>NC_133231.1:13605659-13909159 GCF_040436345.1 Pagrus major | reverse complement strand
TGTGTCAACTACTTGTCAGTTTAGGCTCACATGAAGGATGACAAAATGTGTAATACCTCTCTTTCATGGCCTGCAGTGCCGGTGTGTCTATCAGGATCACTGAGTCGCTGCTCTGGGCATCAGATGAACCCTAGTGAAAGTTGTTAGATAATGAGCCTACTTCAGTGAATCAGACACAAGTACAGACAGGAAGGTCGGTGCACTGTGATGATCATCTACTAAACAGGAGTCCGTACCTGCAGGGCGTCCCTCAGTGAGTCCCTGATATCAATCACACGACCAGCCTGTACTACCACCTTTGGTAACCTGTTGAGGAACTGATCCACACTCAGCTTCTTGCCTGAAGAACATATGAGAATGACGATGAAGACTATGCAACGTAAGGAGTGTTGGTTTTATGTTTGCAGGACAGACCAGATTCACCTTTCTCCCCTCGAACAGCCTGACCTTCACCAGGAAACCTATCCCACGGTGGCCTGAAGATGAATTCCTCATCTCGCCTGTCATGAACCTGCATAAAATATTATAACAAGTAGCAATAAGTCGCGTATTTACACATCAGCTCGGAGAAAAACAGAAACAAACCTCAAAAGGGACGCCATCTGGGAATCTTTCTCGAAGCTCGGATGGAAAATACCCAGCCATCAGATCTTGCATGCACCGCTGCATAAACCAAAGAAAGAGAGTTTGAAACCACCGAAAAACAGAAGTATTTTGTACAACTTTCGTAAGCTAACCTGGGTGCTGTTCTCCTGATAAGAGCGGAAAGGACCATCAAACATGACGATCCCGTTGCTGTAGAGACTCAGTTGAATAGGATCCTTCTTTGCCAACTGTGCCCCCGTGGCTGTCGATCGTACGAAGCACTCGCCGTCCCCTGTGAGGATGTTCAGCTCCCTGATCCTCTGCACCACGAGGTCAAAGTTCATGCTGAAGCTCCTGACTGCAGAGGCATCTGTACAGGGAAGATAACCAGCATGTTAGGAATCCTTTTGATAGAAGAAGAAGCCTATAAAGAGGTCAGCAGATAAAAACTACCTGGCTGCAGAAGGCCTCTCTCTACACTCTGTGGCTGATCGCTTTCAGCTGAGTCACTGCTCTCGCCATCTCCCACCCAGATCAAACCGTAGTCACTCAGAAAGCTCTGCAAGACAGTGTAGTGATCAGCAGCATTCAGAGTGGTGTAATCACAATATAAACACATGAATGTTTAATTTGATCAACCTACCTCCATTTCACACACTTGATTCTGCAGTTTTTGGCACCTTCTTTCAAGATCGTCTCTGTCGCTCAGCTCATGTGTGCTCTCTAAACCAACACAGGAAATGTAGCCACAATCAAACCCTTTCATCAGAGATATAAGACATATACAACTCAGGTCTGTTACCTGATTCGTTCAGAGGCCTTTGTTTTTCTTCCAAAGCTGAAATCCTTTTATCCTTAAAAGAAAATGTAAAGTGAGAGTTCAACATGTTTGAAAGGCGGGTTTTCTGCTCGTCTGGAGGAGTTGCATGTTCACCTTGCGCTCGATCTCCCGCGCTTGGCTCCTCACTGTTTTCTCCAGCAGGGTCACCCGCTGCATCATCGCAGACATGAGCTCAAAGTCGCTCGGTGGAACACCTGAAGTACGTGAAAGCATCCGTCGCACTCTTATAAATATATGCAGTATGTTGATAGAGTAGGTAAGTACAAATCAATACCTACCACATGATTTAGGTTTGTTTTACAATAAATAAAAGCAGGTAAACTTGGCTTTGAAATAAAAAAAAAAAACATTGTACTAATTATACCTTTCTTTAATGAGGTGTTTGACTTTGAAGTGGAGGCATAGTTAGCTGCAGTGTGAGAGGTCAGAGGAGGATTTGGATCAGAGGATTCATCATTATCAGCCAATCCTGCCTGAAATTCTGAAAACAAAAAACACACAAAAAAAAGGGGATTGAAAGAGGGTCATATTCATATTTTACCTGTTAGGAGGAGCAGTTTGATATTTATAGTAAAAAAATCAGCTAAACAGTAACAGTAAACATGCTTTACACATGAATGCAGTGATGATCATAATCTAATGATATAATATGTAATAGCAAAACAGTCACAACAACAACAGGCCATGTTACAAATTTGACTTTTGATACTTCAAGTCCCTGATTACACTTTTAATTATATACTATTATTCTTATATAAAGAGTATATAAACATACATATTCTTCATATTTACACCATGCAACTATCCTGTACAATTCAATGTCTGTGTACATTTACATTTATATTTATATAATTTCTTTAGTACATGACTTCTTTATCACAGTTTATGGGTGCAATTATCCTGTGCAACTGTCCTTATTGCTTATATCTATATATAAGGGAGATGGAGTGCATATAGTCTTTATTAGTACTATTTCAATGTGATTTTTTTTATCATTCTGTTTCAGCTTTGCCTTGTTTCATTTTTATTTGTCATTCAATCACTTATTTCCCCTGTTTTTGATCTGCTGTAAGTGAATGATCAATGAAACATTTTTAAATTAACGCAGACTAACAACATACCTTTTAACAGATCCCTCCTGAAAGGCACCTTCTGTCTGCCCCTGCAGGTCAAACACAGGTTAATACAGCTCATACTGTCTGTTCCCTGAGCAGTGAAGTTAGCACCTGTATATGTCCATGCAGTGTGTGACCTACCCCTGTTCACTCAGAGGGTCCTGCAGGGGGGCACGTCTGGTTTTCTTCAGCATCGACAAAGGTGAACTCATTTTACCTGAAAACTGCTGCAGCTGAATGTCACACACTTGTTCAGAGGAGTCTGTTCAGAGGAGTCTGTTCAGAGGAGTCCTGTTCAGAGGAGTCTGTTCAGAGGAGTCCTGTTCAGAGGAGCCTGTTCAGATGAGTCTGTTCAGAGGAGCCTGTTCAGATGAGTCCTGTTCAGATGAGTCCTGTTCAGATGAGTCCTGTTCAGAGGAGTCTGTTCAGATGAGTCCTGTTCAGATGAGGTCTGTTCAGATGAGTCTGTTCAGATGAGTCCTGTTCAGAGGAGTCTGTTCAGATGAGTCTGTTCAGATGAGTCTGTTCAGATGAGTCCTGTTCAGATGAGGTCTGTTCAGATGAGTCTGTTCAGATGAGTCCTGTTCAGATGAGTCTGTTCAGATGAGTCCTGTTCAGAGGAGTCTGTTCAGATGAGTCCTGTTCAGAGGAGCCTGTTCAGAGGAGCCTGTTCAGAGGAGTCTGTTCAGATGAGTCTGTTCAGAGGAGCCTGTTCAGATGAGTCCTGTTCAGATGAGTCCTGTTCAGAGGAGCCTGTTCAGAGGAGTCTGTTCAGATGAGTCTGTTCAGAGGAGCCTGTTCAGATGAGTCCTGTTCAGATGAGTCCTGTTCAGATGAGTCTCTTCAGAGGGCTCTCCTGTGTTTCCTTCAGTTTGTTTGGAGTCTGTTGCCAGTAGCAACGCAGAGGGAGCCGTTGAAATGTGAAATGATGGCGGGACGGTTCCTGTTTCAACCACAGGAGGGCGCTGTTTGTGTGTGTGTGTGTGTGTTTGTGTGTGCGTGTGTGTGTGTGTGTGTGTGTGTGTGTGCGTGTGTCTCTATGTCACACGCTTGTCATGAGTGTAGCTGCTGTTATAAACTTTTTTGCTTTTTTTTATGTCATGAGATGTATTTATTTATATTTATTTTGCCCTCAGTAAATAAACAAAAACAAGCAGAGCTCCTCACAAAATGTGTCTTTTAATGGGACCAGCTGATGAAATAAATAAGGCTGTATGTTTTTCCTTTTTTTTGTTATTACTTTTGATAAATTATATTGATATCACACTCTTCTACATTGTAACAATCTGTCACCGAGCCTTCACGACGCTCTGCTTCAGACACAGTGGATGATCCAGTCAGTCGGTGCCGCCACTAGTCGGCCGGCGGTGCAGCCACACTGTCCGGCTCAGCGCCTCTCCGTGTGGGAAGTGAGCGGGCATTCAGAGAGGATGCTGAGGCCTGCCGGTCCCGCTACACATCCATCACTAACCCGGGGCTACTAGGCTGGTCCGGGCTATGGCTGCACCCATCGCACATTTCGACGACGACTGGCCGGTTCTGGGTGAGCTGAGCATGGTTTCAGACCAGAGGCTGCTGCCGCAGAAAGGCCGTGTGTCCGCCGCGGGGGAAGCGGCAGCGGCGCCGCAGCTCCTCCCGGACGAGGATGAGGATATCCCCGAGCTGTACGACAGCAGCTTCTCCCCGGGGGACGCCGGTGCTTTCAGGTCCATGGAGGACCTGGTGAACGATTTCGACGAGAAGTTATCCGCGTGCTTCCGAAATTTTGACGCCAGGACGGACAGCATCGCTCCCGTGAGTGAGATCACCGAGGAGTCGCTGCTGGACAGAGACGAGTGAGTGTTTGTGTGTCCGGCCTGGCCCCAGGCTAGCTGTCTGGAGGCTATGTGGAGTTTACATTGTGTATGCATAAAAAGGCATGTATCAGCTGTGTTGTGTTTTAATTTCCTATTTCAGGAAGCCAGCGTTCATGAGAGAGGGGTTACATTGTGTGTTTGATGGGGCTACAGTGACAGCCACACACTGTCTGCCACCATCTTTCCTCATCAAAACTCAGCTCACAGGACTGCTTTTACCACTGAAGACACATACTGCGGAAATGTTTGCTAAATTATTTACAGATTTAACCGAACAGGGTGCTCTGATATCGGTCTAGTATCGGTATATGGCCCGAAACGATCTCTAAAAACAGATATTAGCCGATATGAAGAGGACCATGACTCATATTTTTGTTTTTCACAGCCGATATTTAAAGGGGCACTATGTAGAAAGAGTTCTCCAAACTCAGAATTTTAACATTTACAATATCAGTGATGAATAATAATACAAACCTTTTCCATAACTGAATAAACAAGCTGTTCTCAGAGGAAAACACTGTTAGAAAGGTGGCAGGGTCCGCCACATATAAACAACGTAAAACAGTATGAAACTGTGTTGTCCTTTAAGGTCAGATTGTTTATTTAGTTTATTCAGTCATGAAAATGAAGAGAGTTTGTTTATTTAGTTTGTGTAAGCATAAAAAACATCAGTCAATGAAGATTTTTGTCTTCTGATTAAAATGTCTTCCCCAAAACTACATAGTGAACCTTTAAAACTGGCACTTCTAGGATCACAATGAATGTAGACCCATATGTTTGTTAGTTTTATATTATATCTAATAGTCATGAATATTGTTATTCTAAAAAACACCAAACATTTCCTGGTTGAAGCCTCTTAAATGTGAGGATTTGTCGATTTTCATGTTTGAATCTGTTGGTTTTGAACCGTTAATTGGACAGAACAAACACAACACAACAACAACACAACAAACGAGTGTCACAGTTCTTTGGAAAATAAGAAGGCAGATTAATTGACGGTGACAATAACTGTTAGTTGGAGCCCTAAATAATTTCAATGCAATATCATCCTGCTTTAGTTATGGCTGTCAGTCAGTATCAGGTCAGATGTGTAAATATAATGTTGTTGTTGTTACTTAAAGGTGCGGTTTTGAGGAATACATTTTAATCAGAAGAGAAAAATCTTCACTGACTGACTTTTATGCCTAAACAAACTAAATAAACAAACTCTCTTTGTTTTCATGAATGAATAAACAAACAGACCTTAAAACTTTGTTTACAGTATATGTGGCGGACCCTGCCACCTTTCTAGCTTCAAACAGTGTTCTGGGGACCTTATTTTCCTCTGAGAACAGCTTGTTTATTCAGTTATGGAAAGAAACTGTTTGTATTATTACCTCTTTAATATTGTAAATATTAAAAATATGAGTTTGAGTTTCTTCTCATATACTACATAGTGCCCCTTTAAAACTGATACAACTAAAAAAACACATTTGCCTAAAACAGTGGACATTACATGTACATTTTCCATCTATTTTTTTGCATAAGTTCAAATAAAATTAAATAAATCACAACAAGTACATTAATAAAACAAAGTCTTATTAAAGGGGCTCTGTGGGACTTGTGTATTGATGAAAAATAATTTTTCAAGTGTAATAGCACATTTCCAAATCAAAGACACACAATGTGTTTAAGGACAGGGTGTATCAGAGTGAACGAGTCAACAGTATCGGCAAATATGAGGAGGTAGCGTGCTGCAGCTTTGGGTTCTCGTGACGCCTTCAGATGTCATCATCTCTGGCATTTTCAACTTGATCAGCTCTGTTGGGGATTAAACTTCCAACCTCTGCATAAAAACTGTGTAATCAGATTGTGACATGGAAATAATGTTTAAAAGTATTTCTGTGGTGTCCTTGTATTTTGCATACGGTCTCCATCAGTGTCTTTGCTACAAATGTGGGTTTGTTTTTCATAAACTGTTGTATTTAAAGGGTTACAGCACTAAAAGAACAGTCTGATATGCTCATACTCGGCGTATGACAGACCTTTCACTCTTCCCATTGATGTTATTGATTTGTACTTTCCAAACCGAGCTAAGAATCCTGAGATTACATCATCAGGGCTTTCTTAAATGTTCTGATCTCTGAGGGTTCTGTTGGACTTAATTTATCTCTTTCCTCCACAGGATCTGGAACGCTCTGACCAGTAACTACGGGCGTGTGATGCCAGTGGACTGGAAACAGTCACGAACACGCTCCCTCCACACACCCACATTCAACCTGCAGGAGAAGCCTGTGAGTGATCCTGCCCCTCCCATCTAATCTCTGTCCCACTTTCTCCTCCACCCTCCCCCCCTTCCTAAATCTCTCGTTTCCGTTCATCTCACAAATCTCAAATATTCATTGTGCCAGGGTTTAGCCCTTGATTAAATTCCCTCCCCCTGTCCTGCTCCTGTCCAGAGGAAGAGTGATGTCACGGTGGAGCTGTCGGACGATGAGGAGCTGAGGGAGCAGCTGGACATGCACTCCATCATCGTCTCCTGCCTCGCCGACGAGCCGCTTTTCACAGCAGAGCAGGTAAGTTACATGTAAAGCTCCGGTGTAGGCCTAGAAATGCAAAGCAGCAGCTGAACAAGGCTAAAGTCCATCTGTGGCTCCCACACGGATTCAATAGCTGAGGTTCTGTTGAGTGCTGCCTCTCTCTCTGATGTGGGTCTGTGCTCCGTGCAGGTTATCGAGGAGATAGAGGAGATGATGCAGGACTCTCCTGATGTGGAGGCAAAGCACAACCCCTCTCAGTCGGACCTGTCGATGATCTCACTGGACGTCCAACGGGCCACCAGCAGCCCCAGCTTTGAGAGGAGTGAGTGTCTGCCAATTGGGAAAGCAACATTATGTAACTTTTTCACCTTAAAATAGCAGCTTCAAAAGTCATTTTGATGGTTCAGTGTCTTGTAACAGGGTGAATGGTGTCTCTGTCTCAGCCACTCTGCCCCCCATCACTTGTTTCTGCACTATGCAGCTTCAGTGAGAGGGTCGGATCACAGCGTTACATACGTGTTTACTTCAACATACAAGTTTTCAACACATAACATTGGTATGACATAATGACCTTTGTTCGTAGTCAGCACCTACATAACATCTGACAAACTGTTACAGAGCTGGGATTTGTGTTTACGACAGTGGTGTTGCACTCAGAAACTGTGGGGGGCGACAAATCACACAAAATGACAATTTCTACTTAATGTTGCTTTAATGTTGGACCAATAATGACTATTAATGTTATTTATATAGCACTTTTCAAACACAAGTTTACAGCTATCAAATTAGAAAATACAGAGCAACATTACAAATTAAAACAAGTTCAGTGCAGTCAATAATTATGAAGAAAATATATAAAAAATGACTTTAAAAGAGGACACTGAGGTAGTTTGTCTAATTCCCAATGGAAGGTTATTTTACAGCTGTAATCAGTAATATATCGTGATGTTATAAACTATCGGATATAATGAAATCATAGTCAATAAATAGGGCTGATAATACGTCGCCAAATTTCTTTCATCGACTTCACAAGTGCAGCATCTACATACTCCGATACAGTCTCTTTAAAGTTGGTTTGCGGCCAGCCAGTAAAAAAACACAGAGAAGAAGAAAAAGTTTCATTAGTAGAAGAAGAGCAACAGTCACAGCACGCTGTTGTTATTCTCATGACATAGAGCGAAGCAGAGTAGACTAGAGAGCCAAGCATGTTGTCACAGTTTCAGAGGAAGACAACACCATCTTATTAGAGGTGTGGGATATGAAACCACCCGTCTTTGTCTACTACATCTCAGCCTTTCTTACCTTTAGGTGTGCACAAACTACAGGTAATGAACTTCGTGGGCACTATAATTTATTTTGATTCAATCCCACACACACCTTCCTGCTGTGTATAAATCTGCAGCTGAAAACAGTCCCCAATAAACATATTATTTACTTCTCTTTGTGTAACATTTGCTAAAAACTACTACAATGCCCAGCCGATTGAGGAAGTGACTCAGACTTTTTACTAAATATTTATGACCAGTGTTTTAAGATTCACGTCTTCAGCAGGAATCGATGGGCTTAGGACTGAGAGCCACAGACGAGGTCGAGCAATTTTTTAAAAGATTAACGTGGGTTTTGGTCATCTCATGGGATTTGTCAACAATAAGAAAAATCTAAAAATAATGACAGACTCATCCTTTAATGTTATCAGTTCCCTTACACAAATATTTTTCTATCTTCCAATTCTGGAGACACACTTTTAAGTCGTCGAGAAAATTGATAATGTGCTACATAAAGCTGTAGTGTATGATATATAATATCATTCCTGCACTTCAGATTCAAATCAGCTGTGTTTTTGTGTCTCTGTATGTGTCCAGGGGTGCGGACACTGACCGTCGCAGAGCTGAATGAGCGTCTGGAGGAGACGGAGACGAACATCAGGAGGTTCTCGGAGGAGCTGGTGCAGCAGCTGGCTCTCAGAGATGAGCTGGACTTTGAGAAAGAGGTGAAGAACAGCTTCATCTCGGCGCTCATCGACGTACAAAACAGACAAAAGGAGCACCGGGAGCTGCTGAAAAAGAAGAAGAAGCTCAAAGGCGGTGCCGGGGTGTCGCAGGAGAAATCGCTCGGATCAGTGAGTGTTTTATTCCTTCAGATTTCAACATTACCACCCTGGTGATGTGTTGATGCCTTCAGAGCTTTCTTTTTTTCTACTGTTTGCTGCATTTCTCACTGCATTTCTTGTTTTATTTTCCAACAAACTGTATTCTCCTGAAGTCTCTTCCCATCTTTTCATCTCTTGTTTCTCTACTTGACTTCCTTCCTCCCAGCGCTTCAGCATGGAGGGACTGTCCTCTGTCATTCAGAACAGCTTCCGCCACACTTTTGGGAGCGGGTGCAGTGAACGACAGGTTACTTTCTATTTCTGCTCAACTTCTTCTTCCTGTTTTCTGGACTGAAAATATGCACTTTGTCAGGAATGTTATCCCACAGAAACACCCACCGCAGCACCTTTATCCCCCGTCTTTGTCTCTGTTTTACAGTATTTGACCACAGTCATCCCGTATGAGAAAAAAGGATATCCTCCTTCGCTCGAGGACCTCCAGATCCTCACTAAGAGTAAGTGTCTTCATACTAACAGTACTTGAGTTATAGTGGCTGTGACTGATCCATTCACTCGTCTGTATCTGCTGCCTTGCAGTTCTTCAGGCTATGAGAGACGACAGTGACAAGGTGCCCAGTCTCTTAACAGATTACATTCTCAAAGGTGAGCTTTCCTCGTTTGTTTCATAGAAGTCTGTGACATGATGTGTTGTCTGTGTCTGCACTGTCAATCATGTTTCACACAAACTAAAGGATCAATGACTGATCGATTGTGGCTGCGCTGGTAACAGTGGTTTTACATGTGATGTTCCGGTCTGTAGACTGCAGTGGAAACACAGACGGACAACGGACCAAAGGAACCTTTTAGTTCCTTGAAAAGTAGTTCAGGGGACTAAAAGTTCTGGGTAGAAATTTACTATAAATCATCTTAGCATATCTAGCTTAGTAGTTGTTGAGACTGTATTTTCCTGCATCTCAGTCATTGGTTTCATTTCATTATTAAATCTTACAGAAAAATAATTTTTTTGTGAAGTTACATTTTTGTTGAGAGCAGGTTCTGCTCATGCTGGAGCGTTGAAGGACACAACGAAACAAGAATTTTGACAGTTGGCTGCCACAAAGCATAATTTTTTACATGTTGCATTGTTGGAAAATCATTTGTAAATGATAAACAGAGAACAACTATTCATTATGTAGAAAGTAAACTAAAATGTCTGCCAGCTGACTGCAAGGAGTCAAATGTTTCTGTGTCTGGGTGTCATTCATTACAGTGCAGCAGTGAGTGCAAATGTAGACACAATTAGTCCACGTCAAGCCAGTTTAAACTGCAAATTGGCTTTCACACTGTACTGGAATCAGCTGGAGACAATAAAATACTGTACGTACACTCTACATCAAAGAAGCAGTGTAGTCCTTCACTGCCTCCTTTCACTCTCTCTTTGTTGTCCCTCCTTTCACACATGTTCTGTTTTCATCCTTTCTTTCTCTGCTTCTTACGATCTAATCGATTGCTGCATTAGCTCTGGTGTGAGCGACGGATGGAGAGGTTTGTGACACGTTCACATGTGATGTGCACTGTTGTGGTGTTCAGCTCACACTGGGAGAGCGCCCCCCCCAACTACCACCGAACTGTAGTGCCGTCTGACCCGTCTGATGTTTCTCCTTTTAACTACCCCCACTTTCCCACTTGGTGACTGGCTGCAGCATGGTTCATCCCTTTCACTGTCAGTGACTCGCTGACACACACCTTAAAGCTCTGTTCACCCTCTAGTTAACATTAAAGACACAGTTTGATGATTATTAGTTAGCACTGTTACCCACCCTACCTCACAAATAGGTTCGAGTTCTTCACGTATTTATCGTAGCACTAACCGGTGTGCATAAAAATGACTTTCCCCATGTTTTTCCTCTTCTTTATCTCCTGCTTTGTAATTTGTACTGATCCCCTCATGCTGAATCTTCATCTCTAATCACTTATTGCTCGCTAATATTAATCTCTTGTGTTTTTGCAGTGCTTTGCCCAACGTAGATCAGGGAGACGGTGCCTGACACTGCAGAGGCTTCAGAAAGAAGAAGAAGAGGAGTCATTGTGTTTTTTTGGCAGACATGAAGCACACTTAATTTATTCCTGCAAGTTTTTATGTCAAAATGTGTCTTTTCTTTTATCCTTCTCTTGATTTTGTTTATTTACTTTGTGTTGAGCATTGTGATTTTGCAAATCTTGTGTGTTCCTGTGAATTTTGACTTCTTTTCTCCGTTTTTTATTGTCTCGCACTGTGAAAGAGTATCCGAAAAATGGTAACTTATACAAGAAATATACCCAGATAGATATACCAGCATAGCAGCCGCGCTGTTGGGCTTAAGAGCAGAGCTACAATGCAAAGGGCTTTGTCAACTATATCCACTGAGCAATGAACAGATGCACAAAGCACGTTGAACACTGAAGAGTTATAAACAAGAGAGCATCGAGACTGTAAAGCAGAAACAGAAGACTGAAATAACAGTTTATTGATCCCCAGGAGGAAATCAATGAGTGTCGCAGCAGCACGAGAGACAGAGAGAGAAGTGCAGGATACAGATACATAGACACATATGTCATAATAACAAATACTTGAGTTAGTTAACTTGTGCATCAACAAAATCTAAGTGCAAAACCATCATATGATTCAACTCAGCCTTCCATGTAGCAGCAGAACAATACAAACATTATCATTATTATTATTCTCTGGAAGATGACGTGTTGATCGTTGAGATGATGAAGTCAGGACTGAAATCAATTAATTAACTAACTATGCATTTGAGTGACCACTGAATCGTGACCCATGCACTGTCTGTACTTTCGCGACGCTGACTGCAGCTCTGAATCAGAGACTGGAGCGTCGACGTGCCTGCCGCGCTCAGGGCAGCGGACACCACGAATGGGTTATTATTCTCTATGTATTCTTGTACATGAACAAGCTGCCTTTGCCTGAACTTTTGTACATTATAAATGACTTATTTTCAATGAATGAATGTCAAAACTGCTGGAAAACTTACAGAACCTGCTTCACTGTTAATTTATTTTGTAAATATTTTATTTCAAATACATTGACAAAACCACACCTGCTGTGTCTCAATATATGTTATCAATTTAATAATGCAAACAATAAACAGACAAAGGACAATTAGACAACATCACCAACACAAATACGCACAATCAATGCCTCTTAACAGGAATATTAATCACATACAAGTGCAAAATAAGAATTAAAGGTGCAATATGTAAGAATTGGCCACCCATCAAATTCATACTTGAAATAAATAGGGGGCAGCATGTCACCAGAGTAACTGCTAACTGATGCTAACAGTAGTATTTTCATATACTCCGAGGTAAAGGTGCAATATGTAACAATGTTGGTTTAAATCATTGAAAAATTGCCCAAAATGACAACAGCATGGGGAGAAATAACAGGTTTAACGCTGTGTCAGAAACATTTATGTTTTGTGTGTTCTGCGATATCTACAGATGTTAGCATGCTAACCAGGTAGCCACTCTGTGCTCCCAGTCTGGGTAACTGGCTAACTGAGCTAACTAGCTGCTACAGTTAGCGGTTACTCTGCTGATATGCTGCCAGCCATTTGTTCGGAGTGACCTTTGACGAGTGTCCAATTCTTACATATTGCACCTTGAACAGTAGGAAGCACCAAGTTTTCCCCAGAGGTTTGAATCCAGTTGTATTAAGGCCTGATGCATAATGAAGAGAAGGGAGGGATGAACATTTATAGTACGCCAGAAAAACTGAAGAAATTTCCACTGTGGTACACTCCCAAAATATTTAATTTATTACAAGAGACAATATACAGAGGAGACAGTGTTTACACTGGAAAGATCTGGGGATTGAATTTGCTTATTAATGAAAACAATATAATAACTCTCTCTTTGTCATCAAACTGTTTGTCTTTGAATATAACACATCTTATTGTCCAACTACTTACATAGAATTTGAGTTTTAAGTGTATTTGCTGATGTTTTGTTTCTGCGCCACTTTAACGTGTCGTTATGATGCGAGGTTTACGTGTTTTCAGACGGTGAAATGCTCCTTCATTGCTGGCAGAGGAAACTCTAGTGAAACATACACAAATACCAAAATCACAACAATATTTCTTCATTATATAAGTCTCTGCCACGTGTCAACAGCACCCCGTCCAGCTTGCTGAGGAGATCCAGATGTGGGCTGTTTGACAAACCCCAAACATCCAACCTCTGGCCTGCTGGAGCCCTCATCGGAAGCCACAGTTCAATTAGCTTTAAAAGCCTCTTTGGAAACTGTTAGTAGTTTATTTGTTGTTATAAAGGCACAGACAGATGCAGAGAGGAGATAAAGGTAAGTTATTCAAATTCTGTTTGTGTAATAAATAGGAAACAACACACAGTGGTGGACTGTAACTAAGTACATTCACTGAAGAACTGCAATTAAGTGCAAATTTGATGTTTCCATTTTAAATGTTTTACTTTTACTCCATTACATTTGTCTGACAACTTTAGTTACCAGTTACTCTTCAGGTTACAATATTTCATACCCTTCCCACTCAGTGAAAACCACGAATCTCCAAATGTGGTGAATGTTTGTGATAAACTGAATGATTAAAGGAACAGTTCACCCAAAAATAAAAATTCAGTCATTATCTGCTCACCCCAATGCCGAAGGAAAGTCGGGTGAAGTTCCGTAGTCCACAAAGCATTTCTGGAGCTTCACAGCAAAACAGTGTTGCAGCGTTCTCCTAAACAACTCATGTGGTGAAATCAAAGTCTCAGGAAGCCCCAAGATCCCAAATGAATTTGAAAAGATGTTATTTACACCCTTTTTAAACCAACATCTTCACTGTACAGTAGTTGCTATGTGTAAGCTGTCATCAAGAGTGTAAATAACGTATTTTTAAATCAATTTGGGATCTCAGGGCTTCTCTCAGGGAGTGTTGGATTATGCTGGACGAGCTGTATGGAGCCACTTTTTTTGGGTTGTTTGGTTAGTCCCCATCTACTTGAGTTGTTTAGGAGAATGCTGTAGCTCCAGAAATGCTTTGTGGACAACAAAACTTCACCCGACATGAGGGCGTTTGGTGAATGACTGATATTTCCTTATTGGGTGAACTGTTCCTTTAAGTGTTTCTTTATGGGTTGAGAAAACTCTCTAACTTCTTCAGCTGTGTAAACAATTTAAAAACCCTCTTGGGTTGGCCGGAAAATTCATCATCACAAAGCTGAAAACAGGCTGTTTCTCTGAGGCAAGGAAAAGTTGACTTTTTTTAGAAATATTTGGTTCTCACAGCAACTCTTCAAACACAAGATGCTGCCATAGAATATGATGCATTGCTGTAAATGAAACTATTCAACAGTATACATAGTAATTAAAAAGACACAAATTTAAAATCTATAGCAGTAAAATGCAACATTATATGACG
Organism: Pagrus major; assembly: GCF_040436345.1. Taxonomy (NCBI): domain Eukaryota; kingdom Metazoa; phylum Chordata; class Actinopteri; order Spariformes; family Sparidae; genus Pagrus; species Pagrus major. Next base: position 13,894,713 of record NC_133231.1, on the reverse strand, counting down.
GTTCCTAATATTTTCATTCTATAACTTAAGTAAGGTTTTGAATGCAGTACTTTTAGTTGTAGTGGGGGTATTTTCACAGTGTGGTAAAGTATCTGAATACATCATCCACCACTGCACACACACACACACATAGAGATAAGGCCCTGTTTTAATTCACTGGTACCCTACAAACACATGGAACCCGAGTCATGCTTGTCTGAACGCGGTTAAACATCCATCTCCCCTCAGTGTTTCACAAGCAGCACAAACGTCTGCTGAACATCTGTAAAACATTTGTTCTCTCTCAGATAAGATTTCCTCATTCACAGCGGGCGTGTTAAACACAACAGTCTGGCCAGCGCTCAGAGCTGCGAGGAGCTTGTTGTGGGGCTGCACCAAAGATCTGTTTCTCTACGGTGGATTTTAAGCTTTTTTCTCCAAGTATTATGGATGTTAGAGGGGTTTGCTCGATGTTTTGTCTTCTCCTGCTGGCACACTGCACGGCCCAGCAGGAGACCTCCTCCAAGAGAAGAAATGGTAAGAAAGGTGAGACTTGAGACTGACTTGACGTTGGATATGAATTTCCTCACTTGTTAGATCCATAAATAACTTTTACAGAATGACAGTGCTGAAGTACCATGTAAGAAATAATGACATTGTGCATTTCTTGCCCTTTCAATAGAGTCTGCAAACAGTGCTGCAATTGAGGAGCTGAAGAGACGGATTGATGACATTGTTCAAGAGCTGAATCTGGTGAAAGAGAACCAAGCTTTACAGACAGGTGGTTTCCCTGCAAAAAAACCATATATATATTTCTATATATATATTTCACAAATTAACATCACTTTAACAGCTTTCCTGTGTTGAGGCAACAAAAACACCTGAGCCACACTGACTTTGTCCTAATTTCCCCCTCAGTTTGTCTGCGAGGCACCAAGATCCTGGGCAAGTGTTTCCTGGCCGACCCTGTGAAGAAGACCTTCCACACAGCCAGTGACGACTGCATCGCCAAAGGAGGCAGTCTGGCCACTCCTCTAACAGGAGATGAGAACGACCAGCTCTACAGCTACGTACGTCTGAGCATCGGTCCAGAGGCGCACATCTGGCTAGGCATCAACGACCTGGTGACTGAGGGCCAGTGGCTGGACCAATCAGGCTCCAATGTGCGCTTCAAGAACTGGGAGACAGAGATCACCCTGCAGCCGGACGGAGGGCGCAGCCACAACTGTGCCATCCTCTCCACCCCGGCCAACGGGAAGTGGTTTGATGAGAGCTGCCGGGCTGAGAGAGCTTCTGTGTGTGAGTTCAACATCGTCTAACCCCAACCCTGTCTTCTGACTGTGCACATACATGTATGAACAGTACACGCTGCTTGCAGAAAAGAATGAATCATGTAGAGAATCAGGTACAATACATTTAAAAATCATGTTCTGCATCTTTCTTGAGCTTTTCTTGGCCAGGTCATTCAGGTGACTTCACACAGTGGTCTTGTCATATATGTCACTGTATAAGCTAAACTCACTGGGACATGATATTTTACATACGTGCCCACAAAATGTATTAGATATTCTTCAAGGTAAACACCACTGGATCGCTTCCCTTTGTTATATGTATCTTCAGTCATCTGCTTATCAATGCAATAAACGTTATATTTTTTACTGAAGCGCAATCATCATGTCTTTATTTTTAGATGCAGATAAAATGGGAATATTTTGTTCATCAGAGGGAAAAATGCTTATTAAATGAGTCACGACTCATGAAAATAACTTGGCTGGTACAATAAATAATATCAACTACACAAACTCTGTTTAAAGGTTTTTTTTTCCCAGTTTCAGTACAGAGCCAGGGGGGTTAAAAGGTCACAAGTTTCCCTTTCAAAATAAGACTCAAAACCACTGGACAAAGTGTTTCATATCATTGGTGTTTTCTCTCCACTCTGAAATAGAATAATCCAAACACAGGCTGTTGTAAAAACTACCCAAAAGTAATACTTGAGTAAAAGTAAAGATACTGTATGAAAATATTACTTTGGTAAACGTGAAAGTTGCCAATACGAATAGTACTTGAGTAAAAGTCTTATCTTAGTCCTCAGCATTTGATATTAAATGTACTCAAATATCAAAAGTAATATTCTGGCTATAAATGTACTTCAGTATCAAAGTTAGGACAAGTTAAAGTATAAATGAAACATATATTTATGTATCTGATTGCAGATAGAATAAATGAATTTGACAATATGCTACTTTGGCTCTGATGCAGCATGCAATCTGCCAAGTTACCAGTGACTGAAATTCAAAACAAATTTAGTGGTGAAAAAAGTATAAGTATATATTTGCCTCCAAAATGGAGTGGAAGTATAAAGTAGGACCAAATGGAAATACCCAAGTAACGTACAATCCCCCCACAATTGTACTAAAGTACAGTACTTGAGTAAATGTTTAGTCACATTCCATCAATGTCTCTGAGAAAATGTTTGGCAATTATTTTAATCAAATGTATAAGAATGATCTGTTTTCAGAGCTTTTGAAACAGCACACAACACAAGAAATATACACTGAAGGTAGAGAGGAGGATGTCCTGGTGGGAAGATGTGCAGGGATTAACATCCCCTCCGAAAATAAAAAACAAAACCTGTTCAGATTTTCAATTTTACTATTAAATGCTGTGGAGATCCTACTTTTCTAAAAATCTGTTCAGGAAAGTCCCCACTTGATGAAAACAATAACGTATCTACCCCCACCCACACATTTTCATGATGAAAACCTGGTTTATGGATTGTTTTCCCACCCAAAGAAAGATGACATCAGATCAACATGTTTGGACGTCTCCATGGAAATCCACTGATGTCAGCAGCAGCAGTCAACGTCAGTAAATCAGACTGTAAACTACTCAAAGTATGATCAGATCTGACTCGGTCTTAACCAAAAAGCAAAAGGACACTTTATTTCTTCAGGAGTGGCGACTTTGAACTTTGTCTCCCTCTGCAGTTCATTTGCTGAACTGCAGGAGGCAACATGGCTTTACAAGACAAGTAACACACAGTTCATTTTAGTCTGAAGAACCCAGCTTTTCCTCAAACGAGACCCGTTGATATTCTGGCATTAAATGTTGAAATCAATGCCCTAATTTTCTATACCTGTTAATGTACAAACTAAGTTTTACAACAAAAACTGTAACATTGGACTTTTTCCATCAGTTGGTTGCTCAACACAAAAAAAATCCAGTCCATCAAGGTCTTGAGCACTCATCACATTTAAATTATATGCCTCAAGATACCTGTAATTAATAACAAAGCTCAGTCAAACAACAAACATACAGACATTTCTTTGTGTGGTGTAACGTTTTGCTCACAGGCTGCAGTTCAGTTTGTGAAAGGAGTGTAGTTTCATGTCATTACAGCCCAGAGGAAGGATTCAGTGGTCCACAAAACATTTAGAAAAATATGGCTTCCGACTACTGATTCTCATCATGATACACAAGTTGAAAATAAAAACATCACTAAGCGAGCAGCAGATCAGTCTTGAGATTCCCAAAAGTAGAGCAGTCATGGAGGTCCAAAAAAGAGCAAAACCACTCAAAATGGCTGAAAAAAACTCTAAGATCCTAAACTCTATTAGCAGGAGTGTGTTGACCTTTCTGTGAGGTACATTTATGGCTTAATGTTTCTGTATCTTCCAGTCTCCATAGCAGGTTCAAAAGCAGTGATAAAAAGAGAGAAAATACTCCGTGCATCTACGCTGCTGTTGCAACCTCCTGAAATACAGGCTATCATCAAGCCATCATGTCTTTATGAAGCTGTAAAAGTGCAGTGATTTCCAACAGCAGTGGAGTCCTCTCTATTCACTCGTTTAATGATAAAAAACTCAGCATGTAAACAGCACATTTTTGCTCAGTAATATGTACAAAATATCTCAAATGAAAAAAGTCCTTGCCTGAAAGCAACACATCTCTTTACAGTGGCACATGCTGTTGTTAAGAGGATGATTATGTTCCGCTTTGAAAACTAAATGCACCTTCATCTGAGAGAAAATAAGGTAACGGCTGCAGGCAGGCTTGAACACGATGTTTTTCTGTCCCTGGCTTTGGTGCAAAACGACGCTCTTGAGAAAAAAACAAAACGCTCTTTGCAAAGGCTGAACATCAGGTAATCACACAGAAGCCAGGGAATGAATATCTCAAAGTTCAAGTAGGTCAAGTGAAAAGCTGAAAAGCCGAATCCAATCTTCTCCTCAGTTCCCTCCCTCCGGCTCCAGCCGCGGCCCCAGGCTCGGAGAGCGCTCCTCTTCACTCTGACCCTCAGCCTGGTAAATCACGTTGTCCACCAGGCGCTGCTCGTGGCTCAAAGGCCTGATGGGAAGTGGAGGAGCCTGTTGAGTTGAGATCGAAAACTGCTGTTTGCTAGCTTGCCTGTCGTCAGCGATAGAGTCTTGAGAGACCAGGGGTTTTTGTGAGTCTGTGCGCCCTGTGAAGGGCTGGTATGTGTCGAAGTCTCCGTACACTCCGATCTCTTTCCCCTTCCTCAGCAGGTGTGTGTAGACCAGCGTGTCCTCAATAGAGGCGTACTCGTGTTCATCGTTGTCTTCACGTGTTTCTGGAAAACCGTTTTGTCCTGGCAGGAAGACGGTGCCGTTTGGATTGTAGATGGAAACTTGAGGATTCAGCTTCTTCTTCTTCTTCCTGTTTGGCAAGAGAGATAAGACGAAGAAAGCTTTAAAAAAGTGCACTACTTAGTTGTGGGGAATAACTTCTAATCAGAAGAGAAAGATCTTCACTGATTGATTTTCTTTTGCCTAAAAAAAAAAACTAAATAAACAGTAGTAAGACACTACTTAAGAATCTTTACTATTTTCACAATAAATATAGTGTAATTTGAAGAATAAAACATGAAGCAGAGTTACTCACCTGATCACCACACAGACCACTACCAGCACGATGACGAAAATGACCAACAGAGAAGCCACCACACTCAGGATGATAGTTAGCAGACGGTCTAAAGGAGAGAAAACAACAAATACAATATTTCATTCATCTCATCTCTTCATTCATTCACCTGTGCCGTGTATTGAAGGAGTTAGAGGGATTGCTAATCAAGAGTCTACAGCCATGCAAGCGGCTCAGTGTGGGATTGTGCTAGCTATGGCTACAACGATGTGCTAAGCTAAATGCTAACAACAGCCTGCTCACATGTTCACCACTGTAATGCTAGCATGTTGGAAAAATTAGGACTTTAAATGTTAAAATTAAAAATGCTACCATGTTCATCACCCTAGTTTAGCATGTTAGCATACTAAACAGGAGGTACAGGTGAGGCTGATGGGATTTTGTTGTACTTGTGCAGGTACTTGATCATAAACCATTGGACAAACTGACATTTTTTACCCATTAGGGACTGTGGATATCTGCATCTTGAATAACTGTTGAGATATTTCTGTGTTGGACCAACCAACCCTGCCATGGTGACTGAAAAGTACCACTACACCCCAGTCTCAGGGGTGATGCCTGTGTGATCCATCAAATCATCCAGTCCACATCTAACCTTTTAATGCTCCTAAATGTCCTCTTACTTATGCTCTTCTGCAGGGTGATCTTGGTAATGACGCTGAAGTCTCCGTTTTCAGGCATGCAGTTGGACATGTTGAGGTAGAAGCTCTCGGAGACGGTGATCTCATCCTCGGGCTTCTCGTCCTCCCTGCGGCTGTAGTCCTCCTCCAGCCGGCTGAACCTCTGCACCCTAATGTTGGTGTGGCGGTTGCTGCACTTGGGCTGGCTGAGGTTGGCAAACATCAGGCGAGCCTCCATCTTTTTGGGAACGTTGACGATCCAGGAGACGGTGGAGTAATCCCTCATTCCTCCTGGCCAACCAGGAGTAGCCAAGAGGACGGGAGCGTCTCTCTTTGGAGATATATTAAAGATGTATCTCTCTGAAAAGGAGCAGGCAAAAGAAAATGCTATTAAATTTCACTGAAAACTTGCATTTATTTTATATATTTCTTTTATTCAATTGAAGCTGCTTGTTACCTGTTATCTCCCCTTTCATTTTGGCAGACAGCACAGGCGTCCTGAGAGATTTACTACCCAATGTGCCGGACACAGAGACAGACACGTTGGTGTGGATTTGGACCTTCTGTATGACTCCCTGAGGGCAGAACCGTCCAACAGTAGTGCCGTCGTCTTCGGTCATTTTGATAATCATGCTGTCATTGCAACGTTGCCCTGGTAGGCACTGCTTGAGGTATCCAGCGAGAGAGGTGAGCTCCACGGTGCCGTGCTCAGGGGGACGGAGAGTCCAGGTCATGCTGCTCAGAGGGGCGGGGAGGCAGGGAGGCAGCAGAGGCACCAACAGATTGACTGTATTTGGGCAGTCTTTGAGTTGCCTACACTCTGACAGGAAAGAGCAGGTAAATTAAATCCGAAACTGGACTGAATTTATTTCTATTTGCCACAGTGATTAAAGGGTCAGTTCACCAAAATTCACAGAAAAAAAAAAAAAGCGTTCCCTTACCTATGACTCTCATGGCGGTGACCTGTACGTCTTCAGGAAGGCAGTCCTGGAAAGTCAGCTCACTGTTTGATGTGACTGTGATCTTCTCCCTCGACACAGAGTTTATTCTCATCTCGCAGTCAGAGTTCGATCTCCGCTTCTCAATGTGAAGAGAAAGGCCCTCCAGTTTACTCACATCCACTTGACATGACACTACAGAAAACAGCACAAAAAGAAATTCACATTTCTTCCGCGTCCTTGTTTCTCTTTCTGTCGAGCACAGAATTGCAAATGTGTGGGCGAGGTACGTTCATCATGTCCAACAGGAATTTGAATGTCTATCTGACAGATAGAGCTGAACGTGATTTCCCGAAGTGTTTCCTGGTGATTTGTCTCTGCTGTCACTCATGACTCAGCGATCATGAGGCAATCTAAGAGATCCCCAAACGCGAGACCCGAGGGTACAGATAAAGCCCACTTTCCACGTCACTGTTTGATTACTCATCCTCACTGAAGCTGTCTCAAAAAAACAGGCTGAACTCCTTCACACACCCCTGACTAATGGATCTGTGCTCTTGTTCTAACAAGATATGATTTACAATGGAAAATAAAGATTATATATATTAAGTAATCACAATGCCTGCTACAACATGTGGTAATCCCCTAAACTACTGTCTGAACTGAGAAGATCTCCACCAACTCTGAGCAGCTGCTCCTGTGTTGGTCCTGTACAAAAGGAAGACACTGCCTGCATTTATGAGCTGATAAATCAAATGGTTGGTTAACACAACTTTAATCTGATATACTGTACAACATGATACTGAATCTCTTTGTTAGTTAAATCCCAACATGAGCTGGACATTTTCAGCTTTGAAGGTTTTAAAGCAGCAATATTTGATTTTTTGACCACTTGGCGATGGCAGAACAAGCTGTAAACACAGACACTATCGCCAAATACAGATGATATGGCAAACATGTTAGCAAACAGTTACCTTTTTATGCATCCAACCGACACAAAGCAATATTAGTATCTATATGGAGTCTTGTTTGCGACCACTATTATCTCTTTTAACTCTGTTTTGGTCTCTACCAACTCAGTCTGGTTGGAATAGTCTGGTTATTTAGCTGCTAAATTCATCACTATGTTCACCAGCTAGTTGATAACTGTGTCTTTTTGCTGTTTGATGCTGGGCAGGTTATTTACAGTGGGTTTTTTTAGAGGGTGTAGTTGTAGCTGTGGCCAAGAATGACACTGGTAAGAGGGGTGACAGTAAACCAGAACAGAAAATTCGAGGATTGGAAAAACCAAAACCAAAATCTAAAAGAAGCTAAAATGCGCTTCGAGAGATGAGAAGTCAGGTGATAATTCTTTGCAGGTTCATCATTGCAATCAATATCTTTTACATTAGAGATAGTCATTTGATCCATTGTAAATATAAAAATATTGATTATAGAAGCTTTAAATTGCAGTTAAATATATTGTTGACCCTTTAAATAAGTCTACATTACGGCTAGTGAAGCTTCGAGATCCAGATCAGCACGAAAATCAAAATTTTCTCCGGCTCGAGGTCTTTCTGATCACGTCTTTCAGAAATATTTGAGATGTATAACACGCCATCATCATTGAGCTGAACACTTTTCTGACAGCCCTCTGGTGACCACATGCCTGACGTTGGTGTTTTAACATGTTACTTTTGGATCTAAACTTACCCTTGAAAGTCATATAATAACACAAAAACAAACTAAACAATCCTGGCAGTGGTAGACCAGTAACTCCTCTGTTCTGCAAGCTAAAATTATTGTTTTTGTCAAAGGAGTCCGGTGGTTTGAAGAGAGCATATAGATATAACAGCTTCAGTTTCCCGTTGGAACGAGCCGTCTGACAGCGAGGTGGCTAAAATAGGTTTTGCTGCTGACCTGAATCACAGCAGCACATTGCTTAGTTTCTGTTCCAGTAGTGTTGAAGTACTTCAAGTTGGTCTTTTTAAGGTCTCAGTCACGTCTTGGACTTGCCTTAGTGTTTGCATTTGCTTTATCAGAGAAAACAAAGTATAATTTCCACACATGAAAATCACCTTCCTTTTGATTGTTTTATCAAGACATTTCAATTCCTTCGACATTTATACAAACGCACACACAGTATACTGTATATGTGGCAGTAAAGGAGGTGAATAACGAGGAATCTTCATTGGTTTTCTATGGGTGTTTTTATGGGAATGTGGATCTTTCAGATCGATTTAAGGAGTGGTTTTGGAGTTGCATTTTCCACATTTTATCTAAGTGTGTCATGCAGTCACATGGGACTGACTGGTCTGGTCCAAAGTCTTCGTCTTGTCTTGGTATATGTGGTCTTGACTACAACACAGTGTGCCATTGCTCCTGCTTGCTCTCCAAATTGGGGCATGCCACCTGCCACCCACTTTAGGTAATGCAGAGGTAGAGGTAGAAATCTTGGCGGAGGTAGAAAGTTAAAACTGATGCCTTGAAAGCCAGATGACAGCATCAAGTGTGGATGATGTACAAACCTTGTGAACTCGTAGACACCCTGAGGTTCAGGGACAGTCCAGGAGAACCAGCACGGCTTCTGTCCATCTCGCAGTTCCTCAGCGTCAGGGTGAAGTTTCCCTCCCTCTGCGGCTGGGTGTCTGTCAGCCTCAGCCCCGACGACGGTCCCCCTCTGCTGTGGTACACCACCTCTGTATCCTTCTTCTTACAAAGCGGCTGTGTGAGCTTTAAGAGCTCAACAGTCGTCTTGTGTTTGTCCGGGACCTGAAAGTACCACTCCATCACGTCGTCGTCAGGAAAACTGCCCGGATAGTTTGGAGAGAGCAACTCTGCGGACGAGGTCCCTTTTGGTAGAGTCAGGGTAATTTTGGCAAGAGCTATGAGATAAAAAAGACACAAATAGCAGTCAAATAATGATGTTTGACACAGGAGACGAAGAACTCATTCAGACATAAGGATTTAAACCAACTCACATTTGATTTCCTCCCCGACAGACACATCAAACCGGCCATTTTGGAGCTTCTGCCCTGCTGGGACCTCCACAGAAAAGCTGCCTTGATTCAGTATCTGAGCACTACTGATAGGCCCCGTTCTGCAGTATTTCCCTATGGCCACGTCCCCCGAAGACTGTAAGGCATGGAGGGTGTAGCTGTGTCTGTCTGAACATCTCTCCGATGCATTAATCTGTCTCAGGCCAACGTTGGTGAAGTCTATTTTGAACGCTTTCAGCGCAGAGGCTTTCAGGTTCCAGGTGAACTTGCGGTGAAAATCCAGCAAAGGAAGCGAGCCGGAGTCGGCCTGGATGATGTGGCTGCTGCATGACTTTGTGGTACATTCTGAGAAAGGAGAATAACAGATTACTTGTAAAATAAAAAAAACCCACCTATACGTAAGATATGTCTATAACACCTTTTACATTTCGCTCAAAAAGACGGCAGCACTCTTACCAATATTTCGCACAACTTCCACGCTGAAGAAATCTTGAGGTCTGGAGCAATCAAACTCCACCTGGACACGTTTGTTGTCTTTCAGCAGAAGGGATGTAGTGCATTGTCTTGAACGTCCTGCCAAGGTGCATACTTTGCAACCTTTGACCTGAGTAGTGCTGATGTTGAGGGTTGTGCCTCGATCAGGGGTGACGGTCAGGTTCTGGACCCCTGGAAGGAACACAAATCATGAAAATTTGGCAGAAATACAGGTGAAAACACTTGATTCCCAGTCCGGAGTGGCGTTTACATGGACCCTATTTTTCCACAGATTATCTGAGCCTCAGTCGGAAAAGACTGATCCGATCCGGCCTGTTCTGAATGAATATTCAACTTCCAACTTTCAACTTTATTTTTTCCCTGAAGGGTAACTGGCTCTGCAGCAAGACATAAAAAAAAACAAAACAGGATGTAGTTAAAAAAAAAGGCAAAAGACAAACAAAGAGACAACATATTCTCCTATTGAATCCACTCAATAGGCAATAGGGGAATATTAGCACATAATAACCCATGTAAACGCTTAAAGGGGCAGTATGTAGCTTTTGAGAAGAAATTCAAACTCAGAATTTTGATATTTACAATGTTAATGAGGTAATAATACAAACTCAGAAATAAAACATTTTTCCATAACTGAATAAACAAGCTGTTCTCAGAGGAAAACACTGTTTGAAGATAGAAAGGTGGCAGGGTCCGCCACATATAAACACAGTAAAACAGTATGAAACTGTGTTGTCCTTTAAGGTCAGTTTGTTTATTCAGTTTATTCAGTCATGAAAACAAAGAGTTTGTTTATTTAGTTTGTTTCAGCATAAAAAATATCAGTCAATGAAGATCTTTCTCTTCTGATTAAAACTACGTAGTGCAGCTTTAATCAGATCGTTTCCTTCTGTTTGGAGTAAATCTATTATTTCTGAGCATGTTCGCCTCATGTGGGTGGCGACAGCACTCTGTGGCCGATAAACTGTGTTGTTGGACATGTTAAAAGATTTAGGGATTGTTGAACGCCTTGTGTTTGAAAAGATGAACAAAGCTTGAATCCAAGTCTGCGGTTCTTGATGAGTTGTAGAAGTCCAGTAATGACACTCGTGGGTCCATCTTGAAATTGTATCAACAGGCAGGTGAACGAATCAGTGAATGATCTGAGTTTTCTCAGTAAAATTATTCTTCAGTTATATTTACACGCTTCACAGGGAGTGGAACCACTCTGCACATGTAAGAATGATTAGTTGCTTTGCGGCGTGTATTACACATCTTATCTGATCACTTTATTTAACGTTCACGTCAACAGCTAAGTTGGAATCTCGATTGTATTGAAGAAACACTGTCCATGTAATCACCACTGAAAAGCAGAGTATAAAGAAGTCTTGCTACATACTGTATTAAATATAAGCTTTTATTCACTGTGAGCAGAGTCACAGTGACTAAGTGTGCTGAGAGATGAGGCAGACAGCTTGGCTTCACTCCCTCTATGACTAACCAGGCCTGAGCTGAGCAAACAGAGCCGTGCTCACACACACACACAACAGCACCTAAAGTCAACTCTCTATTGTCTCACATATCCTGCTCCACACTCTATTATTTCTTCTTCTATATATATATATTGTATTACATGTTGGTCAGAACAGACACAGCCTGTCATCTGACACATGACACGTCAGATTAGCTCTGGGCACACTTTTAGTGATGTGGTTTCAGTTTGGTCATGATCAACAACTGAGGTCCTCCTTTCATTTGTGTCCTTATCCTGATTCTGTCTGACAACCTCATTTACTGTGACAACACCAATCAATACACTGATTAAAGCCATTCAGGTCACAATGATTCATCATCAGCACAAACAGCACAACAATAAACAGCTTATAAATACTAAACAGCATCATAATAATAATGATGATAATAATGAAGTGCCATAATTTGATGAATAATCAGCGTTCATGTTTAAACAGCAGATGTTCCGCCTCAGCGACATTTCACAGTGAATCTGTCATGCTGGTTAATGATTAAGCTGTAACTTACCTGACACAGAGACGATGACTGTGAGAAGTAAAATGTGAAGAGAGCCTCTTGATGAGGACATGCTGCCCTACAGTGTTTCTATAACTCGGATCCTGAGGGAAGTCACTGCACATCTGCGCATATTTCATCGCTTCTCGTCCGGAGCTGCGACCTTCATGCGCCACATTTTCCTCTGGTTGAAACCTACGTGAAGTTTTCTGTCGTCGCTGTTGAGACACAACCAACCGCTCCTCTTCCTGTAAGGTGTGAGTGTGTCGGCGCTGAGGGAGTGCTGCTGTTACAGCGGCAGGTAATATCAAGGCGTGGCCACGGCGGCCATTTTGGCAGGTACAACGGTTCACTCATGTTTCACAACATCCCTGATTTTAATGATTAGACTTTAAAAGTGATTTTAAAAAGCTACTTCTGCCCAACAAAACCAACAATGGTTAATTACACTTTTAAAATAAAATTAGTTTAACGTTTGGGAGGGCCAGACAAAGGTTTATAGCCTACTATTAATTTAATTATAGCCTATAAATAACACAGTGACACCATATGTGATGTTTTAGTCTAACCAGTGGTGTAATAAGTATTCAGATGTTTTCATTCAGTAAAAATAAGCCCTGCAATCAAAACTTTACATCTGTAAGTAGCCTAAAATCAGCAAAATATACATAAGTATGAAAAGTAAAAGTACTGACGTACAGTAAAATGTTCCTGTTAGTGTTTTACTATTATACATGATGTTTTTGTAGAAATGTTACTGGTGCATTAATGTGTATTTTGCATTTCACTGCTGTATGTGTTATGGTTAAGACTAACCATCATTAATAAATGGTAAATAAATAGTTGTAGTACTGTAGTCTATAGTTATTTCACTGTTAACAAACATTGAAATGCTTTATAAAGCCTTTACAAAGCAAAAAATGGTTAATAAATATTGTGTAGGTCAACTATCAACATTATTTGGATGGCCATAATAACACTGCAACAGTTGCAATGTCCTGATGGAGTGTTACAGGATAACGGTGATGACATTGAGGGTCTCACTCAGTGAGAGTGTTGTCCTCACCAGGAAGGTTCGCTACTTCCCCAACAGCAAACCATGGATCAACAGGGACATCAAAGGGCGGCTAAAGCCTGCTACAAGAACAGGATGGAGGGGAAGCTGCAGCAGAACAACCCCTGAGAGGTGTGGGCGGGGGTGAGAAACATCACAGGTCAGGAGGAGCAGTGGAGGGGACAAAGGAACGTGCCGACGAGCTAAACCTGAATTTTAACAGATTTGACTCATCACCTGGGGCCAGGTTTACACCCACCTCCCCCTCCTGCACTACCCATCTCGCTGCCCCACCACAAGACGCGGGCATGACAGCTTCTGCACCTCCTCTAAAAGCACCACCCTCTCCCTCTCTCAGATCTCTGTCCAGACCAGAGGGCAGTCATCCCCCCACCACATCCCCAACTATCCTAACCCCCCCAACCATCAAGATTAAGATTAAGATTGGCTTTATTTATCCCACAACGGGGAAATTCACTTGTTACAACAGCTCAAGACCAGCCACATGAGACGGCAGCTCTCCAGGACCAGGACCAATAAGGCCAGAGGATCAGATGACATCAGCCCGAGGGTGCTCAAGGTCTGTGCGTAGCAGCTGGCAGGAGTGTTCACACATCTTTTTGGCCTCTCCCTGAGGCTGAAAAAGGTGCCAACACTCTGAAAGACATCCTGGCGCTGAAGAAGGGACGACCCAGTGCTCCAAATGACTTCATACCTGTGGCTCTAACATCACATGTGCTGAAAACCTTTGAGAGGACTGCAACATCTCAGGCCCCTGGTGAACATCTGCCCGGACCCACTGCAGTTTGCGTACCAGACTGACATCGGCGTGGAGAGGCCACAAAGCACGATGAGGATCACGTTCTTTGACTTCTCCAGTGCTTTCGACATGGTCCAGCCAGTCCGGCTGGCTGAGAAGCTCTCAGTGATGCAGGTTGGTCAGGACCTGGTGGCATGGATCACAGACTACCTCACAGACAGGCCACGGTATGTCAGGCTGCGACACTGCCTGTCAGATGTGGCGACAAGCAACTTATGGACTAATCGAGAACTTTGTAGGATTAGCCCCCCAACACCTGTTTCCATAAACGGGGAGCGGGTGGAGATGGTGGACACCTACAGGTTCCTCGGGGTGCATCTGAACAATAAACTGGACTGGTCAGACAACACTGAGGCTCTCTACAGGAAGGGAAGAGCAGGCTGCTCTTTCTGAGGAGGCTCAGGCTCAGGTGTGTGCACTAGGCTGCTACAAATGTTCTACCACTCTGTGGCAGCCAGTGTCATATTCTTTGCAGCAGTGTGCTGGGGAGGGGGCATCGGGAGCGGTGGTGCCATCAAGCTGAACAAACTGGTGAGGAAAGCAGCTCTGAGGTGGGGATGAAACTGGACAGTGTGGAGGCGGTGACAGAGAGGAGGATGAGAGGAAAGCTGCAAGCTATAATGGACAATCCCTTTCACCCTCTCTACGCCGAGCTGAGGCAACTCAGGAGCACGTTCAGCCACAGACTCATCCAACCACGTGCCTCAAAGCGCTTGGGGGGCTCTTACATACCATCAGCAATCAGACTACACAACACCACCACCACAGATCCCAACACCTCCTTTCTCCACTGATGAGGACTCAACCATACACTTCACTGTCACTTAAAGACTGGTTGTTTTTTTGTTCTGTTCTTATTTATTATCCCAGGAACCCTGCACATTGCACATATTGCACAGGCACATTTATTATATACTGCACGTCATGTACACACAAGAACAGTTACTGTATATAGTATGTTTATCTTTATTCTAATAGTTTTTATTATATTTTTATTCAAATTGTTGTTTTATTCTCTCCTTATTATTGTCTCTATTTTTTGAGACTTACTCATGTGCTGCTACTTATTTCCCTCTGTACTGCTGTGTTACCTGTGAATTTCTCCCATGGGGCATTAATAAAGGAACATCTTATCTTATCTTATCTTATCTTATCTTAAATATTGTTGGGTTGTTTAATCTACAGCATCATATTCCACATCTGTTTATAATTACACTGTTTATATTTGTACATATTATGTATATTTGATTCTATTTCTATTTCTGCTCTAGCTCTTCTTCTTACCTTTTTGTTATATTGTTTATTTTTTACTTTTATTATTGTTTATTGTTGTATTGAACTGTCCTTTGGCTGCTGTAATGCAAAAATGTCCCTGTTCGGTTGTGGGACTAATAAAGGAGTTCTGATTCTGATTCTGATTCTATAAGATGTTGATGAGGGTTCTCGGTCATCCACGTCATGGTAATTCTAAGTGCTGTATCGCAGGCTACTGGAGGAGAGGATGTGGCCTACGACCATGTACTGTTATCGTTCAGTTTATCAGGAGAAAAGATGACATTTAAAATCAACAGATGTGGACATGCACGGTTTTCACTCCAAGGGGTGAACATGAAAAAAACACATTTTTCCTCGAAGATGTAACAGAATAAAAGTATCAGGTTGTGTACAATAAAAAATACTAAAGTAAAGTACTTAAATGAATGTACTTACATTCCACCACTGTCTATAACACAGGTCAATGTGAACTTGTAGCTGAATAGATTCTCAGTGCATAAATAGTATACAGTATATCAAATATTATTATTCTTCATTGAGATTATACACTGTGACCAGTTTATACACCTGTCTAAGTCAACAGTCCTGCAATAAATCGTCCCTTCAGGAAGGTTTTAAAGTTCTGATATTGTTGAAACTATTTCAGAGAGATGTTGATTCAACTTAACGCTCATTCTGGAGGTTGTAGTTTGTGGCGCTGTTGAACTGTAATGCATTATACAAAGAAGTGTTTCTGTTATTTTATCCGCCCCACCTCAAACTGTCGTGAAGGAAGGATTTATTGCGAAATTTTGTATACGACTACATTAGCTGTAGCCATGAAGAGGCTATCTAAAATAAAATGCAAAAAAAGTGTTTTCCCATAGGAACTAAAAAGACGAATAGCACCATCTGTTAAAGCTTATTTTTCAGATAAACATCCACTCTGACTGCTTTCTGTGGATAAACATGTTGACTTCGCGGCTTCCTGTAAAGTCAGTCTGAATTTGTCACCATCACAAACTGGTTTTACAGCTCTGCAGGACACTATCGACGGGGCAAGCCTCATAACCTGCACTGATACCAGAGATAATGACACGTTTACACTGGTATTCCTTCTCTCAAATCTAAACAAGGGAATGTAGTTTGTGGTAGAATTGTCTCTGGTTCTTGGATGCAGAACAATACATTTGTCTTGGAATATATGGAAACAACCATTAGATTTTTGAAACGGTGCCTTATACTCAAAAGCTTTATCTACACTCGTTGAGAGCAGGGACAGAGCGGTCACCTCACCCTCACAGATTGGGCTAACACAGATTTTACACAATTACCCAATTGTATTATAACATAGCATTACGTAACCAGATACAACATTAAAATGCTGTTCAAAATGAGTACTTTGACTTCGATGCTAAAGCACAGGTGGTATTTCTATATCTCCACTTCAGGTAAAGAAATTATTTGAAGTTAGATAAATGAATATTTAAAATAGTATTAGGTCATATAACCAGGCATTTAATGTACTATGAGAAATAAAAAATCAGCATCAGTAAATGCTTCTATTTTTTTAAGCAAGCGTGGTCATATGAGCCACTTACTGTATTTAGTTAGGTGCACAATTGAATTAATGACAAATTGAACATAATCAGTGATGGATGCGGCTGAGCACTTACAGCCATTATGATCATATGTGTACAATCATATGAGAGGCTGTTGAATCGTATTGCATTATGCTCATTATACTGACTATTGTTTAGTCCATCCCATTGATATCAATGAGGGTAGGCTACATAACATGAACAGCTCTCTGTATGATGCAATACCAGTAAACAGCAACACAAACTACAACCTCCAAAATGATCATATATTTCAATAAACAAACAAACAAACAAAAAATAACTACCTCTGTTTGTACGTGTTTTATTGAT
Organism: Pagrus major; assembly: GCF_040436345.1. Taxonomy (NCBI): domain Eukaryota; kingdom Metazoa; phylum Chordata; class Actinopteri; order Spariformes; family Sparidae; genus Pagrus; species Pagrus major. The sequence goes on along the minus strand of NC_133231.1, from coordinate 13,877,699 downwards.
TGTTTTTGTATCTTGTATGTCATGGACAGTATTGTTTTCTTTCTCTTTACTCCACATCATTGTATACGAGGGCCAGCCCTTAAAGATTTTTGAGTTTGAATAAAGGCAGATTAATAAATAAAGAGATGATTCATAGAGCTCAACCTAAACTCAATTTAGGGGCCGATACTGATATTAGGGAGTAAAGAATTCCAATATTGATATATTGGCCAATAAGCGCATATTTTGCAGTGATCCTTCAACACTTGTGACAAAGATATGTAACAGAGGCAGGATATCTAAGAGTTTAACAATAAACTTCATCATCTAAAATAACGACAGTGCACTGAAACAGTAAACTACACTGGGAAATTAGTAATTACATATTAACCCAACCATCTTTCTCTGTGTTATAATCTCAAGAAAAAAATAAATAAAAAAAATACAAGTTTTCATATCAGCATACACGTCGATACCAATATATCTGTGATACACCAATATTGACGAATATCGGTCGGCTTGATGATTTATCACAGGACTCTTGCATTTGTTCTTAGAGTACCTAATAAACTGGCAACTGAATATGTATTTTCCAAAGCTGCGCCCACTTGAAATAAGTAAATTGATTTAGGCTACAGAGAACAGGTCCGAGAGAATCTGAGTTATAGCCTATAATCAATTTTATTCTCATTGAAACATGAATACAAATAAGCACGCATATTGAACTTGACATTATAAATCTAACAATATAAATATTGAAACCCTCTCAGTCAGTCAGTCAGAAACAACATCTATTTGTCAGAATGTATTGGGGGGAAAAAAAAAACTATTACACTTACTGTGAACATGACTATAGGTTAAATATGTGACGGCACACTTTAAAGTTCAGTTGTCAGTGCAAAAGTCCTACACATGGGATAAGGCAAAAACTTTCTAGAAAGATTAAAAACTCTACAAACACTGTTTAAAGAGAAAAGTTTGCACAGTTTACGCTGACATGATCTATAGGAAGGCCTACACGGGTATACAAAACACATTGGTCCCAGTATAGATTACTATTGGCTAGTATAATCCATCATACTTTACCTTGGTTGTCCTAAAGAGGAGGAGGTCTAATAAGGGTTAAAGACACCCAGAACTAAAGATCAAAAAGTCCTCCACAGCTCCCCAATCAATCATTCAGGTGAACAGTTGAATGGCTACAATTATAGTATAGGCAGCACAGGCTAATTAGAATAAAGATGATTTCAGTTATCTGGGTCTCCTCTGCTCCATCCCATTGGGCAGAAATCCTGCAATGATCGGGACTGGCCATATGAGAGCAGCAACACTCCACACGATGATGACCAGAGTCATGAAACAAGCCACAAGTGTCGACTCGATGGGCTTCCTGTTCAGCCTCCAACTTTTGTCCCCCTTGAGCTCTTCGAGGCTGAAATCCACGCAGCAGAAAGTGACCTGATCCCCGGTCTGCTGGCCCCTCGACCTGCCCTGACCGAACCTGCGGTAGCGGGACATCCCGCAGCCCACGCACAGCCGCAGCTCCTGCTGACCCCCGGTGACCCCGAGGTGCTCGATGACGACGGGCGAGATCGCCCTGTTGAAAGACGCCGAGAAAAAAGCCCTTCCGTGGTTGTTGGTGGTGTAGATGAGCACATCACACTGGAAGCCGAAGCTGCTGTCCCAGCGGGCCACCAGTGAGGTGGGCAGGAGTCTCTGGACGCTCACGTTGCACTGGGACAGAGTCTGCAGGGAGGAGGCGTCGGGCGAGGCTTCGCTCTCCTCCACAGACCTCTTGGAGAAGCGCACGTCCACCTCCAGGTTGGCCAGGAACCTGTTGGAGGAGTTGATGGGCGGCAGGAGGAGGTCTTCGTCGCTCCAGCCTTGGCATCGCTGGAGAAGTCCGGCCACCGCGGTCAGAGCCAGCAGGAGGGTCGGAGAGTCGTTCAGCATGGCACAGAGCGCGTCTCTCCTGCTCGCATGGTGCTGTGACGAACCGCAGGCGACGGACGAGGCGTGCAATGTTAGAAAAAGCCAGTCGCAGGTGATTTAAAATAAAAAAAAACGCCGCTCCCGATGGAGAAATGCAATTCCCTGCCCGACTGGTACAAATGGAAACGTCCACAGCCCGTCACATGCGCGCATCCCCCCTCCCTGCGGATGTCTCCCTTCTGACTTGTTCTCCAAATGCGCCCAGCAAACGCTTTCCAGGAGAGGCAGCCTGAGCAGCTCTGTGCGCTGCCTTCATCGCAGCTCGGAGCTTCACTCCCCCTCTGTCACTTCAGGTGTGAGCGCCGAGCACGAACACACAGGGGAGTGGTGAGCTGGGAGGCTCCAGTGCGCAGGGACAGACGCGCCGAGTTCATCACACATCTTCCAATCAACAGCCCTAACGCACACATGCTCAATAAAACTTTGTCGACGGAAGGAAATGAGATGATTTGATCCGGGAGGCTGACAGCTCTCCACCTGTGCGCTTCCTCTCTCACAGCATGAGACAAGACATGTAAACACACTGTAATCAGACTGCAGAGAGCAACATCAGAGCACCGGCTTTCATGTTTGTCAAACACTTAGTTAAAGGATCAGTCCACCCGAAAATGAAAATTCAAGTCAAGTGAAGTTTCATAGTCCACGAAGCGTTTCTGGAGCTTCACAGCAAAACAGCGTGGAAGCATTCTGCTAAACAACCGAAGAAGATGGGGACTTGTTTAAGAACGTTAAAAAACGACTGAAAAAAACTTAAAGTGGCTTCATACAGTCCGGTGTAGTCCTAGTCGCTAGAAGCCCCACAATCCCGAAGCTGAAATCTTCACTGTAGCTGCAAAGCTAAGAGCGTTAGCACGCACCACGTCTGAAGCTGGTGCATGAGCTCGACCGTGTGTCAAGGGTGTAAATAATGTCTTTTCAAATCAGTTTGGGATTCCTGGGCTCCTGGAGACTTGGATCAGGCCGAATGACCTACATGGAGGCATTTAATGTTTTTTTTTATTCCACAGTTTTTTACATTTTAAAACAAGTCCCCATCTGCTTCAGTCTTTTAGGAAACGCTACAACGCTGTTTAGCTTTGAAGCTTCACAAATGTTTGGTGGACTACAAAACTTCAAACTTCACCCGTCTTTCCATCTGTGTAAGGGTGAGTAGATAATGACCAAATTTTCATTTTGGGGTGAACTTATCCTTTAAGTTGCCATCTCAGGAAATTAAACTAGAAATGAAGACACTTTTTCATACGTATGCAACTGAAATTCTTTGTCAATAAATTCTATCGTCTGAATGCTGCATTACCAGGAACAGACCTCTGGTGATCTGTGATTTTATTTAGTTGGCTCTAAAGCAGTCAAATTCAAATATGCTGAGACAAAAGCTATTCAAATCATCACCTTAATTACTGCTAAACTGTAAAACACCAACAGGATACAGAGAACACAATGTGAGTACAAAGTTAATTGGGTTGTTTCTAAAACGAGCTAAGATGAAATTTACACTGAGGCGGTCTGAGAAGAAGCTTCACTTGAAATGTGAACATTTCTTGTCATACTTTGAGAATCTTAGGTTGATGCACTCTAAATAAGTGTATTCTGAACCATCAGACGTCTTATATGTTCGTGTGGGCCTGTGCCTTGTCAGATTATAGAAGTACTGCTGTGAAAATAAGCACATGTATTTGTGAAATGTTTTACTGTAATCACATCAGCTGCTAAGGTGCGTTCGGAGAGGGAGGGACATTTTGTTAATTTATTTATATTACATAACCTGTATTGTACCAGCCCTTCAATCGAAACACATGTAACTGGGCTTTGATGTGAGAATCATGGTGGGATTGAGACTGAGCTAAAAGATCAGGAGATAATCTACCACACAATCGCCTGCAGGGAAGGTTACATTTTTACATTCACTGAGCTCAGCGTGAATAATAGCCAATGAGTCTCAAAATATAATCCTCAGAAAGAGTACACTAAGTTGCTAAAGTGAAAACGTAAAAGTATTTCTCTCCATTCAATGATAAAACAGCCGGATCAGCACTCACATGTTGTCACATCTTATAGTCTCTCACAGCTCTCTGTGCTCCGTCTACAAGGACGTACGTCAGACAAATTTCAAGCATTGCATGTTTTTTACTCTGTCATGAAATCAACTATTCTGTGTGCTGTATACTGGTTGCTATGGTTACCTAAAGGGATGTACTGTAAGTGAACAGGGAAGACCGGATTGTTCTGTGACTGTTATCCTGCATAATGAGAGATCGTCGGAGTCGTAATTTAGCACACTCAAACTAAAAGCTTCACTTTGTTTGTGATGAATTAAAAAGGTTTAATTCACAATTTTCAACTCATTTCATATATCTTTTTCTCTTAACTTTACCCAGTACCAATGCTTTTTTTGACCCAGTGTTATCTTAATGTTACTGTTGGGTTGCTGGATTAAAGCAACGCCTGTGTAGTGTGGTCTGAACCCATGTATGCAGGGTGGAGTTGATCCAGTGTATATATCACCTCTTATAAATCACCTACACATAAAAAACTAATACAGTAGTATACGATAAAATACGTATTAACAACAAATTCTTTTATGTACTTTAATTGCATATTGTACATATACATTATGTATATATATCTGAGAGGTAAACAGTCTATAATCTGTCTGTTTGTTCATCTGCTCTCCGCTCTGAGAGCTCTCTGTACGTCGGTGTTTGCTTCTCTCAGCCATATTGTGCACTCTGGGAAAGCCAGACACATCAATAAACATGTGTCTCCACTGCGCTGCAGCAGCAGGGGTTTTGTACACAGTGTGTATCACCTGGCTGTTGTATCTGATGCTGAAGAGGACACAGTACCCTCCCTCCCCTCCCCTCTTTGTGTTCTGGCTTATCACAAAGAGCAAATCTGGTTACCATTACAGCTCGGGACACAGCTGCAGTTAATCTCATTTTGGTCGTGTTCTAATAAAAGTTTAAGTATTAGGACCAGTGGTTGAACACCTGGTCTGTTTTGGCAAGGAGGGTTGTCAAGCTGCGGTCACCAGCGTTGGCCCAAATCACACTGAGCTCAGAGTCAACCCAGATTCATAAAAAACACGTTTATGTAACTCAGAGTTGAACTGGACTGATGCTAAAGAGGCCAGGACTGACCTCGTTCACCCTGACAAGAGTGCACACACTGTCTTGTTTTATACACCTTTTTCAAAATGTTGTTGCATTTGTTAAACAGTACTTAAAGGGTAACTCCACCAATTTAACACATTAAACTGTGTTTAACGGTCTTGGGGGAGTTTTACTGCATATGTGAAAAAAGTAGTATAAAGCCTTTTGTGGCTCCAGAGGAAGCTGCATGTAATCTAATAAATTGCCTCCAGTCATGTCACTCAGTGGCTAAATTGCATTGTGGGTAATGTAGGCACCAGGTTTTGAAAAGCTGTCCAATGATCTGTTATACTACTAGAATCAGAGATATCGCCTCTTTATTCCACGCATTCTCCTTCCTTTTCAAAACCTGATGCCTGCGTTACCCACAATGCAGCTTAGCCACTGACTGACATCACTGGAGGATATTTATCAGATTACATGCAGCTTCCTCTGGAGCAATTAAAGGCTTCGTACTATTTTTTTCACATATGCAGTAGCACTCCACAAGACCTGTAAACACACTTCAATGTGTGAAATGGGTGAAGTTGTCCTTTTATCTTGTTACTGGTGATACCACCTCTGAAGATATCCAAGCATATGATGTATTATGTCTTTGCCTGTAATGAGTGTGCGTTTGTTTGATCTACAGTGTCAGATTTCAAGTTTCGCTTCCCTTTTCACACCTAACAAAATGTACTCTTGACTTCACCTTGTGCAAGATATCAGGTACGTCTTGAAATACAGCCCAATTTTAAACATTAAAATATAGGTGTTGTTCCTGAAGATGCTCATAGAAAATCATCCCCACTTGTAAGTCACCTAACTGCCCATACATTCTGCATCTGGTTACCTCTTCTTAAAGGTTTATATCGCGTTTAATGAGGAAATAATTGTGCCTTTTACCAGAACACTCCTCCTAACAATGTCTACATAATACATCAGAAAAGATAATAAGCTATTGACAGAACTGGGTCAATGACCAGAGGCAGAATCGTGATGAATTATTCCCTTTCATCTTTGTGGGCTAGGAAATATGAATGCCACTTGTGTGAATGGCTTTCTTCTGTGCCGTTTAAACGGTGTAATCTGCTCTAGAGGCCTGCCTCTGTGTATTTGATGTGAGGGCCGGCTGAAGTGAAAGACACTTTGGCCTGGATTTGCACCTGAAAGCCCTCGTCCTCTTGTCCCCCGTTTGATTATGACAGTGTACTCCGCTCAACAGTTTTTGGCTTTAGAAAAAAACAAACAAGTTGTTTGCTTTTCTTTCTGCACGCTCAGACATCTCTCTGGTGCTCACAAACACTCCCACACGTTTCCAAAAGCTGGTCCCTCCGCATCAGATATGCTCTCGACAATGTAGCGGTGAGCAGAGCAAGAAAATGTAAATGACTTTCGTGTTCATTAATTATGCTATAAAAATGTAAATTGCTTTGGTGACAAAAATGCAAATGGGACTAAGATAAAAGTCTCTTGTGCCAAAGGAGGATGCATGAAAGATTTATTTTCTCAAAATGTGGCTCTTTTTTATTCAGGAAAGCAAAAGGAGGACCTGTTAGCAGCTCCTGGCTGGCCTTCAGCAGCTCGCTGCTACTGGATCAGACACCATTAGTATGAAACACCGGCTCACACAGACAACCGGCTTAATTAGAAGTTGAGGATTCGGTACGTGCAGCCTCATAGCCACAATGTTCAGGCTCCTCTTTTACATCTGTGAATCCACTGTCTGTCTCAAGCAGCCGTACCACCAATCACTGCCAGGACTCATCACCACAGCAACAAAACGGTGGAGGAAATGCTGGAGATTGTTTTGTCGATAATAACAATAAAACTAATAACATCATCATCGTTACAGTCGTGTTTGGTGTCACTGCCGGGAATATTGCTGGGGATCAGAACAGGAACAAATATTCATAACGACGGTGTGTTCAGGTCCTGTCTATCAAAAGCAATCCACAGGGCAGCCGCTCTGTCTGTCAGAGCGTATCATACAGCTGCAGCACAGAGTTGCTTCCCCTTTCATTTCTCCTCTGAAGAAACCTGGAACCTGCTCGGGCAAAGAGTGGGAGACAAAGCATGAAATCTGGGCACTGTAGCACAGAGAGATCATAAGATACAGAAATGGATTTGATGTATCTATTAAATTCAGGCTTTGAAGCGAAGTCTACCAAACAAGGGGCACTCCAGGTATTTTATGCATCAGGAGGAGTGCTCTACTAATGTAACATCTCCTCTGTGGCTCTGAAGGGAGGTTTCTGAAGCCTGAGAAGGTTTATCTTGAACATTTTTAACATAAAGCCTCTGTTACAGACTTTGAAATAGAGTTTGAAAGATGTGGGAATTTGGAGTTTGACCTGAACTGAATGTCTTTTTTAAAAGTCTCTCTTGTGAGTCACAGCTTAATGGAAGTGTAATGCTGAATCACTGTGGATCCCCTACTTTAAAGGTCTAATAAATAACATTTCTGCATTAAATGTCTAGAAATGACTAGACCTTTCTTTTATGTTTTGTTGAGTTATGTACTTACATTATCCTTAATGTTTCCAACAATGTTCAAACCCAGACAGATCTATAACTGACTCCAAAAAAGGGTGAATTTCATTTTGTCGCCTGCCGTTATAACCTCCAGGAAAGAGTCAGAGAGTGAGGAAAGAACGTGACTAAACATGAATTAAACTTTACCTCATCTGTGAACATTACTGCATGAGATACATAGATATTCATAGATTTTCATCAGCAATGGTGGTTGAAGCAACGCATCCTCAAACCTGAACGACTGAATAGGTCTTTTGTCAGCGTCTCCCAAAACAACATGGCGTACAACAAGGTGTACCAGACCTCAGCATACAGGTGCTGTTTGATTAGGTTTAAGCAAGAAAACTACTTAGTCAGGTTTGGGAAAACATCATGGTTTGGCTTCAAATCACTGTTACTTCTGTAACGTTGACTTCTGGTCTCACACTGGACAAGAACACCAGTGTCGTAAATAAAAGTCCTGTTTTGTTTAATCCTTCCACCATTCCCGTCTCCCTGCCACACACAACTTCTCCTAACGTCCGCCTCTGCAGACGTACTAAGTACTACAGCCTCTAGAGTTTGTCCAGAAACAAATGTAAATATGGGTCATGATGACCTACTGGAATTTTTGACCTACTTTTGAACTACTTAAAACACATGCATTAAAACAATAAAATAATAATTTACCTTTATAATAAACTTTTTAAAAGAGTACAATTTCATTATGTGAAATTATTATATGTCTTCTTCATAAGTAGAATATTATTAGTAGTATTAAATTGTATTTCTTATAAACTACTGAGTGGTTTAATTCATAACAGGACATCAAATGTTATAATATGTTTTGGATGAAGATTTTAATGATAAAAGTAGCTTGAGTGTTATTAATGCATGTATGTACCCAGGACTTCCTGGAAATCAAGTCAAGTTCATTTTATTCATAGCCCAAAATCAAAAATCACATCACCTCAGTGGGCTGTACAATCTGTACAGTGCACAGCACCCTCTGTCCTTACAGCCTCGATTTGAGTAAGGCAAAACTCAAATCAAATCAAATGGAAAAAACCTCAGGAAGGGCCATAGAGGAGGGATCCAGTACCAATAAAGCAGTAGAAATACTGTGTAGATTAATCTTGATAGATAAAGGAAAATGTTTTAAATCGCAGTCGCCGTCAAATATATGTACTGCCATAGAAATACAGTGTTCACTATTTGAAATGTAGTAGAGTAGAAATATAAAGTATAGCACAAACTAGAAAAGCTCAAATTAATTGTACCTAAAGTACCTCAAACTTGTGCTTTTTGTACTGTCCTGTACTTGAGTAAATGTACTTAGTTACTCTCATATATATCCCACTTAATCATATACTAAAAAGTTAGCCTCTCTATCTCATTGTTAACCTTCATGTGAGAGCAATTAAAATGCTAATGAACACACGTAGAAACACAATTGTTACCTGAGGACATAACAAGTCGACCATTTAAAAATCAGTGTATTCATATCTTAATAAGACTGCCACCCGAGCCTTTCTTACAGCAGGTTTGAGTGCATCCTGGAGACCACAGAGGGATCTGCAGATCTGACGAGTTGCTCACTAATTAGTAACCCTAATTGCTAAGGAGCTGCTCTGAAATCAGGCAAAATATGTATTTTTGTAGAACAGCCTGTCTGATGAGTGAAAGTCATGCAGCGGTGCAGGAAAATTAGAACAGGAGAGTTCAGGACGGCGGGCGACGCTGCCAGAATAGATTGTGTAAGATCTTGTTCCAGTCCTCCTCATCGTCTTCTCTGCACCATCATGTTTCTCCCCGAGGCCTTTGTCTTCCATGGGAACAGATAAGTGAAGGACACACGGTGCTGTCAATGTGAAATAGGCCCTGGAAATAACATCACACTTATCAGGCTCTCTGAACCTCGGTCAGAGAGCCATCAGCCGGCTCCTCGCCACTCTCCCAGAGCTGAGATGGTGTGAGATTGCTTCTCAGTGGCACCAGCGGCCTACTTCTCATCGGAGCGGATGTGGATTGTGAATCACACACCCATCCGCTAAAAGGTCACCTTGGACAGGTGAAGACAAGTCAGCTCCCTCCCCCCTTCATCTGCCTTCTACCAAACACATTGCTGCTCCAGCTGCTCTGTGTGGTCGTTTGTCATCTGGTTCTCTGCTGGTGAAATGCAATCGTCCTCCGAAACAGGGAGAGAGGAGGTGATTACCATGGGTTGTTTTTCATGGTGGGAATGGGTAGGCGAACGTGGGTGGAAAAAGAGGATGATTGGTTGCTTTCAAAAGTGATTTGTTTGAAAAACAACAGAGGTACCTGAGACTCCAACGCAATGTAGCTGTCTAAAAATGCACAACTTTAATGCAACTAAAAATAAGATTAAAAGACTGCCATTAAGCTGAGGAATGATGCCATGTATTTTATTTTTTTATTTTTTTACTGTTAATTAGAGTAAAATATAAAGAGGTGGAACAGTGAGACAAAGCTGGCACCCAGAGAGAGGACGAGACTTTCACAGAACTGATTCCATGTTTTATTTCAGCATTTTGTTTCCCCACAGATTTCCAGCAATAAACTGGCTTTGCTCACTCAGACACTCCCTGGGGACATGGAGCCTCCATCTGCTCCTGTTATATGATACCCATCATTTTTCCTTACGTGTCACATTGTTAAAGGACCATTATTTTACTTTTTAAAGTGTTGACCTGGAGCAGACCTCACAGCATCTGATAAGGAGATACATTTTGTTTTTATGTTATGTTGTTACGTAAAAACATATTTGTATCAGCTTCTGATAATGATGGGACGCAGAGTAAATTAGTTTTGGTGGTTTTATGTGTTTTGGTGGTGTTACTGGTATTAAGTGGATGGTTTCAGTTGGAAGAAGATGACATGACGTATGTTGTGTTGTTTTAACCTCCGCCAAGGAGGTCATGTTTTCGCCCGTGTCTGTTTGTTGATTTGTTGGTTTGTTGGTTGGTTTGTCAGCATGATTACACAAAAACTACTGAATGGATTTCAACTAAATTTGAATCGAGGATGGGTCTTGGCCGAGAATAGACCCCATTAGCTTTTGGTGCTGATCCGGATAAAGGGACGGATCAAGGATTTTTTATCTGACTTTCTTTAGCATTGTGAAAGGGCTTTTTCTGATATTTTCACCAGTTTCTCAGGATATAATGCATGGATATTGATGAAAAAAATCAGGCGTGTTTAGGCTGGTATCTTTGAGTACAATTTGACGTTGATCTGGATATCTGGAGATCTGAATATATTTAGTTTGATATTGGATTAGGCTTGATTGAATTAAGTGTTGGGCCTTGACTGAGGTATGCTTTCTACTGAGTGCCATTCTAGTTTTGTCACTTTGATTGTTTCACAGCAACGGTAGAGATACAAACAGGAGGTGCATGCAGGAAAAAGGGGTACGGCATGCACAATCCAATCGTTAGAATAAATGTTAGCACAACTACTTTTCTACAAAACCACAGATAAGTTCAAGCTGTATGTTGCAACTTTATGTTTGTTTAGGTTCAAGTATCTATTTCTCTCTTGTCACAAAACTGTGCTTATGCTAAAAACTTGCTTATGGAAAACATCATGGTTCTGCTTGAAATACCTCTTTTGGTCTCCTCAAAAATATCCAGTGGTGTAACGCTTAGAAATGCGGCAACGCAGACTTGAACTGCGGTCTGCAATTTGGCAGCCTCTTTGCATGTCACTGCTTTTCTCTGTCGGTGCTTCAGGTGCTTCGTTTGTGTGACACACTAAAATTAAAGGATTGAAAAAGTATCCAGGGACTCACACATGCCAGCATAGTTGGACAGACCATCGGGAGCCACTGACTCGCTCAGTGGGCCACCTGAGCATCGTCCTCCTCAGGGAGGGGAGAACCGGCACTTATTTTCTCCCATTTCAAACACTTAAAGCACTGCTTTGGTTTGTGTACTGAGTAAACAAATAGCTGGAGATGTAGCCTGTTAACTGGTGACCTTTAGAGGTGCTGGAGGGAGGATAATTTCCACTTAAGACAGAGCAGGCTAAGCCCACGTTAATTGGCTCTAGTTTCATATTTAGTGTACACTGAGTGATAGAGAAGAAAACAAATAAGTGTATTTTGCAAAATGTGAAAGTATTTCTTTAAAAATGACCTATTAATCATTTTCTCCTTCCTTCAGTGTTTCGTATCTGTTCTTGTGCATGTAAAAGGTCTTGAAAGTTTTAAAGGTCAAAGTCCGCACTAACAGAAGCTCCTCTCTCCCACAGAAAACACTGTTCCTGTAACGCCTCGTCAGTAGTCCCACCTTTAATTCAATGACACTTGCAGAATTTTTGCCTAGCATTGCCAGCTCAGCCATGTGTGAGCTGACCAATCAGAGTAGACAAGGTATTCAGGAGGGGGTCCTTAAAGAGACTAAAACAGAGCGTTTCAGACAGATTTTTTTTATTTTTTTTAAATACCTGCATTTGTTTTCCCCCAAATTTGAACCTTAACTGTATGAAGTCATGAATATTTAAAAAATCTACATTTACTTCCTTCTCTTTATGTAGTTAACTTCTTTGTTTTTCTCAAGTACCCTTTCCTTCATGAAATAACAAACTAAATGCAGCCCTCATTCACAAAGACGTAAAGATGTCATCATAAAACACGCTGTAGGATTATACAGTTAAATGTGTCGGTTTTTAATGTGTCTGAGTTGTCACACGAGTAAAGGTAACATCAGTCATATCCCCAGTGCCTTTAGCTGCTTTAGATCTGCTGTAGTTCAAACAGTTATATTGACTCTAAACATGAAAGCACTTCAATGAAGGCTGACTAGATAAAGTGACCTTCAAGCTAACCTTCTTTTCTCCTCAGTACACCTTTTACATTCATCATGTGAGTACATTTTGATTTACCTTGCGTTGTAAAACAGAGTAGTTTAATGGTATGGCACCAGAATGAAACTGAGCATCTCTTCGAAATTTGTCAGGATTTCAGCAGCACTTGCAATATTGAACAAATAATAAAAAGGCCATTCAGTAGCTCCATGAAATACATTAACGATGAGGAAGTGAGTATCAGATTCATTCATCAGGGAGCCTCCCTCTGTATCTGCAGACAGATCTTTGGCTGTGTGGAGAGTCAGTGTCTCAACTGTGTCAAAATCCCATTTCCCGATCTCATTCCTCCTCTTCAGCCACATCCTGTTGTGCCCTGAGCGGAGGCGCCCATTTAACTCTGATGTACGACAGCAGGCCGGAGCAGAGCCCCAGGTTTAGCTCGCTGACGTCAGGCTGAGGAACTCTCTCAGTCTCCTCATAATGATACCCCACCCTCCCTTTTCTCTTCTGCAGACTGGATCTGACTTCTTCCCTACTTTGTCAGATCAAAGGTGAAAGCCACAGGGAGAGCTCGTGGAGATGGGGCTCTGATGAGACACTGCTCACTCCTCCTCTTCTGAACCTCAGAGCTCTGTGATGAAGATGAGAGCAGGAGGAGGTGCTCTCTCAGTCAGCAGTCACTTTACGCTGGGAGCTGGCATCAGAGACGTTGTGCCTCCTCTCAGAAATCAAAACCCCTCCTTGGGATACTTGTAGAGCTGCTGGCATTAAATTTGGGTCATGAAATTATTTCGGTCGTGTTTTATGGGAATACTCCTTTGATTTGAGTTGATTTACTTTGGTAACTACAAAATTAGATGATGTACTTTCTGACCCTAGAAGATACAAGAAACTTTAACACAACAAACAAGAGGTTTAAACAAGAAAGTGCTGGAGAGAGTGCTTGAAATGTCTTTTCTATGTGGTCCTTAATTAAAGATTAAGTTTTTTCTCACCATCTTCAAAATCCATTTTTTACAGACACAAAAATACTCTTGTTCTAAGTTTTTTTGTTTGATTACATTTATTTCCCTGAATATCAATAATTACAATATCAATACCGATTAAATTCAATGTCATACTTTTTTAACAGGTGAGATAAATATCATATTAATATCATTATTATGTACAATACCTTTTCTTTTCTCTTTATATTGGCCATACTGCAGGAGAGACTGCAGGGGAGTGTTCCTTGAATCTTGGGCCAAATGATGTGAGTCATGTGCCTGGTAAATTCTTCATTTACCATTAATAAAGGCAAAAGTTTTAACCTTTAAACCTTTTATCAGTTATCAATGTTTTCTTTTATCATTTGTTCTGTCAGTTTTCTGCCTATTTGTGTTGATCCAGCCATGGAGAACAATCTTCTGTAACTTGGAGCAGTAACTGATTTTTTTGTCTTTTTTACAAAATTGTTTTGAAAAATGGAAAAATAGATTACATGGTTGCTAAGGTTACAGTGGAGAGCCACCAATTAGTGAAATCACGGATAAAAGCTCTGGCACACACACACACACACACACACACACACACACACACACACACACACACACACACACACACAGAAGAGAAGAAAATGATCTTAAAATGTATATGAACTATACAATGTCAACCAGAGTACTCATTTTTTAACGGCATGGGTTTGTCATTGTCGACGTACACCGTGTTGATAAAGTTCATTGAATTCCAAGATGGCTGCGCACAGCGCGAAGTCGTGATCCAGGGAAACAGGTCATTCACAGCGTATTTCCCTCCCCGGTATGACAATTATAACATGGATTGTTGGATTTATGTCATTACGAACACAACGCTGAAATAAAGGAGCAGGAGATCAAACAGTAAGTAGTATTTTCTTAAGTGTACGTCCTTTGTTTCATCATCTAGCAGACAGACTGACAGACAGTCAACCAGGAAACAAGAATAAAAAAGACGTAATTTAACAAGCTAACGTATAATTATATCATAAGCAGGTATAACAGGGGTTTGGTAAGACTTTTATTTGTAGCTAATAGAGGACCGACTGCTGTGTGGAGAGACCAGTTGGATACATTTACAAGTCAATATCATGCTAGTCATTAGCAAAAATGAAATTTTAAAAAAATGCTACTCTGTATGCGAATAATGTTTTTTTTAAAGACCTGTGCAAGTCAAGTGTTGAGATGTTAAATTAGCGTTGCCTAGCCATGTTACTACGTTATCAGGTGTTTTCCCCTTGAAAACATGACACCTTAGTTAAATTTAAACATTCCTGTTATCGCCTTTCCTCCACTCAGTCATGCGTACATCCTATGTGTGATCTTGACTGAGACTAAATTAATAAACAATAAACAAACGCATATGTCAACATGACATTGTGGTGATGACCAGTGGTGCTTTCAGGTGGTATTTATACTGTAAGGGCTGCAGCTCATCACTATTTTTGTTATCTCTTCACCTACTTTGTCGATAACTTTTTGATTATCAAGTTATTTGGTCAAAAAATGTCTGAAAACTGTAAGTACAGTCAACCTACATACTCAAATGAACAGGGAGCGGCATATCATCAGAGTAATCGCTAACTGCTGCTAACTGTAGCTGCCGTCACCTAGTTAGCTCAGTTAGCTGTGCAGCTAGCAGTCCAGACTGGGAGCTTGAAGCACCAGGAAAGTGTTTGTGTACACTGAGAGTATTGGTGCGGAAAGGGGCTAGCTGGTTAGCATGCTAAATAAGCTTGAACACACAATAAATAGACATCATAACATTGAAACTGTAAGTCCTTTGTATTGGTTAATAATTTTCATTAAGTATGAATGTTGTCAGCCATATTTAACAAGTTTTGCACCTTTTAAAATTTATTTTTGTGAGAAAAGTTGATTTTTGAGTGTCATTCCTAACACAAATAGCACCTTTAAAGCAGCAAATCTTCACATAAAACTGATATTTGTCGTTTTTTGCTAGAAAAATTAAATGATTTACTTATCAGATAACATTTCTCTGCTAATTATTCAATCGATTAATCGTGTCTGGTCTATTACTTATTCACAGTAAAATTGTGACACAGGATTATTTGTAATGTGCATTTCACAACCAGGGAGGCATTCATGACTGATTTCACCGTCACTCAGCTAGAACAGTCTAAAAAAGCCTTTAAGACCAGAAAGAGCTCTTTCGCATGTTATAACAACCAAAATCCCAGAAAAGATCTAATCACACATCATGTTATTGATGCAGTATCACTATATCACCATTCTCTACCTAGAAGTGGGCATGTCTGTTTGCTGCAAGCACAAATATGGTTTTTGTACTGATACCAAAATACTACTACTACTAATATACTTTTTTAAAATAAAAATGTCTTCAAATCTCCTTTTTTATTTGAAAATAATACAAACTCTCAATACCAAAATTCCCAGTGTTACATTTTGTTTAATTACAAACAAGCCACACAAGATTTTTGCCTGAATAAAATAAAGTTGAAAATTACCATTCAAAGAATTAGCCCCAAGAATTTGACCAAACAGCTATACCAACTGCCAGCATGTGACACTTTTCAAAAAGTATTTAAGTTCATTACCAACGGCCAAAAACTACAGATCTTCAGATGAAGCTTCAGCTGTCATCAGAGCCAGCTTCCTGTCTGCAGAAGTCTTCAGTCACTGTCTACAGGAGAAACCCGAACGGATGAGCCCAGTCACCATAGAAACATTTTTCTCAGTCTCTCGCCTCAGCCCACTCACTTGCACCTTCAGAGATGCACACAACAACCTTGAGTGCTCGGCTCTCCCAGCCTCAGCCGGAGGGAGGAGCGTTGGCCACTGCCATGCTTATAGGTTATACTCGAGAGGATTTAGCGAAAAAACACATTCCCACAAGCAGGTGGGTGGTGGAGAGGAGAGGGGATGAGGGAGCACTTTTTTCTGGTTTTTACACTCATTAGGTGGAAAAAAAACCTCAGAAGTATCCCTAAGAGATCAGTCCACCCCAGTCAGTAAAACCTTCAGGCTTCACTCTTGAAGTTTCTTACGTTTTTGTGACACTTTTCATTCAAAAACTCTGAGCTAAAATCCCTGTCTCATGACGTGACTTTTATTCTGCTCATGAAAATGATTGTATCTTTTAGTGATTTAACTTCCAACAAACCTGCAGCTCTCTCTCCTAATATTCTGCATTTGTTTCCACCCCTTTTCGCTCTTTCTCTACAGTAATCTTGTAATTTCATAATATCACAGAATATAGAACAACATTGTGGATGAGTTCTCTGCAGCTTTAGCTAAACAGTTTTCCGTTCCCTCATTTGCATCTTTATCTCAGTCCGGTGTGTCAGGGCGTGCAGTTTATCAGAGATATAAAGGCCTCGCTGTCTGAGATCCAGATGCGTCACTGCTGTGAAAATATTCTATTGACGGGTCAGGTTAGCAGTAGTTGTCCTCTGCTGCCGAGGAGGCAGAGACGGTACAGATTTCTCAGGTTACCTTGGAAACTGTGTTTATATACATGTCTGTGTGTGTGTGTCTGTGTGTGTGTGTTGTGTAGAAGACAGATTTAGGTCAAATTGTTTTTTTTCCTCTCTTATATGCAGTTGACTGTCTGACCTACATTGAGCCATGTGCACGTCTCGCCTAACTGCTGCGTTCATGCAAAAGCGAGTCAAAATATTAGTTTTCTATCAAGTTGTGGAACTGAATCACTGTCATTTATTATTCATAAATCTCCTAAATAATCCTCTTCCTGACATTCCTCTCATGCAGTATCTCTTCCTTTCTACCTGCAAGGAATTATGAAACTTGAGGTACATATTCTGAAAGCAGGAACATCCATCCAGCTGATGATATCCCAAGGCTTTTAGTGTGATTAACAGCCTGTAATGCCAACAAAAAATGTATAAACCCACAGGGTGGATTTGACGAATTATTGAATAATTGCAAGTCAGTTGATTGAAAATGTCATTTTCACATCTGAGCGTGCAGGCGGTATAAGAACAGCCTGTCCGGAGCCTGACAGCGAGGCCAGGCATAATCACTTCTCGCTGAATAAACCCTTCATTTCACAAAAATCCTGCTGTTGTGTGAGTGACGTGGTGTAAGGAACACAGTGTGAAACAGCAGTGGTGACAGAAGATCACGTGGAGAGCTGCAGAGCCAAGCCATCAGTCAGTCACTCACATGCGCTGTTGGTGTGCCACCTGTTCATGTTGAAGGAGGGGATGTTGCATTTTTAGGGCATGAGGGGACTGCATAGGTATGAGTGATCATTATGATCCATGTGGAAGCGTTTTTATGCATAAGATGTTGTAACTAGGAGGAACTTTTTTGTGATTTGATGAAACATAAAATCCCAAATGTAACTCCTAAAGTCGAAAGATTTTTAAAGGAAACTTGAGAATGATAGTGATGAATGGACATCGGGCCATTTTCACAATAAAACAGCATATTTGATAACCTGTTAGCCTCTGTTAGACAACATCTAAAGTTAGCATTCAACCACTTCCTTACTAAATTTACTGTTTAATAGTGCCACATGATGTGATGGGAAAGGGGTAAATTAATTCTAAATATCAACACACATCTTGGACATCTTTATTTAAGCCTGGAAGTGAAACACACTTGTTGTAATCTGTAATCAAACGCTAATGCTTCCTGCCCATAAGAAAATGGCCGGCAAGCGAATGTAGTCTATTTAATGAAAAATATCGATATTTGACAACATCGTGTCCATCTGCCTCTCAGTTGACTGTGTCCGTCCCTGTTTTAGGTGACAGAACCATGCAGGTGTCAGTGAGAAGGTTGTCTCTGTATCCACTGGGTGTTGTCCGGTCTGCTCTCCTGAGCCCATCACCTCGTCTCCTGTCCCCTGGCACCCGCACCCTGTTCAGTGAGACAGGAGTGTGGGAGAAAGAGTACCGAACAGAGACCAGACACAGAGTGGAAGAATGGTGGCACCCACGAATTATGGCGCAGTGGCGGAAGGAAGCGCTGGAGGAGGTAAGAAGGCTTTTTACTTACTGTAAAGTTTTCTTACAGTGTTTATTTTGCTGACATCCGAATGACCTCAATGACACCCATCACAGAGTTAAAGTCTTCAAATGTCTTGTGTTTTTATTGCAGACTTCCACAATACACAAACAGTACACTGTATCCTCCTATCCCATCCAGCCCACCCCAAATATCATCTCGTCCAAATAACAGCTCAAAACCAAAAGATATTCAGTTTACACTGACATGAAACTAAGAAAACTTACTTAAGGAGCTTAAATCACCATTTGTTTGGTATTTCTGCCAAAAAATGACTTGAAAGATTATTAGATCATCAGACTGGTTGCAGATTCATTTCAATAAATGCCGGCAGGGAACTCTTTCAATACAGAAATGAGTGGCTGATACGTGTTTACTTACGTGTTACAAGGTACTTGTTTTTCCATTTTTATAAGACTTTATACTTCCACTCCAGCAGTATCTGAGAGGTAAACATTGTACTATACTGTACTGTACTATATTTATCTTACAGCTTTAGTGACTTTTCAGATTACAGTTTTCATTCCTGATCAGTGAAAACGATCTCCAAATATGTTGATTTTGAATGATAAACTGAAGGATGAAATCTTCCTTTATGGGTTGAGAAAATGTTCCTACTTCCTAAGCTAAAAAAAGGCTTTTTTCTGAGCTCATGAACAGTTGACTTTATAGGCAGTTGAGGCTCAGGAAGTAGAGTGGGTTCGTCCCCTAATCAGAAGGTCAGTGGTTTAATACTCCTTCATGTAAATGTACTGTTAACTAATTATTACACGATAAACAGCTGTCAATACTAAAGATCACATCAGTGCAAGTACTGCATTTTTTATTATATTGTTCCATCAGCAATCAGACAGAAAAAACACTGATACTGATGATCGGAAAAATGCTGAATATCGGCCCCAGTAATCAGATAATCGGTCTACCCCTGGTCAATACTGATGGATGAGTGAACATAAATGTTGAAGTCATTAAAGCAGCTGTTGCATGAGCCAAGTGTTCTCTTCCATCTGGACAAATCTGTTTATATATACCTTGGAAACACCTTTAGCCTTTTCCATAAAGATTGATTAATTAATTGGTCATTAAGTATTCGTCCACATGATTCCCATCTATAAGTGGCACTGGGAGCTCATCTCAGACCCGGAGCTCTTGATGATTATATACCCTAATGGTCTGAACGTGCGGCCGTCTGGGACAGGCCGACAGTGATTAAGTGCATTCACGACAGCCCTGCTCCTAATTAATTTATTGAAAAATTCATGACTCAGGTTTCCTGTAATCATGTATAGCTGGGTGTAACTGGTACTTAACTGTGTTGCCCTGGTAACAGTGTTGTGACTGTAAGCCATCCATTATCAGTGCTGCCGCAGTTCAGATTCTGACACTATAATCAGAAACTGTTAGAGGCTGGTACGGTAATGTAGAAGTCAGTCAGCGCTCTCGCTCTGAGTGTGATGAGCTATTATTCCTGTCCTGACCTCATCAGGTTAATGTACTGTCTTTTATTCTCATTCAGAAGCCAAACTGATACTGTTATTATAGTCTCTTAAGATTCAAATAAAGTTTTATGGTCTTTTCTGACAGCTCTGTGCATAATTTTAACTGTTGTTTTTCCACCAGGGCTCCAACAGGAAGAAGTTTTACGTCCTCTCCATGTTTCCGTACCCATCTGGGCGCTTGCACATGGGCCACGTGCGAGTGTATACCATCAGCGACACCATCGGTCACTTCCAGAGAATGAGAGGACATCAGGTATGTCTGCTTCTAGCAACTGTCTTTTAAAAATGTTTTTTGAAACATGTGAGGTCAGAACACGCTGCCTTGGACTTAAAAGTAGAGTAAACCTAGACGGCGCTAAAAAAGGAAAGTAGTTCGTTTTTTAAAGAAGATATTTTCAAATGTCACAGTAGTAAAAGCACAGGTTTAAAGAGGGTAAAAAAAAATGAATGATGGCTGATTCAGTTGCTTTAGTTTCAGGGTCCTGGTATTGTGCATGCTGGCACACTGTCGCACTGCCTTCAGTGGACTCAAATCAAGGATATAACCGCTCTGGAGGTGTTCATTGAGAAGCTGCTGGTTATCAGTATTGTTTGCAGTGTCTTTAGCAACAAGTAAAGCTATCTGTGCAGAGCGGCCCGAGGGCAGCGGAGGAAAAACCAGAAAATATTTTTCCACAAAAAAGATACCCAGTTTCACCCATATCACTGAATAAAGTATTAGAGCTGTGTTTTTGTACAGTAATCACTGAGGTCCGGTCCTGAGCAACACACTCTTTTTATACATCCATGGCAGCGTCATAAAATAAATACAGCAGTTATTGGATGGAAAATGAGCGTACGCCCCTGAGTGCAGGATGAGTCATCAGCATTTTTATTGATTTTTCAGGAAGTTACAAACTCTCAAATACCTTTTAAAAATACCTACAAAGTGGCTTTTTGCCACTATTGGGCCTGATACTGATTTATAGGTGAGATATGGAGCTGAGTTCTTGTGGGAAAATAAAGTTCTTGTTCCAACAGTGAAACCGAAATGTACTTGTTATTTGGTTGTAAGAATTTACAGATATGTCTTTGGATCAACAAAACACTTTTGTTATTTCCTGTTTGTAAATGAAGCACAGACTTGTGTATGCTCACAAATATTCTTAACTCTTCTTGGGCACAAAAACTGAACACTTAAACTTGACACAATAGGTGGCCATACCTTTTAAGAGTGAGCTTTTGATGAATGCTCACATTTGCTTTGTTGTTTGTCGTCTTTCCCTCACCACAAGTCTTTTCCTGTGGCTTACACTACACTGACTTTACTTTTCCAAAACCACAGAGGATGTGTCATCCTCATTTCGCAGGAGCACAAGTGTTTTGAAAATGATTTCGTTCCCATGATATTACTGGTAAACCACCCATTCTAACCAGCGAGAGTGAGTCAGTCTTTCATTAAGAGTTAATGGAGCACTCTGTATTACATAATATTTTACAGTAATAACTGTCTTTTTTCGGCTATCTGCTTTCACACTGAAGGATGTGGACTAAGTACCATTAGTAACATAATGCTTCTTGGCGCCAACGTTTTTCAGTTCAATGTGACCACAGTTTACCCCGTCCAGGGAGCATGTAATCAGATCTTATCAGGAATCTTCTTTCCTGCTGTGCTGTGTTGATTTCTATGAATACAGTTTACATTTACACACCATATACAATACATTGCTGTATGCTGTACTTTACTATAATTTATATTATATATATATAACACCTCATTTGTCTGTTGTCCTCTTATGAAGATGTTTTTCCTTTACAACGTCATCCTTTACTATTGTTGGGTAAAATCATTGAAATCAAATGATCCCTTGACCCTCTGTGAACGAAGACATTTTATGACACCTAGGACCTATTTAACTCTTTCAAAATAAACTTGGATAAATAGAAAAAAAGAGTCTGCTTTCACTGTTTTAAACCTGCTTTGATAAAGGTAAGGTAGAGGTAAAATCCATACTCAACCTTGTTTTAGCGTCGCGGTCGATATTAGGCACTCTGCTTGAGTCCAGTAAACAGGTGGTGTTGATGAAGCTGTGGCCAGTGTCTGGCGTGACGGTGACAACCTGTGTTCAGTTCTTCAGCTAGTCTTTGTCCTCACACCGTCCTCCCTGTCTTATCCCTTTATGACAAACCCATCCTTTCTCCCTTACCTGCAGAGAGAATCCATTCTGCCTCTGTCTGCTTTCTCCCCAAACAGAAACATGGTTTCACATGACTGGCACCTACTTCCTGCCCAGGAGTGCACTTTTCTCTCAGCATCTGTCAGAAAGCGAAGCTCGTTCCGCCGTTTGCACACAGTCTTCTCCACTCACTAGTTAATTAAAGAAGGTACATTCTGTCAATGGGCTGTTTCATGTGTAAGACTGCAAAATATAAGTCTTATACACAAACTCAACATTCCCAT
Source organism: Pagrus major (assembly GCF_040436345.1). Taxonomy (NCBI): domain Eukaryota; kingdom Metazoa; phylum Chordata; class Actinopteri; order Spariformes; family Sparidae; genus Pagrus; species Pagrus major. The sequence continues at coordinate 13,855,285 of NC_133231.1, read as the reverse complement.
TGTTCGACATCGTATCAATGGATTGTGACCAAAATCTCATTAATGGCTTAAAGATAGAGCTTCTAACAAGTTCCCCTGCAGAATGTGCATTTTATGTTATTGGATCAAACTGACTTCTTTCTACTGAACATGTAGTCCAAAGGGTTTAAGTTTCCACTGTTCACTTGGCAAAAATGCTTTGCTAGCTGCAATAGCAGGTAGTACATGAGACATTTTTATGCAGAAGAACAAAGAGCCTGTGACTGATTTTAGAAAATGACCACGAGGTCAAAACAAAAATGTTTGAAAACAAAAAATTGCTGTAAAAAATAAATGTGTTAAGAATGATGAATGGTAGACAGCAGACAGTAAAACAGCCCAGTTGATTATCGAAGCAGCGCTGTCTCATTAAAGTTTATCAAATCAAAAGACAGTTTATAAATCTATTTTACAATTCACATCTCCTTTATAATTAAGTCGTCATTCACGTGAATTATCCCAGTCAGAAAAACATTTTTACGATAATTTCGACAGCACATGAATCCACAGTCAGTTAACCAACGGCTACATTTTTACTGTACAACCCTGAGAGTGGTATCAATCTGCTCATCTTACTCTCAGCTTGAAAGTGAAATTAAATGAAAAACCATCCTACCACTAAAGCTGCTGTAAATCAAAAAATGTACTTCCATAATCTGGGTGAAATAAACCTTTACAGATGTAAATGATGACTCATTTTGAAGTCATGCTCTCCCTCTTCTCGTCCTTTGCTCTGTTGTTACTTAAGCACATGGGCTCTTGGGTAAAATTGCGTAACGTAAATGGCAAAAGTAGTTTGGTTATAGAATAATGAACATGATATAAGAGTGGAATTTTGAAGCAATTAGTTTGGTTTGTATCAATTAGCGTGATGAATAAAACAGACAAATGCTGGAGTCGCATCTCAATGCTGCCACAGATGGAGAGAAGCTTCTAGCCGGAGCTGTGTGGGCGGATACTTGCATGTAGCCGAGTGGCTCCACATTCACAAAATCAGTCTCCCAACACTCCTGTCCCTCTAGTCATCAGCCTCAGGAGCCCGGAGCTGTGGATTGATGTCTCTGTGTCTGGTTGGCACTGACTTGCTCCACATTGCAGTGGACAGATTGTCATAAAATGTGCCTACACTGACTCCCACGTCCATCTTCCACTGCCTCTTGTCACACTGAAGTGTGCTGTAAGTCTCTGTGATAACAGGTTGGTAAAGAGACGGACTGGTATTCGCGCTGTGTGGACATAAGGATAAGTGGAGCTGAAGCTATTCACGGTGAAGAGATCATTTGCTTCTGCCGCTTTGAAAGCAGCCTGTCCATCACAGCCGCTCCCTGCAACATCCCCTCATGAATACCGTCTCACTTACTGGTTTATTTACATTGAATAAACAACATAGTTAACCTATCCATCCTAATGAGGCACATGATTTTCTGCTTTGTTAGGTTATCTTTGGCTTGCTCTCAGCGTGCCTGTATTCCTTCTGAGCAGTCACACTGGTCCGCTGTGCTGAGCGCTCTTAGCCTAATACCATCCAGCACTCGGCTTTACAAATGAGGCCCATGCAGTTACCAAGGATACCAATTCGTCTGAAACATCAGACCCGTTAGAGTCCGTACAATGATCCTCTCCAGTCCTCGACTCCTTGTCACTCTGCTTCTCCTCTGCTTAGCTCACGCCTTCCACTCCTGTGCCTTCATCTCGTCTTTCTCTCTCAGCGAGCAGAAGAAGACGAGCTAAAGGGAAAAGGAGACGTCGTCTTAAATAGACGATGATTTATGTCGAGGAGGGTGTATTTTTGATGTTGGCAGTAATATGGATGTGGATACAGAGTACAAAGGGTTTGAGGGAGACAGCAGACAAAGAGAGAAAGTGACGGTGGATTGTGATGTTGTTTAGGAAATGTGTCCGTGAAGCAACTGACGAAGTAATTTGCATCAGGCTGGCTGGTAGAAAACTGTCACCTCCCGATTTTCTATTCAAAGCCTCACCTTGCTGCTTGCCACTCGTTCTTACATTATGTAACTGCTGCAGCTACATGAAAATTGCAGTTAATCTGCATGCATTAACCACAATGTGTAATGGAGTCGAGAGCACAGCAGGGAACAACACATTATCATATAGAGGTCACCACATTCTGCAGTTAGTGGAGCACAATGGTATTTAAGTGAATACATTACCTCCCACCATTAACCATTTTTATTCTACTGTTACTTTTTGAATGCATAAATAGTTATTATGTCATTTAAAGTCCGTCTTCACTCAAATATGTGTTTTTCTGTGCAGAATGATGCATGTGCAGAGTTTGAAGAGAGACAGTTCCTCTGTTTTCTCCTTCAATCCGAGTTTAAAGGGACAGTTCACTCTCAAATCAAAAATACATATTTTTCCTTTTACCTGTAGCACTATTTATCCATCCTGATTGTTTTGGTGAGCGCTGCCTTCTCTGTAATACAATAGAACTAAAAGGGACTCATTTTAGCATGTGGTGCTCAAAGTCCCCAAAAAACATTTAGGAATGTTGTTTTCTACAGTCTTACAATTGCACCTGGTTGTTGCGATGTCGTTCGGGGCACGTTGGTTTTGACTGGCTATGTAACAAGCTCCCTACACACGCGGCTCACCTGCTGTTGTGACAACGGAATTGCTGGTGTTTATTTTGGGCGACTTAAAACACAGATAAGAAAGCAGATGACGTTGATAGGAGAGAGAAAACGAAAAGGACAGAGAAACCAGGATCAACAGCACTGATTTAGTCTGTAGAATGTCAATACAGTGATAAATGCCTTTCACAATTTCCCAGAGCCCCAGATGACAACTCGAAAATAGCTTTTCTTGTCAACATATTTAATTCGCTATGATAAAAAAGAAAAAGAAAAGCAGCAAATAGAGAAAGGCATTTTTCGGATGATGAATGACTTGACATGATTGAATTATCAAAATGGCTGTTGGATCACAAATGATTCCACCTAACTGTGTCCACAGGTACTGAACCCGATGGGTTGGGATGCTTTTGGACTCCCAGCAGAAAACGCAGCCATTGAGAGAGGCCTGGACCCAGAGGAGTGGACTAAATGGTACCTGAAATATCCCATCTGTTCGTATCAGTGCTCACTGTTTATACGTACCTTAACATTGCTGCTCTGTGTTGCCTCCTCAGTAATATCAAATCCATGCGTGAGCAGCTAGACAGCCTTGGTCTCTGCTTCAACTGGGACCGGGTGAGTAGAAAGCAAAGAAGAACTTTTTAGGTCTGGTTACGTCACACTGCTGACCCTGACTCCTGCCTTTTCCCGACAGGAAGTTACCACCTGTCTTCCAGACTACTACAGGTGGACGCAGTATCTGTTTGTGAAGCTCTTTGAAGCGGGACTGGCGTATCAGAAAGAGGTAGGAACGGTCTTTGCGCTAAAGTGCTTATCCTGGTTTTGTTTGAAAGGAATAATATGATTGGTTTAGGTGTGAGGTCCTTGACAGTTATAGAAATGATTGAGGCAGCTCGCCTGTTACTCTCAGAAGAAAATGACTGAATTGAAAAGAGGAGAGGCTGGTTGAAGCCCTTTTGATTATGTTTAATGAAATGGGACGACCTTGAAATAAGCCTTTGGTCTGTCTATTAAATCCAGCCTTCTTCCTAAGCTCTGCCTTTTCATTTTAAATGTGTGTGTGTGTGTGTGTGTGTGTGTGTGTGTGTGTGTGTGTGTGTGTGTGTGTGTGTGTGTGTGTGTGTGTGTGTGTGTTATCCAGGCTGTGGTGAACTGGGACCCTGTTGATCAGACAGTGCTGGCTGATGAGCAGGTGGATGAAAATGGTCGCTCCTGGAGGTCTGGCGCCCTGGTGGAGCAGAAGCTGCTCACACAATGGTTCATCAAGACTACAAACTATGCCAAGGTACAGCTCTTTAGTGTGTGTATGTGTGTATGACAAGTGGCGTCTGAATGCCTGGCCAGCAGCTTCATGCAGGCCAAAATGAACAGAGGACCCCTCTGATAACAATCATGGCTGACACTTCAGCAGCAGCAGCTGCAGCGCTGCCTCTCTGCTTCTGCAATCAGACCCCCAGATGCCTTCATTTGTAGCCTGGTGTCTCCCAACCCCCAGAGAGAAAGTGGCAGAGCTGGGGAATTATCACCAGACGGCCTGGCCGGCTGATGAGAAGCCTCCACCTTTTCAGTACAGAGCAGAGGCCTGCTGCAAGGGTAATGACCCCCTCAGGACTGATGTGGATCAGCCACAGGAAAGACGATTTGTGCATTATACATGCAGCACATGTATGTGCATTGTTGACAGTGGTGATCCTTCGGAAGCACTTAACCTCGCATTTGACTTTCAGACAATGAACATAAATCCATCATTTCAACTTTTCTTATTTGAGCAAATGTGGGTAAAATTATGTTGGGCTGCACCGAATACACTGAAGCTTCAGAGCTTCATTCATAACCATGACATTTGAATTCTAAATCAACTTTCGAATGCTGCAGCATTATTTTTGTTTTGTGTGCCTGTATTCTATTTAGATCTGCTATTTCTGCACAGTTGCACATAAAGATTAGGCTACACTAATATTATTCATATTATACTCTTTGTAGAATAAGACTCCAGTGTTGGCTGTGTCGGATTGTTTCCAACTTGTGTGATCTTAACATTTCCAGTAACTCGAGAGCGTTGTAAAGTCCAAAAGTCACGGAGCAAAACATTTGCACACCTGTGGATCGACAGGTGCATAGGAGAAGACAAAGGCCCGACAAAAACAGAACAAAACATCCCGCAAACTGTTCACCTCACTTGCAATCAGGTATACATTTTTAATTACATTTCAGTACAAAGACGTTCATCAGGTTATTTAAAATGTTAAAATAGCCTGATAAAGGTCTTTGTACCGGAACGTTGTTATTAAGGACAGTTTGTGAGAGATTTCTACAAAAAAGAAAGACATGATCATTTCCAAAATTGAATAAAACATGTTTTATTGAACAAAATATTCAGCTTCTATTCATATTTTTGCTCTCTGTTTGCTCTCCAAAAGGAGGCGCGCACCTGTATTATTAATAGCTGGTCTCGCAGCACGAGTTATACTCATGAACGAAAATTGGTTTAATAAAAAAGACTTACTCATTAAATGTGATGAATCACTTCATTCAAATTGAAGATTTCATTCGAGGAGGTTTTTTTCGAATGATCGTCATAAAATATGACAACATTCGCAGCTTCAATCCAAAAAAGTCAAGGGAAGCTTTTATGTGGAAAAAAAAGAGACATGGTCCTGCATGTCTTTTCTTTTTTTCCACATAAAAGCTTCACCTTCAGATGTCTTTTGCTGTCGGACCAACAGTCCAAAACCCAGACAGAAAAGGGCATCGAATCCTCATAACTGAGAAGCTAAAACCAGAGAAAAGTTGACATGTCTCCTTGACAATTGTCTTGATTATTGGATTATTAATAATACTTATTTTAAAATAGTGAGTCAAACTGTTGCCATGAGGAAAAAGGCAGAGCAGGTGTAGTTTGTGTGACTGGATTGTCATGCTGCACTGAGCTTGCTTGGGAGGTGTGAAATAAATCTGAACACTATGCTTTGAAAAAAATAACGGTAAATACAAGTGATATCATAATAACTGCAAAAACGCTTGCTTGTCCGTTGAAGGTTTGCTAATTCCTTTGGTAACTTTGTCACTTGGATAAAAGCAAATGAATTTGTCCACAGCCAGGCGTCGCCCATGCTTGTCCGTGTCAGAGGTGTGAGTGGAGGTGGAAGCAGCCTACTGTGACAATGTGTTCCTGCATTTCTAATTTTCTCTGACGAAGAGAGAAGTGGGAAGGAAGGAAGAAGGAAGGTGTTAAGGAAAAGAAGTGAGAAAGACAGATGGAGAGAAAGCAGGACCGTGTCAAACCCACGGTGCGCCCGCTGTAATTGGACTGTGATTTCCTGCCTTTCTCTGCTCGCCTGTACACGTGTCCGAGCCTGTTAGACAACATTAACTTCAGACAATATTTACTCAGCCGTCATCAGTTTAGCTGTCAGGTTTGTTGCACGCTCTTCATGAATCGTAACCATATTGTTGTTTCTTCAGGGACACAGATGACTGCATATTATTACTAAGATGGATATTTTGAAGTGGAGCGTGCAGGATGCAAAATGATCACATGGCAGGAGCAGAGTTTTCAATTTCATGCATAATCACACTTGTTGCGCTCAGGCATACATGCTGCCGGCCTATTACGCTGCACTGACATCTAAATGATTCACTGCCAGCTCAGTGAATTATTGATCAAATATTAGCTTGTTTTTTATCACTTTGGTCCTTATTAGCTTTATACATACACAAGTAACACAAGAATACGAGAATAAAACATCAAAAGGTACAACTTGTAAGAGGAGGTTACCGTTCATAACTAGTAAAGCAGTTTAAAGTACGGTTTGCTTGTCAAACAGGGTGTCTACAGTAAAAGTCTACCGAAAACCGAAACGTCGCAAATAAATGGTATTTTCTGAAGGTAGACAATGTGTGAGTTTGCTTGAAACTTTTGGTGCACTCGTCCCTCATCCGGCTCATAAAATAGATGTGCAAGTATATTTTCTGGACAAACCTACCACTAAACCTAATCATGTCTTTTAACTTTATACTTGCACATACCTGACTCCCTCTAATGACTCAAATCCTACATAAAACCTCCCTCTGCCCGGGTCCACACACATCCTAAATTCCCTTAGAGATCATTTAAGTTTCTATCTATCATTCATATGTACTTCCCTTTATACTTACCTGTAATGCTTGAATCTGACAAGACAGAAAACTCTGTCTTAAATTTGGTTTAAAAGCTTTAAAAATAAATCTATCTAAGCGTTTTATGCAACAGTCTGATACCCTAAAACTTTTATTCATTAATTTACATTCTTGACAATAAAATTATACAGTGCCCCAGTCTAACCCATTTTTCTTTTAAACTCATCTTTTTTCATCTTGTTCTTAAAGAACAGGTCGTTTTTTCCATCACAAATACTTCCTGTACTGTATCTAACCACTGTCTCTGCTGGTTTCTTGTAATGGCCTTCCTGCCAGCTGTGAGTAGAATTTTGACGGACTAATTATCTTCCTTCAGCACCGCTTTAGTCATATTGCCCAGGTGTAAAATGGAGCGCTTCTTGGAGATTATATATCCCAATACCTCATTCAATACAGAACTCACTCTGTCCTGAAATGGCTCTATTTTTTGGGCTATAGCTTGTGCATGATTTGCATGTGTATGGCCACACTGCCTCCAGCGTGTTTGTTTGCTATGTTAATTTCAATAGATAAAGAAAGAAGAATGTTTTTCAATTCTCTCCATCTATGTGAATTTGTGGATGTCTGCAGTGCTTCACACTTATTATGCCATTTTTCTTCTCAAATGGGGATGTTCAATTCCTTTTCCCACTGAAGTTTTACATCAAATTTAGTTTTGATCTGACATCCAGTTAAACTGTGATAAAGTTCAGAAATAATCCTCCATGTTTTTTAAAGGAACAGTTCACCCCAAAATAAAAAAACATATTTATACTCTTACCTGTTGTGCTATTTATCCATTTTAAATTGTTTAGGTGTGAGTTGCCAAGTTTTAGAGGTATAGGCTGTAGAGATGTCGAAAAAATACATTCCAGAAGGTCAAGAGAAATGTCTTTTTCCAGAAATCATGACCCAGTTTCTCAAGATAATCCACAGACCAAAGGCTAGCCTGCTAAATTAACTAACTAACTAAGCTAGCTAACATTAGGAGGACAAGCCTCTCGTCCATGAGTAGAGTCACGTTTCGTCCTGCACAGTAATACATGTGGCAGGTTCAGGAGAGTGACAAGAGTTCTTGCATACAACTGCTCTTAACAAGATCTGTTGATGCATTTCTTTGGAGCTTTGGGCACCACAAGCCGAGTGCCATCTAGTGCCATTATATTCGAGAGGGCAGACATCGCTACGCCTTATATTTCCAAAACTCTGTAACTAACGCTAAAACAATCTAGATGGATAAATAACACTACAGATAACAGGAACCATGTATTTTTGATTTTTGGGTGAACTGTTCCTTAATGATATGTGTTGGCCATTACTTCTACAGCTTGATTATTTTCTTTTCTCACAGCTTCTACGAGTGTCTTGTGCACAGATTTGTATTGTTGCCTTGTGTAATTTTTTTTTCCGGAAGTGAACTTGATGTCTCTTTCTCACACGCACATGCACATGCACGCGCGCACACACACACACACACACACACACACACACACACACACACACACACACACACACACACACACACAAAATCCTTGGTTATTGCTTTTTCTCTCTCAAGCTTTTCTTAGTTGCCATGGAGAGTCTCCTGTCCTTGCTGTACATCTTTCAGTTACTCCTGCTTCTGTGCCAAACTCTAGTTTTCTAATCCAGGAAAATAAAAACATTGACCGCCTCTCTCTCTTTAAAGCCACCGTCAATTGCCCGTCATTGCTTTCCTGTTTTCTCCTCGTCACTGCGAACATCTTTGTTTTGCTGCGTCTCCTCTGAGAGTCTCTCGGTCATGCTGACACAGGCTCGCTGGGATTTATGTCTCGTCTCTCTCGCCACGGAAGAAAATCCATAGCTGACACACCCCTCAGTCATACTAGTGATGACTATAGGCAGTGTTTATGTTTGTATCGGTATTGCTGTGATGAGGTACTGCACGCTGAGCGGCACAGCAAGGGGGATTGTGGGTAATAGATTGTGACAGACTGAAAAGGAAATGGAGAGTTATAACATCTCTGGCCTCAGCCCAGCTGTGGCTTTTTGGCCTGAGCCTCGTTGATATGCATAGCTTCCTTTAATCATGTAGAATAACTGTTGTTGTGTGTGTGAGAGAAAGAGTGTGTGTGTGTGTGTGCTTTATAGTCGATTGCTTTGTGATATCAAGGAAAGTAGGGCGAGTGGAGGTCAGGGTTTTTGAAAATCCCTCTTTGTCTGCATAATGTGACCTGGTCGGCTCTGCTGCTTTGTCAAAAATAAATTGGCTAGGCTTTGAGAGAGGCCACACCGAGTTGGGAGTCAGTTGCATTATGCTGCAGTACTGTATGAGGAACCGGTTGCACCCTTACAAAAAAAAATCTATATTCCACATTAAAGGGGGAAAATAGCTCTTTCCAAAGTTGTACAAAGTAGTAAACTTGTGTCTTTGTTCCTCCAGCCACTCCTGGACGCCTTGGCAGACCTTCCAGAGTGGTACGGGGTCAAAGCCATGCAGGCGAACTGGATTGGAGACTGCACCGGCTGCTACTTCGATTTCAAACTAAAGGTGAATCTCAGCTCCCTTCCTCCTGCTCGCTTTTTATTCATTCATCATTCTAGCTTTCTTTCAATCTCAGTCCTTTTCCACCAAGTGTTTCCCTGTCGCTCCCTCTCCCCAGCCTCTGTTTCCCATCTCTTTCACCCCGAGGACTGATTGCTTGCTTTGTTTATTTATGTATTTCTGCAGAAGAATCATGTGTCAAAACATAAAAATCTTCACTTTGTTGTTCGCATGCAGTGGGTGCAGCCATCTGCAAGTGGCAATTTACCCAAACAGATGATGTCTCGGATTAGTTTCTATTGAGTTTTCTGAGAGCCATATTTACAGTTCTTCACACGTCTGTCGTTTCAAACTGAGCGGTGGCAAAAAGCCCACCGAGAGCCCTGTGAGCACCCTTATTAAACCTCTCTCCTTGAACAAGAATCAGAAAAATGTTTACTCAAGACGATCGCATAATTTTAAACCTCTATATATTTCTAGAGAAAAGGAGGGCGATGTGTTTTATGTGCCTTATATCACAGAATGCAGAATTAAAGTTAAAACCAGGGGTCTTTAAGTTAATTGGATGGCTGCGTCATCATACACCAGCACATGAACTCTTCACTACATTATCTCCCCAGGGGGCTGAAGATATGGATTAGTATGTCTCCTACAACATGACATGTACTAATTACCCCAGAAACCCTTTCAATGAGTGTGTCATCTCTATGTAATTACAAGATTAAAGACGTGTAACCTTACTATTTATCAAAGAGCTGAGCATGGCACATGTTGCAAACATCTCACAGTCCATCAGATCGTATATCAGGTTATTTGTTAATTATTTATGCAGTAAAAATTCAACAAAACGATGACAGATTACTTCCACAAGTCGCAATCAATGTCTTAACACATCTTTACTTGGTTTGACAGTCAAGACTACACAGCTGCACTGTGTGGCTGCAGGTTCAGTATGCTGGGGGACCAAACTGTGTTCCTTCAATGTCACAAGGTAGATAATGAGTACACGTTCAGAAAAAATAGTGCAAAGACAGTTCAGTGCAAGTAAAAGGTTGTTGAGTTCAAGTGCTTCGAGTGTTGTAACACATGTGAGGATGTGCTTCATTTTAAATAAACAGTTATGCATTGAGCTAAATCGTCATTGGGCGCATGTTAGCATGCAAGATGACAATATCTAGTATGCAACAAACTAAGCCATTACATGCTGTAACTTGCAGATTTCTTGAACCCAATGACAAACACGCTCAACAGGTATCACACAAAAAAAGAAAACCTTCAGGTCAACAGAGTGCAAATATCTACCTATGAAATAAAACCACTGAATGTGACATTACAGCCAATTAAAAGTGTGAAAAATTACCAAATTAAAAAACAAAGTTGTATAACAACTTTTATTTTGCATACAGTATATGTAATGAATACATACATAAATTTCAACCCAATACAGTGAAAAATTAACAGGATATGGTAGAAAAAAATTAAGTGGTACCAAGCTAGTGTACCAAATATTTGAGTTTTACATATGATAAATAAATAAAACTATTAAATAGGTCATATTATGCTAATTTTCAGGTTCATGCTTTTATTTGGGGGTCCTAGTAGAATTGGTTTACATATTTATTTTCATAAAAACATTATTTTTCTATGGTGCATTGCTGCAGCATCCCTTTTCACACTGTGTCTTGAACGCGCCGTTTTAGCTATGGAGTGAGACATCTCGCCTCTGTTCTATCTTTGGTGTGAGTTGCACATGCAAATTACTTAACGGGCAGGATGTAGCCAATCAGAGGCAGAGTAGGGCGGGTGCTGAGCAAGGTAGTGTGATCCAAAATAACGCAGCTACAGCTGTATGTCTGCTGACTGACTGGAGTGTATATATTTTATTATATGTATATATATATATATATATATATATATATATATATATATATATATATATATATATTTATATAAAGCCTGTTACATAGTGATGCACATAAGTTACGGAAGTAAAGGCTCGACTCCAAACCAGGTGTTTCAGGCAGTGCAGGAGCAGTGTTTTCTGTGGGAGAGTGTAACTCCCTGTGGCGTTATCACTTTGCAGACCTCTTACATGCACAAAAATGCAACACAATGCAATTAAGGAAAGCCAAAAACCCAAAAAGCATACTATGATCTCTCTAATCAATTATGAAAGTTTCACTCTCCGTCATCTCACTAATTGATGATTGGCTTGTTCCAGCAGTAACATATAAAACAATATAATTAATCAGTATTAAAAAGCAAAAGAATACAAATCTTAGAATGACTGAAAAAACACCCTGTAACGTGTTAAATGTATATGGTAGTCATCATGGCAGCCTGAGGAACCAGCAGGTCTTCCTCATTAACTCAGCTCCAGTGCAGCTGTTGACACATGGACACTGAGAGGTGCCCTCATACTTCTCCTCTTATCTCCCAGGTGAACGGGGAGGAGACGGGGGAGACCCTGTCGGCCTACAGCTCATCCCCAGAGACGGTGTTCGGAGCGGCTTACCTGGCCATCCTGCCTTCCCACAGACTGCTGCATGGGAGCAGCTCAGTCCGCTCTGCCCTGGAGAAAGGCTTTGAGCCTGGCAGAGGTGAGCTGAAGAGGCACACACATTTAGGTTTTTCCTTATCAGCAAAATTATTTTTTCAGGTGTGAGATTCTTTCAACTGCATCTCAGCACTTGACAGGGTTCTTAGAAAAGTTTCTGACCCTTTCCATCGTGTGTGCGTTCTTTATTGAACAGTGCCTAATTAACTAAAGTGCAACAGTGTAAAATCAATCCTCATGTGAAGGAGGAACTACATGTTTTCTGGCAGTAAAGACTTGTACTGTATTTGTCTACATACAGTATAATCCATATGACCAGTATGGATGCATGTTTGAGTGATGTATTGATGCAGTCAGTGCAGTGGGTGGGTGAGCGTGTGTTAATTGGGATTCCCCGTAGGTTTTCTGTGCCTCAGCGGTAAATGATTGTTGATAATGAGTTACCGGGGGAAAGCAGCACTGCCTCTCTCACACCTCCTGCCCTCTGCTCTCCAGACTCCCTGACGGAGGTCACGGCTCGCAACCTGTTCACCGACCATGAGGTTCCTGTGGTCATCTCGCACAAGGACGCGTTTGATGGCTATCTGGATACCGTGATTGGTGAGTAATGGGTGTGTGCGTTTGTGTGTTGATGGGTTTCACGATCACCTAGAAAACGTGGCTGATCAAAAAAAATTATTTGAATGCATGCCTTGAGAAAACATTTTCAATTTTAGTCGATCCCATTTTGCAGAAGGTGCATTTTCTGTAAGTGGGCCCTTTACAGTACGAACCAGTGGGTGTTTGTGTCTCAGAGAAGTGGAGGTGGGTCCCAAGGGATTGTTAACGAACAGTCACATCACAACATGCTTAACACCGCCACAGGGGTGTTTTGTTTCTCTCTCAAGAGATTGGTTATATATATGTCTATGTTTATGTTTTTTATACGATCTCACAAGTTCATTGTGCACCCGTGTCTGACAGGTATCCCAGACTGCAGTGAGGAGGATCTGTCCGTGGCCAGAGCTCTAAACCTGAGGTGGACCACGGTGCTGAAAAGTGATGAAGATGGCACACAAACTCTGGTCAACTCTGATGAGGTCTGGACACACCACTGAATAAATGGCTCATGATAATTAAACTATGGCTGTTTTCAAAACATCCTACTATTGTAAATAGTAAGTAGTAGTAGTAGTAGTAGTACTGATTGCAAAATGTTGGGCTTGTAGAGTGCAATATGCAAGCAAAAGCTAAATCTGCAGTACACCAAAAATACCTGGATGTCTTACTGATCTGGAAAAAGTCTCCAGTATGCATAGGAGCAGGTAATCTTGCGTACTGTTTCCCACAATGCAAAGTGCTGAAACGGTCACAACAACCTGTTAGGCCAACAACAGAGGGATTTTTTTTTTCAAATTTATCTGAATTTTGTTTTCGGGTTGTCCCTTCATTGAGCCCATCCTTGTGAAAGCGATATCCCAAGAATGCATTGACTGGAAGGCAGTAAGCCTAGTTTTTTATTTGTTATTTAATTTAGGGCTGCAACTAATGATCATTTTCCTTACCAGTTTATCTGGTGATTATTTTCATGATAAATAGATTAATCATTTATATCTACAAAATGTCCAAAAAATGTGAGAATGCTCATCACAATTTCCCAGAGCCCCAAGTGCTGTCTTCAGATTGGATGGAGATTACTGGATGAAGGAGTGCCAACCTTTGAGTATAAGGGAGTACTACAAAACCCTCCATATTGTACACCAACTCTTATTGCCTTTTGTCTCTCTGTAGTTCTCAGGCCTCACCAGACAGCAGGCATTTGACTCCATTACCCAGAAGGCCAGGGAGCAGAGGGTTGGAGGCCACCTCACTAGCTCCAAGCTCAGGGACTGGTTGATATCAAGACAGCGGTACTGGGGCACTCCCATCCCTGTGGTGCATTGTGGGTCCTGTGGTCCGGTTGCAGTCCCTGAGGAGGAGTTACCAGTTACGTTACCAAAGCTGCCGTCTCTCACTGGGAAAGGTGCGTCGCCGCTGGAGGATGCTCATGACTGGGTCAGCTGCACATGTCCCAGGTGAGAACTGGGTGTATTATTTAAAAACACCATATTAAATTTTTTTTAAATTACTTTTTGATGATTTTGACACATTTCACCAATCAAGACCAAAAATATTTGGCAAGTGTTATCCTAGGGAGTGTGGGAATCTCTCACATAATTTCTCTTACTCGTTACCATGAAGTCCTTGTTTACTTGTTCATCTTAGACCCCATTTGCACCTTGAGCAAACCGGCCTTTTGGGAGTCACCACCACCTCCTGTAGCACTGCAGCATTAGCAGATCACCATTCAGCCATGTGATTTAGCAAATAGGATGCAGAAAGGAGTGGAGGACGTGTTATTTCTTTTTTGGCATAACATAAGCGATCGGGTAAATGCTCCTGTCCATTATCGTGTGTGTTGAGTGAGAATTGAATTATGCGCGAACCATCTCCTCTGTACTTCCTGTGTTTCCTCAGAAGGCCAGCGCTGACAAAATGAGCCCGCTGTCAGTCAGGCTGAGAGGACTGACAGCTTTACAAGAACACAGAGCGCTGAGAGCGAGCTGTGAATTGTGTGATTAATACTTGAGTTCTGATGGGGTTATGTAATGAGTGGCATCTGTGACAGGAGCAGCATGAGATGATGATGATGGAGCTTACATAAGCCAGCTGTGCCTCCAGAGACACGCACGAATACTGTACGTGCAGGCACACACAATTACCTTTTGTACAGAGGTGTAATCACACACACACACACACACACACACACACACACACACACACACACACACACACACACGCACATTCACACACACACACACACATTCATTTGAGAATGTCTGCTCAGCCGGGGTCTCCAGAGTCCCTCGCTGACATGGGAATTCCTCTCTGAATAAGACTAATCACCGTCATGGCACCATGTTGATTAAAACAATGGCCTGCTCACTTGCAGATGGCACAAGTCATCAGATTGTGTTCACTTACTTCCACAAAGCTACTATAATTCTCTCCCATTAGCGCTGATTGATGGCTATAATCGCCAAGACGCTGTGTTTCCTCTCCTCCATTGTTAAGTGTCTCTTAAAATTTGCTCTCTTCACTCGTCGACCATGTCCAATTAAAGTTTGGGATGAACACAGGCGAGCAGGGTGATGAGAGATGGTTTTTATTTGTCCTTCAGGAAGTCATTTCCTGTGTGCACATATCTTCTCCCGACCCTCTGCAGCGCTGTAAATTGGCCTGCCAACTGATTGAGCTCTGCCTCGGCTTAGCTTGGCTAAGAGGAGTTGTATGTGAGTGTGTGTTGTTCTGTGAATTCACAGGTAAAAAGATAGAGACCACCTAGTTAGCACAGCAACACACACACACATTTGTAGGCAGTCACGCAGACACACAGCAGATGGGAAGAGAGCCTTCGTGAAGTGGGCAGCTGCCTCTCTTGCCTCATCTGTTTGAGAGCCTTTTGGCTCTTTCTGGCTCGTCCTCCAAACACACACTCACACCTCACACACTCGTGCATACAGGTTGCTTCCGATTTTAGTTGCCTACATTTGTCGTTGGGCCTACAGAAAGGCCGTCTCCAGAGCGAATACGTCTGTGTGTTGTCTAATCTGATCCTCAGTAGTCTGACTGTAGCGGGTACCAGCTGTGTGTCAAATGACCACAATCTGGCCTCTGATTGGCTGTTCTGGTGTGAAAGAGGAGGTGAGAAATCTCACTTGCTCAAGCAGAATTTTCGCATTGATTTCTGCATTTTGTGAAGTTCCTATTTTTGAATTAATTTGTGATAGAAGGTGGATCGTTTCACTGCCGGGTTTTCATCATTTCAAATAACACCTGGCTTCTAAATATTAACCTTGCTACACCTTAGTCTTGTTGCTAGGCAACCTGCAGCTCCTACCTCATCATCGCAGCCTTATTATAGACCAGTATGGTAGGTGGTCGAGGGGTTTTGCCTCTTGACGTGTGTGTGTCTGTGTTAGTGAGTGAGACGGGAAGAGATGGTTAGACTCAACAGAGACAGCCCATCAGATCCAGGAAACCAAACGAGCTCTGTTGCACAGAGTAAAGCTCAGAGCTGTGCTACTGTTTATCTTTCTGGGACACCGATTTTAACTCTATTGAGACTCATTATAAAGTAAAAGGCAGACGCTTTCACTGTTCCATTAAGTGCTTTAAATCAAATCTGAACAGTTTCCAAAAGCTCTGTTTTTTCTGTGTCTTTGCCAACGTCCTCTCCTCTGCTGTGAAAGTGATGTTGCCAGATTCGCATCACGTACCCCAAGTGCTGTTTGGCTTGGACCGAAAAGGGGCACGAGGTGGCATTTCCAACACAAACACATCATCATGTGCTCGGCCCTGCCAGTTCGCTCCCTGTTAGCACAGCCTGTTAGTCAGGGCGCAGGAACAGAGCTCTGGTGCCAGTCTGGCTTCAGCTGTGCTTCTCTACAGGGACATGACCCCCACAGCCAGATGGAGACACACACACACGCAAATCACATAATGTTTTTAATGCAATTTCACTAAGCATACAAACAAGGATCGTTCATTTGTTCGCTTTCGAGTTTGTCAGCCTAATATTGACTTTTGCACTGCCTTTGCCAACTCTCTTTGTCCCTTCTGTCAGATGTAAGGGCCCAGCAAGGAGGGAGACGGACACCATGGACACATTTGTGGACTCAGCCTGGTATTACTTCAGATACACAGACCCTCAGAACACAGTGAGGTATGAAGAGCCGCCTCCTGAGGCTTGAATATGCTGTTTTTGCAGCCCCTTTTGACTCAGTAAAGCCACCAAATGCCAGCTCCATTATTTATTTTCTCCTCTTGGATCTTTTTTTCTCACACTGTGACAGCTTTTAGCACAAATTGCACAGGTCTTATTTACACTCTGTTTGTTCAAATGAAAATGAAACAGAGAGAAAGCTGCATAAGTGTCTCCAGCAGTGGGCGGATAAGCAGATCTGTCTTTTTCTTTTTTCTTTTTTTTAGATATTTAAAAAACAACATTTTCTCCATGTAATATGCAGTGTAAATATAAACTTGACTTTTTCACATACATTGCACTTTTTCCACATACACTCTGTATGCACTATTTGAAAGTTACACTCAAACACATAATTATGCTCACTGTAAGATCACCCACTCTCTCCCACTTCACCTTTTCAAACATGCATTTACTGTCCGTGCACAAACTCTCTAACTCACACACACACACACACACACACACACACACACACACACACACACACACACACACACACACGTACTTTCATGGAAGTTGCCTTCCCTGCCAATAGAGATTATGGAGCCGTGGCTGTCACCTGCTGGGATGGTGGCGATACCCTGAGCTTAACAAAAGAGATTAATTTCCCAGTGCCCTGACCTAGCTGTAAAGCTGCTTTAAAAGGGAGGAGGGGAGGACTTCTATCCCCATCATTTTTCTTAGCGGGACAGATTATGGCACAACAGAAAAAGCAATTACACTATTTATGCATTTCAGTTAGCCCGCTGAGCCTCATGCGCACCGGGGGAAACGATGAAAATAAGAAGCTCGAGATGTTGAAAGTAGCGAGGAAGAGGAAGGAAATAGGAAGAGGGTGTTATATGAAAGTGTGTGTATGGTTATGAATTAGAGTTCCCTGGAGTGATGCCAGCAAACAAAATTATTTTCAGCTTTGTGAGTTCATAACTTTTTCCCTGGTTCAATCAGCCTGAGAGGTGTGTAGGAGAGTAATGACCGGAGTAAAAGGTGACACGCTGAGATAGCAGACTGCCGTAAAAAGCATTATTAAGGTGGAATCCATGCCTCTGCCGACCATCATGCCAGTCAAGCTAACTACATGCAGCTCTCGTGTGGAAATCTGTAAGAAACAGCTCGGTCTCACTTAATCTTAGATGGACTTTTCTCCACACATGAAGCTGAGTGTAGAAGAAGTCTTCAGAGCCCCATTTGAAACTCATATTACCTCAGCAGGGTGAGTGCAGAGAGATAGAGGAGGCTTCTGTTCGCTTCATCCCTGGACCCTTGTGTATCAGATTCAGCCTGCCCCCTAGAGGAAGTGTGTGCGCATATTTATAAAGCTTAAAATGTTGTGAAATTTTATACTGACAAATCACTGCTTTGCTATAGTATTCTGATAGTAATAACGATCTAACAATAAACTGTATGTATACAGAACCTTTCAAAACAAAGTTATAAAGAGCTTTACATGGAGAAATCTATAGCGAACATTTCAGCACCACAGTTAGATAAAGTCCAGATAGAGAAATAAAATAAAATGCTGTACAGTAAAAAACAAAAAAAATAAGGGAAAAAGAAAAGAAAAAGTCTAATTAACAATTAATGCAATATAAAACAGGAAAAACAAACTAGCCTATACAGCACTTCAAAATAAAATGATACAAAGAGCTTCACACAGGATAATCTAATGGTTTCAGCACCACAGTTGGATAAAACAAGGTAAATAAAAGAAAGAAATTAACAATAAATACACTGTAGAACTGCTAAAAAAGTGCATTTATAAAAGACTTGAAATCTAAAACCATATCTAAGTGGCCAAGAACTTGCTGTTCTCAACAGGAAGTCATGCATGTCATATTTAGTGGGAGTTGTTGGCATGAGTACTGAAATATTCCATGAATAAATTAAAGGATACATTAGGATAAAGAACTTAAATTAACTTCACCAACAGAAGGACAGAAAGAAGATGTCACAGTACATGGCACAGTGTTTGACATTTGATCTTTGACAAGGCAGCTGTGGCTCAGGAGGCAGAGCGATGCTATATAAATACAATCCATTTACCATTTTTACCATTTAAAACTAGAGAAATGACTGCTTAGACTAAGCATTAAACATCTTCAAGTATCTTGTTGTTTCCCTCCATTGAGACCTGATTGTCAACACATCTCTTAAAACCACCACAGACTCTTAAATCTTCCTCTTCCTCTCCAGGCCTTTTGAGCGCCACCTAGCTGATCACTGGCTGCCTGTGGACCTGTACATCGGAGGGAAGGAGCATGCCGTCATGCACTTGTACTACGCTCGCTTCCTTTGTCATTTCTGCAAGGACCAGGGCCTCGTTGCTCACAGGTACAGTACGCAGCACTTCACCCGCTTTTCCTTTGCATTTACATGTGTCTTTGTGAATTAACCGTCTTTCTTTCTGTCCTTCAGGGAGCCTTTTCGGAAGCTGCTGGTCCAGGGTCTGATCAAGGGCCAGACTTTCAAACTGGCAGACAGCGGCCAGTACCTAAAGAGAGAAGATATAGACTTCACAGGTACCTGAATGTGCAGGGTGATTAGAAGAGAGGTCCACTACTAATAAAACAAGCAAGGAATCATGACAACATTCTCTTCTTTAAAAACATTGTAGTACTTACTGACATCAGTTTCCCACCTCGTCCCTTTTTTATCCCTCTGTGTTTTGTGGTTTGAAGCTCTTTCCAATTGACTGACAAGTTAACCAGCTACTCTTGACAAAATTCAAATCAAAAGACATCCTTTGAAGAGATCTAAGAGGTCTCTCGCAATTGGCTCCACGCCCAAGGATTTTCAGCTTCTCTCTATTGCTTAGTAACGGAATAAATAGGAGATTCTGGTGGCTTACAGAGAAAAGGAAGCATCTTTATCCCTATGTTACAGACTCATATTGAGTAGGCCTTACATATTTTTCTTTGTGATCAAAGAAGAGCCAACAGGAAACGATAAAAATGAAAACAGTGAGATTAAAATGAGGTTCGAAAGTTCTTACCATTGATGACTTAAAGAGTTTGCCACTCTGTCCAGCTGACCTCTGACTCCTAACCTGCTTCTCCCAGATAAGGAGCCGGTGGCGTGCGGCGGTGGTCGTGTTGAGGTGACGTTTGAAAAGATGAGCAAGTCTAAACATAACGGTCTCGACCCCCAAGAGGTGGTGCAGCAGTACGGCGTGGACACAGTTCGACTCTACATCCTTTATGCCGCACCGCCTGAACAGGACATCCTCTGGAATGTCAAGAGTGAGCCGTGACACCTTGAGTTATTATTTTGCCTAATAAATTCAGAACGATGTACATTAGTTTTGTAAACTTTATCTTTATGTCTTATTTCTTTTGTGTCATCAGCGGACGCCCTCCCTGGGGTTCTGCGGTGGCAGTCTCGTCTCTGGCAGCTGGTGACCAAGCTGAGGGCAGCCCGGCAGCCCGGAGATATCCCCAACCCCTCCCTGCTGAAGAAGAAAGAGCTGGCAGAGACCAAGAAGATCTGGGACAACCAGAACTATGCTGTTCAAGAGGTAGTGACTCCATAGCCTAAGATTGGCTGTGACCTGGAATAAATGGCTGAAAATGTCTCAGGGTGACATTAATTTATTGCAACAGTCATCACCAGTAGGGGTCAGTAGTGGGCCCATATTCTAAATCCCAATTTATCACAGCAGGCATCTTCCTTCAATGAGATAGATGCAGTGATGAAAAGTACATTTACTCAAGTTCTGTCGTCACTTTAGGTGGAGGATGTGATGACGTCTTCCACCACACGATGGGTGAATCAGCCCATTGCATCTGTCACCTCAGTCTATTTTGAATATTATTCTATTTTTTATGTGCAGTATTAAATAATTTATTTCCAGTAGCCTTTTACTCTGCAGTAGATTGTGCTGTTGGAAGGCATGGTACCTTTCCTCACTTACAGTGTACATTATGATAGCATGGTCCAAGCTAATATGCTCACAGCCAACAGTACACAGTCCTGAGGTCCAGCCTTTCCATCCACCGTAACCTGAAACCCCCAGAGTAAAGAGTAAAAGAAGGAGGGGATGGAAATTGATTTTAAATCCACTCTGCCTCCTTTCACACTGTATAAATAGCCTCCTTTGGCCACCAGGTTTGATTCTCTCTCTCCACCCCTCAGGGTCGGTGCTTTTAAAGGACCTCAGGCTGTTTGCCATAAGCCCCCAAAGCCGAGGCTGTCCTTTGATCCGTCCCTAAGAAAAGCCTCAGTGATCGACCTCCTCCCTAAGGCCCTTCCCAAATGGGCTCTTCTTCCCAGAAGGCTAGGCCGGGAAATGTTGACACGCTTTGTGCCTACAGCTGGTACACACGGTGACTGCGCCTGTCATTGTTTTCTGTTAACTCTTCAGAGGAAGACTAAAAAATATTCCCCCGACACAGTCCCCTCCGTATGTCCAGTGACCAGACTTCATAATTTCTCCTAACTGACTGTGTCTTTCCAGGTGACATCTCACTTCACAGAGGAGTTCCTCTTCAACGCAGCCATTTCTCGCCTGATGGGCCTTACTAATACGCTGAGTGTGAGTACGCCCTCCGGTACCTTCAAATACAAATGTCACATTTATCGTCATTTGGAAATCACATTTTTACCACTGTGCGTGTGTTCAGAGTGCAACAGCCGCGGTGGTGCAGCACAGTGTGGAGTTTGAGGAAGCTCTGGCTGCGCTGGTATTGATGACAGCACCCATGGCCCCTCACCTGGCCTCTGAACTGTGGGCAGGTTGGTGACATGAAGATTATTCACACATAATAAAAGATGTATTCAAACACTTCCAGAGAAATGGTCAGCAAAAAGAAAAGTGAACTGTTCCCCACTCGTACGCTGAATTAATTTAATTCGTTTTACTTCTGCTTCTCTGAATGTCAGTGGGGTCACCTCTTGGTGAATAAAATTTGGGACTGACACAGCGACATAAGCGTGTGAGTTTTGTGGTGAAATGACGTTATTTCTAATGTCCGTTAGAGGAAGTTGCCTCAGATTAACTGCTGCTTATTTCATACCAGTGAACGTCCAGCAGTGATGTAATCAACCGCCATTAAGTCAGTGAAACTTTGAGACATTTTTTTAACTTTTGTCTCATCTCTCATGACGCAGGAGTTTTCTACCCATAGTTCAGTTCACCTTAAAATAAACTCACTCCGTCCATCAAATGAAACTGAAAACAGCGCTCAGAGTTTGTGTGTTGAAAACAAACAATACAAGGGGAAATCACGTCACTTTTCCTGCCTTGTGTGAACACTTGGCCCCGCGCTGGCCCGGAGGACATCCCCTTATTGTCGATGACACACGTACGCGAGCTTTCTGCACACAGCTGAGAGAAAAAGAGCTTCCGGACAAAAACATAATGTCCAGCTGATAGGCGCAGTCAGGAAAACCTGACAGATAATCTCTGGGGGGGAGGAAGAGGTGTGCACTGCTGGATGTGTGCATTTTGCTTGTGCTTGCATAGTATTTTTTTTTAAAGTGGACATACAAGTGAGGAACATGTGACCTTTGCTGCACTCAGTTGGGTTGTGTGTTGATTGTATTCATGCACACAAGACGCAGGATAGAGGAAGCACACATCCTTTCCTTGTGCCTCTGGGGCGTGCACACTTGCTTGTTTAAGTGGGGTGGTGGGCTGTTGTTTGACCCTTCATCGAGATACTTTTATTCTATAAATAAGAAAACGAACTGAGTGAAAAGCAGAATAAAAGTCACCCCCAGCCCGTTCGCTGCAGGTCTCTTCAGTGTTTTCCTCCTGTGTTTCCTCCTGTGTCTCTCCCAGGTCTTTGTCAGGTGAAAAACCCCCTCAGCCCCCTCCTCCAGCAGAGAGGAGATGTCCTGCAACAGTCCTGGCCAGCTGTGGACCCCAAGTACCTGGATGTCCCTGACTTTGTGGAGCTGTCTGTGCTGGTAGGATCCCACGCACACACAAACACACACACACGTGATCTTGTGGTCTTCCTTTATTTTCTTTGTGAAGAGTTTCACGAAAAGTCCTGCCTGAGTTCATGAAACTCTTTCAACCAGACTGAAAAAACATGGTCGTCAAGCTAAAAACAAAGCTCTTATGTTTCCTTATTGTTCCTCTGCTCATTGTTTATACACAACTTTATTAATATGGATACGTACACACGTTTGCTTTTGCATTCACTAGCACTTAAACTCCACTCTTAAACCCAAAGTCTTAGGTCCATGATTACATTCATGTAGTCTGTAATTTTCAAGGAAGCCTATGATTACCCTGTGTGCGTGCACGGCTGCATGTGTGTGTGTCTGTTTATGCGTCTGCATGTCAAGTGGTGTGCGTTATGCTAAATAGACAAGTGGGTCAATAATTAAAAGCCAGGAGCAGAACACACCGTGTTATTCCTGTCTCACTCTTATTTCTTGTTCCTTTTTTCTGCCCGTGAGCTCAATCACACAAATAGCGAAAGCCCGCAGCTTGGCAGCATATGTCATCATCAGGAGTGAAAGTGTGTGTGTGTGTGTGTGTGTGTGTGTGTTTTGTTTTTGTGTGTGAGAACTTTCAAAGGCATACAGATAATCAGAGAGAATATCCAGCTGTGATGGGGGAGGTTCAGAAAATCAACTTGGATCAGATCCAAACATCACACATGCTTACACTGGCACATGAATGAACACACACACACACACACACACACACACACACACACACACACACACACACACACACACACACACACAGACACACACACACACAGACACACACACCTGAATATGTACTCAGCTAAAAGATAAAAGCTGAGACTGCTTTAATCTGACTGTTTTCTTTCTAGAGGGTCGTATCCCCAGAGAGAACCCGCTAATCCCCTCAACTACACACAGACACAGACACACACACACACACACACACACACACGATGCGCGATGACAGAAAAGGCAGTCAGCTGACTAACAGCACCTGTCATCTACCAATTGGAGTCTCCCTCTGTACTCTGACAGAGAGACAAGAAACCACAAGACAGAAATGAGACACACCTGGACTTTGCTGTGTGTGTGTGGGTTTGTATTGCTATCCATTTGAGGACTAATGTCAGAAATCATCATACTGAGGACATTTCCACATTATGAGGCTGGTCCTCACCAACTCAAAGGACTGTTGGTTTTAAGGTTTTAAGGAAATGCATTATGTCAATGAGGGTCCTCAAAGCAGAGAAAGACACATTTCTGTTTGGGACGGGGTGATATGGCCTTAAAATAGTATTGCGATATTTTTAGGTTATATCGTGATACATGATGTATATATATTGATATCCAAAATCGCTTCGAAAGCACTTCATAACTGCTAGGACTGGGTGACAAGACTAGATATCATGGTATTTTTGACCAAATACCTTGATATTGATATTGTGACAATATTGTAGGGATAACTATTGCTACTTACACAAAATATTAACACAAGGAGATTCAGTAATGTGGATATAATGACTAAGTGATGACGGCAAGTGTTTACTTTGGTAAATTCCAAAAATCACGTCACTTTACTTTAATGCAGCCTTTAAAACCAGGAAAAGACAACACTTGCACAGTATCAAGATATAATGATATCCAACATCTAAGATGGTATATAGTCTATTGTTTTCTTCTTGTTCATCTCACATACAACAAAGTCATGAAATCATGTACACCCACCTGCCCCTAACACACACACACCAACACACAGTACATATCTGACCTCCCAGTGCTCGATGATGAGAATGATGTTGGTTTTACTTCAGGGCTGAGCTCTCTGTTGTGGGCGTCCTCTGCCCTGTGGAGGCAACGTCACTCCCTCTGGCCTCTAATCATGTACTGGGGTTTGTCCCAGAAGGGACGCCAAGGCTGAGTGGCCTCAGACACACACACACACACACACACACACACATGCACATCCACACACGGCATTAATTTCCGGCCACTTCCAGAGATGTGATCACATTCACCGTGTGCACACATACACATGCCTCTAAACATTACAGGACTGAGTGCCCTTCCCATACCTACCACTAACTATGTGTTTTAAGGGTTCACTGTATATGTGGAAGGAGAGGTGGAGCCTGTTATTTTGGGACTTTTATGCCAGGAAGGAAAAGCTTGGGTACAGCCTGACAGGGCAGAGCTTCATTCAAATATAGACTTGTTGAAAGGGAAGTAGCTTATCTTTTTTCTGTCTCTCTTCTTACCTCTCAGATAAACAATAAGGCCTGTGGGAGTGTGACCGTGCCTCTGCAGGTGTCCAAAGATTCAGAGCGGGTGCAGCAGCTCATCCTCGAGAGCCCGCTCGGACAGAAGCTTCTCAGCAATCGCAGCATCAAGAGAGCCATCCTCTCCCCCAGGACCGCCCTCATTAACTTCCTTATCGAAGAGTGATGTTCAGATGTTGGACGCTTGTGAATGCCTGTCAGTCAGTGACTCAGCAGGGAGAGACAAACAAAAGTGATGGAGTTTTATATGTCATGAATTAGGACAAAGAAAAATTGTACGGTTTATATTAACTGTCTAAACTTGAATGTTAATATGTCTAAAAAGATTTTTTATTTATATTTTCCTGTTTTTAATAAAAGCTTCAATAAGCAGTGGGTTTCTCGCCTCTTTAAATTGCCAAGGGAGATTTAGCACCTGTCTCTTCCAGATCATCCTCCCGTTTAGTCAGACCCTCTTGACAATCACACACGAGCCCAAACATCACTTCACATTCCAGTCATCGTTCCTCCTTTCTCCCTGAATGCCACTTTCAGCGAAGCACTCATGACCACATCTTCACACCTCTTCCTCTGCCATATGCCGGCCCGCTCAGTGT
Organism: Pagrus major; assembly: GCF_040436345.1. Classification (NCBI taxonomy): domain Eukaryota; kingdom Metazoa; phylum Chordata; class Actinopteri; order Spariformes; family Sparidae; genus Pagrus; species Pagrus major. Next base: position 13,829,851 of record NC_133231.1, on the reverse strand, counting down.
CTCGGCTGAGTCACGCAGTCATGATCTGCCTTATCAGTGTTTGTTTCAAACTGCAGATCTCTTCTGAGCACCGTACACGGACCTGCTGTTTGACTCCTGGACATGCCACTGTGCTCCGTGAGGCTCGTTTTACCAGAAGGTCTATTTGAAGTTACTGAAGGGCCTAGTGTGGTCTGGGATTTTTCAGCTTGGCCACCATATCACGGTCGCTGCACTGTGCCTGTTCACTGGGTCAACATGACTCAGCCATTGTCACTGTCTTGGCAGAGCTCACACGCCTGCAGCACTGAAATGAATCCATGTGTACACCCACTGGCCTATCTTTAAAGGCTTGGTGAGCAGTTACCTTACAGTGCCCACGTCGCCTTAGAAAAGTCTTATATGTTGTCTGGTTTCTGTGAGTGAATGAAAAAGAAGGAATGTGATCTCTTTGAAAAGTGAGATGCATGTGTCAGTTCTGCAAGCTCAGCTTCTGTTTTGAGGAAGTGCTCTTATTTTTATAGTATAAGATGGTCAGCTTGTGACTGATAAGATCATGCTGTATCTCATTCTGTAAGTAATAGAAGGTGTGTTTTTCATTAAAAATGTGCAGACCGAAGGTGAAAAAGAACATTCCTTGCGTCCTTTTCCATGTTTCTATGCTCTATCTCTGACCATCAGGTGACAGGAAAGGGCTCACAGGAGAGACAGAATAACAGGAAGAGAAACCAGGAATAAGAGGAGGGGGGCAAAGAGCCAAAACTGTGTTTGTTATTCTTTGTATTGTCTCAGATTCTGTGAATTTGATCCCAACCAGATGCTGCCACAGCACAAAACAGAAGGTTAGTTTGTGAGAAAAGACAGAGGGGCACTATATCTTCTGTCAACTCATCTTTGTGTGCCATGTTTTCTTTCACACTTTCAGACTGGCTGTGTGAAATGAGAATTAGATTCATGGGAGGTAGTTTTTAGCCCCTGATCTCTTCCTCTTTTTGTGTTATTGCTGCAATTCATGTCACACCTCTCTTTGAACGCTCCTCCAGCTAATAAGCAGGTCTGAACATGAACCAGCCTGAACGATAAGCTCAAGTTGTGTCATTGAGCAGGGGCAACAGTGATGCAATTTCGGATGTTTAAGAAATGCCAGGAAACCCTCCCCAGACTGAATAAATAGACAAGTAAGATATTTCTGTCCACTGTTTTTAGTAAAATGAGTTCTGAGCTGTACTGAAGCATTTCCTCTAATAATTAATTTTGTCACTAACATCCCCTGGAGTCATTTAACACTTTTCGTCAGCTCTGCAGTTTCCATGACGACTAGGATTATTGAATAGGCAACAGTATTCCACTGTGACTCACTTTGTCTTCAGACCACAGTCATAGTCTTTCTTAAATATGAGATGTACAGCATGAATTGTCTCTGATGAGTCAAAGAAAATCGCTCCCCTTCCTCTGGAGAAACTCTGCCGATGGAAAGTAAGGGTGGAGTGCGCAGCGGTGCAGTCACAGTCACCCTCCACTGCACCAGCTGAGTCCCTGAACTGGGCCGGGTATTCTCACAGGGGGACGAAGCAATGCCACAGCTCATTATCTTGCCGGCCTGAATGCTGGTAATTTGGTCATCCGTGGATGTTTTCCGGGTGAGCTCATTGTATAAGCAGTCTCACTAGTCCTTTTTCTTGTTTTGAGGAGAAAGCTAAACTCTTGGGGTGTATGTGAATGCGCGACATGTTCCAAAGTTATTTACTGTACATCTCCACAGTCAATCATTTTGGCCCTTTGAGCATGTGAACTAGACTATATCCACTTCTGTATAAAGGAACACAGGTGATATGTTTTGTATTGAATGGATCTGTGGAGAGCTGCAACTTCTAGTCGACCGAAAGAAAAATATTCAAGTATTTTGGTGATGGATAAAGTGTTTCAATCATTTTTCAAGCAAAAATGTCAATGTTCTAGCTTCTTAAAGGTGAAGATTTACTGCTTTTTTTTCTTTGTAAATGAGGAGCCTTGGGTTTTGGACTGATGGTTATAATAAAAAAGAAGCAACTTGAAGGCACCACTTTGCGCTCTGCTAAATTGTGACAATTTTATAGACTTAAAAAATAATTGTTAGTTGCACCTTGGATCTATGACACTGTGTGTAGTCCTGACTGTTCAGGGTGTTATGAAAGTATCACATCTGTGTGGGCAATTATTATTTGTCTCGTCTTCTCTTCTTATCTGCCAGAGCTTCATTGCAGTTTTTAAAACAAATCTGTTAAATCCATCTGTTTCCATCCATCTTGAATCACTGTTGTCATGCACTTGGCACACAGTGACTAATCAGTACTGCAGCTGCTTCAAAGTAAAAGCCTTATAAAGTAAAAGCTTGCAATTGCTTTGACCCAATTTTGCAATTGCATATGCCTTTAAGCACAAATCTTTATAATAAACTTGCTCCTAATCACCAGTCCAAGCATAGAAGGATGTTGTGTTTTGTGCTTTTGAAGCTCCCCAAGATGAAGTGATTTAATAAACAGAGCTAACTTCATGTCTTGTTTCCTACATGACAGCAACTGATATCCCTTTGAATCTGTAAGATTGAGGCTTAACTTGAGTAAAACAATACTGTAAAAAAGCGATTGATTGAATTGATTATTGACATAATCAAAGTTCTAAAGATATTTTGAATGTTTTTGTCCATTTTACCCAATCACTAAGATATATTTGTATAAATTAATGTATAGGCCTGTCACCATAATTATGTTATCGACTTATTGTACATATCGATCGTTTTTGCTGACCTCAATATTGGCTGTAAAAGGTCATTGCTCTCTGAAAGAGTGTACTTGCATTACATTATTATGTTGTCATATAGTTATTATATCAGTGGCATGAAGTGGTCTTAATATGACCGTAATATTGTCTATCGCAAATGGTTTCTGTGACAATAAATTGTCCAACACAAAGTAGTAGCTATGACAGACCTATGTATGTGTAGAGTGTTTCAATACTTGGAAATAAAGTTTGAACACGTTTCATTCTATTTTTTCCTCCTTTAATGAGGTGCAAATGGGCCAATTAACATAATCAGTGAAACCAAATGATGTCAGGTTTTCCAAAACCCCTGCTGCTGTTACCATGTGTTTGAAGTAACCTTACTAGGAGAAAGAATTCCAAAAAAAAAAATGTTGAGGATGATTTCCTATAGTTTAGACTGCTTTATGATGCATGCTCAAACATATCTTGCGGCTCATTGTAAATAGGTTGTATGCCTCCATCTTTGCTCTAGCAGCAGTTTTCTGTTCAACATGTGTTAGTTTTATAATTACTACCAGAATATCACAACTTTGTAGCATTCATTTAAATACTGACTTCCACATTTAATAACCTGTGTGAATAACACCAGCTGAGGGTGTTATTACAACGTTTTTGGTTGATATCTGTTAAATAAGTTAAGCCTGAAGGAGGGAATGCTGTATTATGGTGATTGTTTCCCAAACATACAAATGGCCATGCCTTATAAACGTTCTGTTTTAATTACACAACTAGCAGCAGCCCAGAGGCCCCCTCAATGTACTGACTCCATATTGTTTTTCATCAACCGGGGCTGTCAGACAATATATGCACACTCAGGTTCCGTCCAGGATACAATTACAATGTGTTCCTATGTGTTTGCTGGGAGGTTGAGCCTTTTTCCCATACACATGATGAGTTCATCCTATTGTACCCTAACTCTGTGTCAAATATTCCAGCCAGGGTCGGGACATAGGGTCACAGTCTGTGTGTGTGTGTGGGTTTCATGAGCAGGAATGTGTGACATCATTCAACCAAAACAGAGGGGGCACATGCACTGTAAATACCCCCCACAACCACAAGAAAAACACACCCATGCAGTAGTTACAGTTATGAGGATTTGCTCCACCAGATTGTTTATGAGTTGCAGGAAGCTTAAAGGCTGTGTCCTAAAGGTTACATTCATCGTTTTCAAAAGCCAGATATTAACGTTAATTGAACATTTAGGATGCCAGATTAAAACACTCTCCCCTTCTTAAAAACATCCCAAATCATTTGCCCATCCCCCATTTGCTTTACTTTCTTATTCCTCCTCTCTTCCCATCACTAAACCCATAAGTGGTGGCAGAAGAGGATTCTTTAATAAAAATAGCTATGCTACACTGTAAAAACACTCCACTACATTAAACGTTCTGCAATGAAAGTGTTATGTAAGTTGGTCTATTATTAGCAAAATGTGTTTAAACTGAACAGTGTGAGTTCTCAATGCAGAAAAACAGCACCTGTGAGTGCAACTCTAAATTACATATAATTAGAATAGGAATTATTATGCATAAAAGTTGGTGGAAGTGGCGCTTACTTTAAATATGATGCATGTTGGTGGATAGTTTCATATTTTATAAGCAGATTAAATGTTTTATAGGGTTTTGAAAGTAGCTAACTAGTAACTGTATTACAATGGAGTACAATATCTCCTTAAGTCCTAGTTGACTTGAAGAAGGCTGAAAAGTAGCAGAAACGGAGTACAATACCTCAAAATTACACTTAAAGGTGCACTGCGTAGTTCTGGGGAAGATTTTTTTATCAGAAGAGAAAGATCTTCATTGACTGATGTGTTTTTTATGCCATAACAAACTAAATTAACAAAGTCTGTGTTTTCATGACTGAATAAACAAACAAACAAACACAAATTCACACTGTTTTACTTTTGTTTATATTTGGCGGACCCTGCCACCTTTCTAGCTTCAAAGTGTTCTGGGGACCTAACTTACCTCTGAGAACAGCTTGTTTATTCTGGTATTATTACCTCATTAATACACACATATAAATATAAAAATATAAGGTACATAGTGCCCCTTTAAGTTAGCACCTGAGTATATTCCACCAAAGCAAAAAACATCCCTTTAATTTCATGGAGCTAAATAAAAATGCTGACTCAAAGAGAGGCTGAGTCAACCAGCTCTTTTATGAAAATGACACCGGATGTCGGGGACACTTTTTAGCGGAACATGCTGACGAATATCTGCCCCCAGTTCGCTATTTTTGGATAGAAAAGCTAGCTGTGTGAGCTAACGCGCTACTTTTACTTGCGTTAAAGTGAGCACTGTACCTTTAAAACAAACTGCTCCCTGTGTTCTGTCCCAACTGTCGAACCGACCGGTGGCCACGTACGGCTGCGTGCTCAGCGGTTATCCCGCGGTCTGCTCGTCAACGGCGGGCTACTTTATCTGGTCACCGTCGCGACTTTAACGAGATATCATCTAATTTTAACCACTTCAAGTGTTATTGTCCTGACAGAGGAGCGGAGGGTAAAGTTTTGAATGAAGGTTCCCCGCTGGGACTGTAAAGCGGGAGGAGGGGGCAGTTTGTGGGGTCGTCCGGGCTATCGGATCTGGGATCTGCTCGCATTTATAACCAGACAGACGGCGGCTTGTTCTGGGCAGAGCTGAGCTGAGCTGAGCTGGACGGACGGAGCTACGGAGGGGAAGTTTCAACGAGGAGGACGCAGAGTTTTTAACTTTTTAGTGATTTAACCCGGACTATAAAAAGAGCTGGAAAGTTTGGAATAACAGAAAAGTTTCTCCCTGGGTCCGGACCCCTGTCTCCTCTCAAGACTTCGAGCTGCTGGACTGTAAGCTAATAATTCACTCTGGAAATATCACTCTTTTACAGACTCGTGATTTAGTAAGAGTTTAATCTGAAAAAACAACAACTTTACTTTAGTTTATTGAAGCAGACAAACAACTTCGAAATGGATAAATACGAGGATTTAGGACTCGAGGCGAGTAAGTTTATCGAGGACTTAAACATGTATGAAGCATCCAGAGATGGTTTATTTCGAACCAGGAGGGATGCAGGAAACAACCCCGACTTTGAAGAGACGAGAAAAGTTTTCGCCTCCAAAATGACTAAAATACACATGCAGAAACACCAAGAGGAGATGGCGAAAACCACCCAGGCCATTAAAATGAATGGTGGATACAACAGCGCACATTACACCAAAGACAGACCGCCCATCAATAGTTACAGGCAGCCGGGTGAGGCGGCCGCGAAGCCCCCGATACTGTCTGGCCCTGTGCCGGGCACCACGACTGGGAGTCAGTACGCGCAGTTTGACGGCCAGAAACACCACACAGGCATTCAGTCTGAACCTCCAGCCGGCAGGGCATATGGCTACGGAAACAATTACGATAATAAGGAGCGCTTAGAGCCACATTCATACCAGCACACCACCCCTACTCCTCCCAGCCCAGGAAGCGCGGCTCACAGCGCGCCCACACATGCTCGCAACCCCGTCATCCAGCCTGATGCCTGGGCCCCATCCAGTGAGAGCCAGCGCTCCCCATCTTTGTCTGGGTCTGGGAGCAGCAGTCCATTACAGCACCAGTCTGCACTTCCCACTGCCAACAGTGTCCCACCCCAGCAGAACCAGGCTGTCACCCCGCTTGTAAACCAGAGCCCACTCTCCTCCGCTGGGCCAGCCAGGGGATGGGCCGGAGAGCCCCCTGGCTCAGCTAAACCAGACCTCATCCCTGCCCTGCCTCTGAGTGCCTTCACAGGAGGAGCTGACATGCACATGAAGCAGCCTTCCACACAGACTGCAGCCCATTACGCGCCACCGTCTCAAACTTCAAGACCCTCTACCAACCATAATGGTCCCGTGTCAGCTTCCTCGCTTCTACCTGCAACCTCTGAGACACTTCAACCCAAAGCCCAGATGGCAACTTCCCCCTTGATCCCTGGCAGTGTTTCCAAAAGCAGCAGCCAGACTCAAGGCCACAGCCAAATACCTGCACAGGCTGTCAGTGCTGAAGCTGACGTCCCGTGCTCCCCCAGGAATGGCCAACCACATTGCCAGCCTCTCCACACACAGCCTCCTGAACAACCTTCAGCAGCCGAAATAAAATTAGAGGCCCTCACTAAGCGGCTGGAAAAAGAGATGGATGCCCAACCGAAGGCTGACTACTTTGGTAAGACAGTCTTAACTACCCCACATCAACAAGGGGCTTCTATCAGTTAGGCCACCATTGAACGACAGAACTGCCTACCCACAGTTCAGAACATAAATCCACTTGTTTTTGATTTACACATACACACACAGTCACCCTTTGTCACGCTGTCTGTGTTTCCCTTGTGTGTTTGTTTCTGTAGTTTAATCAGGAGTGCCACCCAGTTGTCTTGTCTTTGTATGATGGCATTCTTGAGTGATGGTCTCTTTGCTGATAAAATAGCTGAATTTAGTAGGCAGACGCTGTGGGAGGCCTCTTCTTTTCTCATATGGAATGCAGACAGAATAATTTTCTAATTAGTTTCATGTTGTTTTTAAATGATTCATTGTCTGCCCTCTTGGCCACTGAAACAAACCCTTCAGCAATAAAACGCGGGGCCAAGGCCAGACTGAAGATTGTTGCCCTCTTATCTCCTCCCCAGAGATTTAATTGGTTAGTCTGATTGTATTAATGTTCCATCCCACCTTGAGTTAGTTTGACTGGCAGTGGCATTCACTGTTTTACAAATGATGCCATTATTACAGACCTGTGCTTGCACATTTCTCATGACTCTTTTTGTGAGCATGCCATGCATGCTTGTGCAGCTGATGAACACGTGTGCACAGGGAAGATGGTGATGAAAAACAACACCTGGGGCTGTTAGTTCTGGCTTTTAGGGGCACATTTTTGTAAGACAGTGCATATTTTATTTTGGACATCATTTCTTGTTTTTTGAGCTGCCTGGATCTGTCCATGCGTTTCTTGGAATTAGATATATTTAAAATGTATTATATTATTATCAAGGCATGAAAAAGAGGGGTCAAGTCTTGTAAGGCAAGGCAAGCTTATTTATATACCACCATTCAGACACAAAGCAATTCAAAGTGCTTTACAGGAGCATAGAAAATACAGAAAAAGTAGGACATTATGAAAATCAACTCAGATGCAACTAATATTTGAATCAATGCACAAGGTCACTGGCTGACAAACAGAGGCAGGCAGGGTTTTTGAAAAATGTCCATCATCAGCAGAATGCTCTGGTTTCTATTCCTCATACATCCGCTGCGCTATTTGGAGGAGCACTATCAGGAAATTAATGCAACATTGTAAAAACACATGTTCTGCTGTGAGGTCAGCTGACAGGATCTTTTCCCGGAGGCAGATGCAATAAATAGGTGAGGTGTATGCGTGTTGCTGGGAGTTTGTTTGTGCCAGGGAGAGCTGGTAATCACGTGGTGGCCAGGTGTTTGCAGCCAAGGCCATTCATGAAAACGGGATGTCCCACTAGTGAGAGAAAGAGTGTGAGATGGGTGATATCGTGTTCGAAGCCACAGAGCACCCCCATTACACACAAACACCCACACACGGCCCACCCTTGCCTCTCCGCTGGAGGAATTTCCCGCTGGAATGCCACGATTGTAATTCACAGCTTTCCTCAGCCCATTGATGTGCTTATGTTGGTGTGTAAGGGAAGATGTTCTGGCCTACGTCACTGTCACGACACGGCTCAGAAATAGCACAGAGACGTTAAAATAACAGTCGCGTGGGAGCGCACAGTGTGCAATCAGCAGAAGTGTAGGTTTTAAATTTGTACAGTATATGTCTTTTTTCACACACATAGTCCCACATGGCCCACACACAGTTCCTGGATGGAGTTTCCCACCAGACCATAGCTCATCCTCTGAGTCATGCTTTCATGCCAGAATAAACTTGTGTAGGCTAGTTTAATTTACAAAACTTAAGTTTCATCAAAGTTGACCTTCATAGTGTATATGACATTTTAAATACACTTAATATTAGAGCTGCAATGATTAGTCAATCATTCCCAACTATTTCAATAATCAGTTAATTGTTTCAGTCATTTTTTTGTTTTGTTAAACATTTGCTAGTTTTAGCTTCTTAAATGTAAGGATTTATCTGCTTTTCTTTGTCCTTTAAGACAATAAATGAAGAGTCTTTGTATTTTGGACTGTTGGCTGGGCAAAAGGAGCAATTTGAAGAAGTAACTTTTGTCTCTGGGAAATGTTGATGAGCACTTTTATGACATTTTGTAGACTAAATGGTAGATTGTGAAAATAATAGTTAGTTGCATATAAAGGTTGGGCGATGTCTACCGAATTGGCTTATGACAATGTCCTTAGTGAAACATCAAGTTGGAGGATGAAGTTGTCATTGAGGTAGTGTGTCCCCTCAGAGTTGCCTTACGGCAGTGGTTGCTCATTAGCACACCACTGTCGTCACTGCTGTTTCCCACTTTCGCTCCAACCCATTGAATTCACCCAGCAGAGATAAAACTCCCATCATCACTGACATACATTTAAAAGGGTCTTTGTCTCTGCACCGCATGCTTGAAAGAAACACACTAACAGCAGAAAACAAACAGCGCTGCCTCTAATGTGAATTTAGTGCCTTTGGTTTGCCAAAATGAGCAGGTTTAATAAGAAAATAATAAACGGGACATGGAGACATAACATTAGTGCACTGAGCAGCAGCAAACTTCTTTTTATTCTCTCTCCCACATGTCACAAATGCCAGCTATTCCTGCCTTAAAGCAACTCTGAGGGGACACACCACTTTATTGTGTTCTCAGGTGGGGGCATTTTAAATCACAATGTTATGATGGCACAGTCCTCAGAAGTTAATGACTTTCAGCCATCGGTGATGTATGATGCCATCATCTGTCAGCTCAACCCTGTTGCATAGATTGCCATATTTGTAGATCCCATTGTATTTGAAGATTATTAAGTTAAACCTGATGTTGTGGTGACAGGACTGAATTTAAGTGACACGGCTGTGTTTAAATTATCCATTGAGCTGTGTCCTTTTATGCCAGGATCCATCAGAGTTCCCAAACGTACACCTAGTTCTGATTGGCACAACTGCAGCTGGAAGTTCTGGGAAAATGGATCCAATGCCAAATGGCTGCACCGAGGGAACACTGAGGAATGTCTGAAGGAAGAGAGCAAGGAATTCTAGAAATGAGGTCTTAGGATGCGAAGGGGAGGGGAGTCCCAGATGAGTTTCGAGGTGCCTGCGGTGCAGTTGAATGGATGAGCAGACAAATGGAAGAGATTTAAGGTCAAGTCCATGGATGCTTCTTTGTCCTTGACCACGAGAGCCTTAGAGGATTTGAGATTTATAGACAACTTTATCCAAGAGGGGAGAAGTGGTGGGACATCCCAATGTTTAGCCTCCCTGCTTCCTCTAACTTTCACACACACACACACACACACACACACACACACACACACACACACACACACACACACACACACACACACACACACACACACACACTCATTCAGATGAACGTTTAGTGTTGTGTTAAGATGGAGGATTAATTTATCCCATCTGGCTGCTGAGTGGAAACCTTCGTCTTAACTCTTCCCAGGGATTCTTGGCTTCTACTTTGGCAGGCTTTTGGAGGCTGACTTTTATTTGTGTGTGTGCGTGTGTGTGTGTGTGTGTGTGTGATTTCCTTTCATTCACATCCATGTGTCTGTTTATCTATGAATATATGGCCTGTGGTATTTAACCAAATTTAATATGCGTTGTCACTTCTTCTGGGTGTGGTGTCTGTCTGCTGTGGTAAAAGTTAGAAAATGATGCCGTAGGTGACTCAACTTTCAGTACATTATAGTGAATGAGAGTGTGACGTACATGATCATTTACTACTACTTTTTAAGTTTAATTAATAATGTGGTGGATAAGGTTGTAGATGGAATTTGGTCAAAATTGTGAGTGAGAAAAGTCTTTCATTGCTAAGTCTACTACTTAAGATCTGAATACTTGGGGTTTATTGGAGAAGTGTTATTTTCACAACTACTTTAAGCTTCCAGCTACAATAGTAGAGGTGCACACTGTAAACCATCCTGAGCCAAGTTGAAACAGTCTGAAGCCATGTTTTACCATAGAAATTGCATGAACTAGTTAGCGAGCAAGCAAAAAAGTCAAAGCAATGGATAAAAATGTACATGATAGGAAGGTGGCACAACACAGCTCCATCTATTCAGTGTTTTAGATACTTCTTAGTGAATGAGGTGCTATGTACATACATTTTCTACCCTTAAAGTCAAGGTTCTATCATGTTGTGGATGTGTTATAGATGAATCTGAAACTGTTGAAGTGATAACACTCACTAGCTGCTTCAGTGTGTAGTGAGGGTCTCGTTTTCAGGCAGTGGCATATTGGCCAGCGAGCAGCCATCTACTGGGAGTTTTGACAGCTGGGAAAGGTGAGGGAGGGTTGGAGGGGTGAAGTTTTGGCTGCATGTTTTGCTTCCCCTCCCCCCGCTTGAAGCAAGCAGTCAGTCCCCTGAATAATCACACTGTTTTGGAACATAGGACTCTGGCCAAAAGCAGATTTGTAGTGGCCCAACCGGCGAGGAGGTTCCTATGAAAATAAGGAATTTTTAGGTCCTGAACAGGAAAAGAGAAAGAGAGACTTTTATTGCATTTTTGTTCTCATGGGGCATACAATTCAGAGCTATAAAAAATTTAAGGGGGAAAATGTCCTTGGCTCTGTGTCAGATCTTAAAAAAGTCCTGAGAGTGTGTTCTTTACAGTATGTGTTCCTGAGACTCTTATACCTGCTTCATTGTTTGTTCTGTGACATGAATTGTTTGTAGTCAACATTCACTGAAGAAAAGAAGAGAATGTGATTTAAAAAGCCTTCACTCATTTAATTGCAGTAGTTTGAAGGCACGACTACTTTATTGTGTTTTCATGTAAGCAAAAATGTTTACGTAAGAGCAACATTCTTCAGCTTTCTAATAATATCCCTCTATTATCTCTAAATCTTCTTTCCAGCCGTTGGGGCCCCTGATGATGTGTCCTCTGTTGTGGCATTAGGAGAGGCTTTAGTTGAATTATATATAGCTAAGTTGTGTGTTGTATTACTGAGAGTCTATGAAGAGAAACATTTGAAAAAGGTTATAAAATAACAGTGTGTTTTGGTGGAGGCAGCCGCGTGATGTGTGTTGGATACAGTGGAAACAGAAGTTTCTTTGTGAGTGTTCGAGGAGGACCTGGGCTGGGCTGGGCTGAGCTGGGCTGGGCTGGGCCACGCTCATCTGCTGAGCTCTACTTCTGTCTCCAGGGAGTTTTCCTATAAAACCACCACACACAAATAACCTCATGCACACTAAAAGAGAAGCTCCGGGTCTTGCTTTCATCTTCCATCAATGCCATCGCCTCTTCTATTAGTGTTACTTTGGGTTAAAACTTGATGATTGGATGATCATGTCACACCATATCTGATTGATTTAGCTGCTAGCTGGCTGCCCATTAGGGCCAGCAGTGATGGGGGTTGTCACTTGTCATACTCCACATGTCAGTTGTCATATCACAGCGTGTCATGCAGTGCAGGCTCAGAGGGAGACATGAGGTAATGGCAGGGAAGTGGAGCGATCAAAGATAGTATTTTTATGGCAGGTCTCAAATCAGCAGTGTTGCATCAGAAGCGGCTGCAGATAAAAAGTTGTTATTTATTGATCACATGGAAGCCCTGTGTTGTTCATGAGCTGTTCAAAGTCAAAGGAGAGATGATGTAATATTGCCTGACACGCTCTCATGTGATTTGCTTTTTAAAGGCCTGAACTGGTATTATTCATCCAACACAGGAGATAAAACTCTTGCTTTCATCTTCTTTTTATCTCTATTTCTTTTTTTTTCTTTTTACATTTTTTATTTCTTCTGCATGTTCTTTACAAATCTAGTTGGCTTGGATGAGTGGATGGATTAATATTACTCCCGTGTCTGTTAGGGTAGGAACATTTGATCAAAGACTTTATTAACAGACCTCTCAGTCTCTGAGCCAAGTCAAACAAGCAAATAAGGATATATTTCCGCTTTCACTGATACAGCCGGCTAACCAGCTTCCTGACTTTTGTGAAGTGATTTTTTTTTCTCTGTCTCCATTGTTTTTGTCTGGTTGATTCAGGATCATAGCCATCACAACTCTCTTTTGTCTTGATACAATAAACAGTGTCTTAATTTATATCTCAGATCTAGTATTTGACCAATTTAGTGTGTGACCATTGTCTTGATTTTTTATTGTGTAAGTAATTAAAATGTCTTCATCTGACTTTTTCATTTGTTGTGTTGTGTTCCAGGAGTCTGCGTTAAGTGCAACAAGGCCGTGTATGGAGCCAACCAGGCCTGCCAAGCTATGGGTAGCCTTTACCACGACAGCTGCTTTACCTGCAGCGCCTGCAGTAAGTACAAACACATACACAACACACCTTCACTGAGTCTTTTGTTACCATTCAAGCACTTTCACCTTCTCTCCTCGGTTGATTCACATGTAAAGTTCACATCACCTCCTGAATAATGAACTTCTAAAGACCCTGTCCTCTTGATTTAAAAGTGGTACCTTCCTCTTTAGTCGTTCACTGGCCCGAGTAAAAACACACAATTATTTGGGGATTACTGTCCTGTGCCGCTGGTGTTTGGTTTCTGGGTGTGCCAGTCACTCCTCCTGCCCACACAGAGCAAGACTTTTTGCCGCCCTAGTTCATCCATCAGTAAACAAAATAGCTTTTAGTATAGATTAATGCTCTGAGTGTTTCCAAATCTGGTGCAAATCTTGAGACTGAAAATCTCAGACTTGAGAAAGGCGAGGATTATAAGTGTCAGCAGGTACTTCATCGCGCTTGTAATGAAACAATGTCGTACTTGTCGCACCTTGTACGAGTTATCTACAGGGCTTATTTGTTTAGAAATACTTTTTCAACAACTTCAAAGACAATATCTGTTCTTCGCTTGTGTTCTTTTGGTTTTAATTACATGAGACAGATGCAGTTTTAACTTTTAAGACATAATGAGTTTGAATAAACTACACGTGTGTTGGGACGGCTAACACTGAAAATCACACAGGAAAGGTAGCATAAAGTTTCCACTGCATAAAAGTGAACTGTTTAATATTCGTCTATTCATCTGTTCTGTCAATGTGACCTCTGTATTGTGTGTCAGTGTTGGCCAGGTTTTTGGTTTTGACAGTTAAGACAGTTAACCCAACCAATTAGGGAGCAGCCAGGTATCAGTTGAGGTTCATTGCTCTTACTGCTCTGTCCAATGTATGTGTGACCTGTAGCTTCCTGCTTGGACTCTCTGGCTCTCTGATCCAACCAATTAAATCTTTGTCCCAATTATCAGATGGTGGGTATGTGGAGTATTTATGGCACTGCCGTGACCTCTGCTCATGGCCATTATTCTGCATCACCTTTGACCTCGCTGCTTACGCCCCCAAATGTATGATTAACATCCCTGTGTTTTCTTTTTACACTCCATTGTGCGTGTGTGCTTGTGTAAGATGAAAAAGAGGAGACACAATGTGGCTCTGAGTGAAGCTGATGTCTAAAGTGGGGGTAGAGGAGTTTACACACCACATACCTCTCATAGCTGGCTCCACGTGAGGGCATAAGGGTTGTACTCGCTGTGAGTGGCCCCAGGGAAAAGCATCTCTGCTGGGGAGGAATGCAGGCACAGGGGCCCTCTGTAGGTCCGGCTCCAGGAGGACACTGGGTGCTGTTATGTCAGCTGGGCGCAACAAGATGGGCGTACAGTGGACAGGGAGACCTTTCAGGGGAGCACACCACTTACCACACGCAACCAGGACGTGGGGGCACACTCATACATACACATGCCTCAGTATTCTTACACCCACACAGTAAACAGTGTGATGCAGTCAGATATGTATGTTAAAAATTAATGATTCATTGATTAATCACTATTAAGATTTTTTTAGACTAAAAATGTAATAACTGACAATCAGAGGTGGGTACAAATGCATCTTGTTACAAATTACAAATACTTGCTTTTCAAAAATATCAAAATAAAATACAAAGTGCTGGTATGAGCAAATGTATTTAATTAGAATAAATGAAATACATTAAAAAAAATACAAAAAGACACTATACAAACCAATATCATTACATTTTAGCCATTTAGTAGCCTAAATATGGATTGGATTTTGTTGAGCCACTTGTTGAATATCAGCGGACGGGAGCTCTGCATTTTAAATTTGCATCCCTAATGTAGCATGGTGCTTGTATGGTAGGCATCCCCATCAGAATCTGTATGTCAAGGCAGCTGTCACGCTTGTTGAGTTGCATAACAAGTCTTTATGACTGTGAACTTCCTGCCATGCCCTAACTCCACCAGTTCCCCCAAGGTGACGGAAAGGCAGGAGAACATTCCTGGTGGCGAGTAGACATGCAGCCTGACTGCGTGTCTGGGATTCGGCACTGCGCTGCAGGGGGGCTTCCCTTCAGGCTAATCATTGACTGTTTGCAAACAGTTAACAGTAAAACCCAATTCCAGTTGGAGATTAAGCTCAAGTCTGTAATCAGGGAAACCTGTTTACACGGTGGGATAATCGCAAAATCTGTGAAAAAGAAACAAATAGCCTGTCTTTATATGATATTGTTTTGTATTTTTCCCTGTATACTTATATGTAACATTTACCACAGATAGAAATGCCTTCACATCTATTGACACATTAAGAGTCTTTTTTTATAATACTAATAGAGCAGCAGTGAAGGTGTAATTTGAGTTTGTAAGGAACAGTCTGAGAATCTGCTTTCATAATATCCGCTCTCTTTTCCCTGCCTGTTGGCAGGCTTTGGAGAATAAAAACAAGGATCTGATTGGTCCTGAATCCACTGGTATGTTAACATCTGGTGGGTAGATTGTCAGGACTTTGACCAAATGTTCCAGGTGCTGTTCACAGTCTGAAAAATACATTGGGATGACCAGAAAGAAATCTTGTAGGCCTGCATGATATGAGGAAAATCTGTGAGGAAAACAATATGATATTGAACAGTATTGAAGTGCACACATTAGCTCTTCTCTCCTTCCTCGGTTCATCGTGCTAGCTAACCTCGTAGTCTCCACCAAACCGACACCATTGTTCAGAGGTCAGCTGACGTCTAGCTGGGGCTTCTTCTTAATTTGCCAGTTAGTGTAATTTCATGGCCAGCGTGATGGTGATAAAAATATGTTTTATCAGTCACCACTACTTTTTGGTCAATGAACATAGATATTTTCAGCAGACTGAATCTTAGAGTAAACAGGCTTTGAATGTGAAATTGGTATAAAAGAGACGTGGCTCTTTTGCTGAGATGTCTCACTTGAGTAATTTACTCACAGCAACGAACAGGGTCGAGGCTTGATTAGAAAGTCATGGTAGGGTCATTGTGAATTCCTTATTTTCTGAACGGGATTACATAAGGGAATTCGTAGAATGTTTTAATTAGAAAACGGCCTTGTGTTTTGTTCTATCCCTCAGGTATTTTACATTTTTATGAAAGTGCAATAGTCACTGTTCTTTCTGGTGCTTTTAAAATAGTCAGCCCTGACTCCTGACTTTAATTAAGCTCTTATCTTTCCGCAAAGCTCAGAGCCTTCCCTCTCTGACTCGCTAGGAAAAAAAGGAAAGGAATGTGAAGAAGAGGAATGTTCATATCTCATTTTCATCCTCTTCACCCTTCTCTCCTTCCTATAGGGACACAGTTCCAAGACTGTCTGTCAGTAATTAGCCCAGACCAGTTCCACACCTTGGCCTCCATCGAAATGACTGGTCTCCACTTAGGTTATTGTGTAAACCTTGGCCAGACCTTGGTTACTGCATGACTATTATTATTCTATTAAAGTAGGATAATGTAATTGTGAATAACTGGTTCAGAGAATTTCATTTGCCATTGATATAATGAGATGAATCATGAGGCTTCAATTTCTTTCTGATTTCTTTCTTTTTTTCTTTTCTCATGATGTATTCAACTTGTAATTCAGGCTCAGCGAAGAACAACAGGGTGTATCGTTCGTTGACCCTTCCAGACAGTGAAAGTATAGCTTCGATCAATAGTCCACTGATTTTAAGAGACAAGTAGAGAATAGTAGGGTCAACCTCTTTAGCTCAGCTCTTTTTTTCCCTGACTAGAGTAAAATAATTATTTTCTTCCCTTTGTAGTTTGATTGCACTGATCTCTGGGTAGGTCTATGTCCTGAAATGGGTGAAATATGGCAAGGACCTCTATTACAGGAAATTTGAATGATAGTAAAACTTGTGGAAAACTCTTAAAACTTGAAAATCAATTGTTAAAGGGTGTAGGGTTAAAATCAGCAGGCTGTAATGTCTGCTCTTAGCCAATACAGTAAATGAAATACCGACAAAGCAGAGAGCTTCATCACATGGATGCAAAAACCATCATCAGCAATTTGCAACATTGTCCTTGATCGTCTAATGCTCCCAGTGATATTAAATGAGCCATGTTATGCTCAATTTCTGGCTCATACGTTTATTTTGGGTGTCTACTTAATAATGTTTACATGCTTTCATGTTCAAAAACACATTGCTTTTCCCATACTGTCCATTGTTGCAGTGCCTCTATTCACCCTCTGTCTGAAAGTTCAGTTTTAGGGCTGTCGGTGAGTGTCTGTGGCCTTAGCTGTTGTGTGTTGTGTGTCCCGCAACACTGGAACTAGTCGTCCTTTACTGGCAGTTCTTTTGGCAGACTGAGCTTGTAGATGCGGCAGAAGAACCCATCAGTAAGAGAAATATGATCTATATTGACGCTGCTGCAGTTTCCTATTTTTGAATAGTGAATGCAGACCGGTGGTACTGTATGGAGAGATATTTCCTCTCACGCAGTTGCAGAATGTACAAGCTAGCTGGAAGTGAAATGTATTCTTTGCAGTGTGTTCCAACGCAGCTTTTTTGACCAAGTCACAGGCAACTCGAGGTGACACAACAGCCGAGCTTCCTTCACCAGTTCTTTGATGTCATTTCGTGTGCCAAAAGTTTTAGTGCCCGTCTAAAAGGCCAGGCTGCTGTGATTGCTCAGCTCTCACAGACCTGAGCAGGCAGTGCTCACCGTGTTTTCTGCATCAGCTCTGCTGTTTTTTTTTGTAACCATGACTTTACTTGAGGCATTGCTGAGGGCGGTGACTGAATAGTTGTGATGTCAAAACCTCACTGAAGTCCTGATGGCTCGTTTGAAGGCACAGTTTGTGAATACAAACTGTGTACATTTCAATGTGGATTTAGCATTTTGATACTTTCACAGTATTTATATAACACATAGAACTGCTTTCTTATCAAAAAAGACATGAAATTTCACTTTCTCCTGTATGGGACCTTTAAATGCATATATACAGTATATCATTTGAGAGACAAAGAGATAATGAGACTATCTGGATTGAAGTAATCAGGCAAACAGAGCATGTGATGGAACATGGGAGATAAAGGAGGCTCCTGTTTACTGAGGTTAACCCCTCCTCTGCCCTGCTGTCCCCTCCTTCACCTTCCCTCTCAGAAAATGTGAGGAATGTTCCCTCTTCCTGTGGGACATGGACAGGAATAGCTATGTGAAGTGTTTTGGTGTTTGTGTGTGTGTGCCCGCCAGATCCAGACGTAGAACTATTAAAGCACACAGACAGACAGGAAGCACACAGCATGTGGAGAGACACCAGAAAGGAACAAAGAAGAGGAATAGCAGGTCGTTGTAGGTCTTAGCCTGTGGTTGCCATGAAATACAGAGGAGTGTTTAATCTGTTGTACCTGTCTAGTAATTGGATTTAATCCTGGTTTTTCCCACGTGTTTGATCCAGATGATCTTCCTTGTCCTACTAAAGCCTGCTCTGTGTCCCAGCAATATTATATTAAGACACCAGCACACCACAGATCCGCTGTTTGATTTATCTGCCTTGGATTCAGCAGGATATAATGAATATTGCAAGAGGGTCCATTACCTTCAAATGGGTGTAATTAATCACCACAGTCTTTATGCAGTAGTGCTGTAACTATTTTCTGAGACTGGGCTCATGACTTTGCAAGATTTTCCACTAAAACATTTCAACATGCTTTCATTGACTTACCTTTTCTTGTCTGCTTTAATCAACTTATTATCATTCAGTAGTTCTTTTTTTAAGAGTGTGTCTTTAAGAGTCCTAGGTGAGGATCTTGCTGTGTATTGCTCCAATGAAATGATACAAATGGACTTTTCTGTCTGTCTGTCTGTCTGTCTGCAGGTCGAAGGCTCAGAGGGAAGGCGTTCTACTATGTCGGAGGGAAGGTTTTCTGCGAGGAGGACTTTCTGGTGAGCAGCCAATACACGATCAATATCTTGTATATCTCAACTGAGGTATGAGCCTTCAACTTAAATACAAAATATCGGTTGGAGACTTTGACCTCGTGGCCCAGTTTTAGCACCTAATGCCGCTGATTCATATCAGTTTCCTCCCTTGGGTGAGACTGGAAGGAGGTCAGTAACTGGAGAAGATGCTTTGCTATGTTTGTAGGGTGGAGGGTGATCAGGCTGTTCACACCAGTGCAGAATGACTGTGCGTACTTTCAGTATGCAAATAATAGGACGCACATTAAACACAATTGAAAGCCCTTGAAAATGTAAATTTCCGGCATGTTTCGTCTTCATATGATATCCACCCTTTTTTGTTAGCTGTAAGTGTTACCCCAACTCATCCTTTTAGTCACACCGTCAGTAGTTTGGTGCTTGTTTACCCCAGGAGCACTGTCTGTGTAAAACCCCATCTAATTGCCTTTCCACTAAAACCTCTTAGTTGGACAATTAAAATCAGAATTTATACAGAATTAAATTTGTTCTGGCTCTGCTCCCTCTATGTGCCGTTAATTACATCTGCTCTACTGCCAGGCCTGTTAATGTGGCGTCTCTTGACTGACACTGCTCATACATAATAACACATCCAAAAGCTGAATTGACTGATTTAAATACTGTATGAGTTAATGCAGGAACCACAATCATATTAACTGAAAAATGTGTCCAGTAATCCACAGGGGAGACACTTATGATACATATCACCATGAAGTTTAAGTTTAAATATGCAATTGATGCATTATCTAATTAAAAATGTACCAATGTGCATCATTGTTAGAACAGAAATCTGGGATATATTGGATAAAGCCAGGTTCAAAATCCTTGCTTAATTTCGCAGACATTCAAATCCCAAGGTTTTTACAGACTTTTCTCATATCTCTACTTAAATCAGAAAATCTATGTCTCAAAGGAGACAAATAGCTAGCTAGTTTCTCAGAAACTGAAACCAGTGATTTTTAGGAGGGATTTTAGCACAACTACACACGCTAAACCGTATAGCCTGCTTTAAATTGTGCCTTAAAGACACTGCAGTTGCTCAGTCTGAAACAAAGTCAGAAATTTCAACCATCCTTTAAAAAACCAAATTCCAATGACCTCACTGTCGTCTTTTTTCTCTCTGTTGAAGTACTCCGGTTTCCAGCAGTCTGCAGACAAGTGCAACGCATGTGGACATCTGATCATGGACATGGTTAGTGTCTGCTCTTCTCTCCAGCTGTGTGTACTTTTGTGTGTTTGTGTGTGTGGGTCCGAGCCCGGTGATCTCAGCAGAAACTCAGAGTTACTTCACCCTAAATGAGCTTTTTGTGGGCACATCTGGTTAAAGACTCAGGAGGAAGCTTTGGCTGTGGATGTGCGTCTCACACAGACATACCCTCACACACATACAGTCTCATGGGTAAAAATCTAACTGACACACACACGCACAATTGATATGAGTAATTACTTACATATTATCCTGAATACTCTGGGTGGGCTTATTCTTGGCTTTATCTTATTTTTAGCTGCCGTTAGGACCCAATATCCCCTCAGGGATCATGAAAAATTCATCTAATCTAAAGGCAAAGATTTTTTAAGAACAATGGCTATTTTAATTTAATTGGATACAAATATTGAGGAAATGTAAAATAGCAGTAGCGGGATTTAATGGAGTATTGATGTCCCATTATTCTTTGCTCATTTCTGTCTTTATAGATCCTGCAGGCCCTCGGAAAGTCATACCACCCTGGCTGTTTCCGCTGTGTCATCTGTAATGAGAGCCTTGATGGAGTGCCCTTCACCGTGGACACTGAAAATAAGATCTACTGTCTCAAAGACTACCACAGGTGAGAATCATTTCAAGGGGACACGAGTGCAGGACCTGGATTTATCTGTGTTAAGTTAGTTTAGCGTGACAATGGAAAAAAAAAATGTCTAGGTGTCATATTGCAATTTAAGTGACAGCACAGCTGCTTAACTTTCCCTTGTTATTGCAGGATGTAGTAGAGAAGGGTCGGCCGAGTCTCTCTGAGCCACGTGTAGTGGACACATGAGAAGTGTAGTCAGGGATGAAAGGAGAGGGAGGGGGAGGGAGAAAAGATCACTGTTCAGTTAGAGGTGTGAAGATTGCCGTGCTCCTCTGGTCCAAACTCAACAGTGACAAGCTCTGTGAGGACAATATTCAGTTTAACATCTGAGTGAAAAAATCATGGTTTTCGTGTGTGGAAGTACAACAGAAGCACCTGTAGTGCTTCAACAGCTATAGGCTTTCTTCTCCCTGCTGGGACAACATGTACAGCACAGCCAGGCACATGGCTGATCACTGTCTGGCAGCTCCCACATGTTCTCTCCGCTGATTAAATCAGACAAACCTTATTGTGTATACAGTATGTGTTTGACTTTTACCCACAGTCATGCCCATCCACACTGAGAGGCCCTTTGTTATTCCCTCAGACATCCAGGTGCCAGCCATATGTGTGGAAATAATGAATTCATTTTGCTTTTTGTTTTTCCAACTCCCGTCTGGATTTGGGGGTCACGTGTGTGAGGAGAAAGCCAGCACATCTGCAAACCTGGCATCTTCGTAGACGAATCAGAATCTTGAATCTGGTCAGAGTCGGGGGGGGGGGGGGCCTCAGCGGGTTTAAAGGTTGGGGGAAGGGCATCATATATGACCTGGGACATTAATAGTCTCTAGATAGAGGGAATTTGAATTTAGGTCATAAACAGAACTGAGATCTGTTCATCCAGTCACTTGTTTGAATGCAGTTCAAAAACTTAAATTATTATGCATCTCACTCTTTCAGGGTCCTGGCGCCTAAATGTGCAGCATGTAAACAGCCCATCCTGCCCTCAGAGGTAAGCCAACACTCTGGGTCATGATTAGATATTATCATATATTCTCTCATTTTATCATGTTTTTGACACATATGTGAACTCAAGTTCTCATATTCAAGGTATTGGGGTTCATATGTGTCAATCAATCAGTTAAAAATGTCCCAAATCTTTCACAGATCGAGATGTTTATCCTTCAAAAAGATTTATATTTGTTTTAAATGTATAAGTTCGAGGAAAACCATAAAACCATTTCACCCATTGGGATTTAGTTTTGACCAGTGGATTTGAATACCTAAGTGGACATAGGTAGTTGTCTGCTAATTAGTATTAGAGACTGATACTCGTTTTCTGGGGCCAATGTTAATACGATATTAGTTAGTAAAAAAGTCCTGATTTCGCTATATCTCCCTATATACGAACATTTTTTGCAATGATCCCTCAAATGTGGTTATAAAACACTTGCGACAAAGATCTAATGGAGGCAGGATCTTTTACAGTTTAATAAACTTCCAAAAATTACCTCAGTGCACTGGAAATGTAATAAATTTTAACTACCCAATCTTATTCTGTATTTTATTTTCTCTTAAAAACCCAAAAAACAATCTTATTTAAAATCTTATCTAAAAGTTTTTTTCATGTATTTTTGTGACATGACATGCCTGTATTAGTAAACTAATAGTGGAGAGATGTCAGGAAATTAGGAGAGAGAGAGAGAGAGAGAGAGGGAATGAAGGGCCGTAGCCTGACTTAAACCATGCACATCCTTTTACCTCATCCACAAATGCCTTGCTTCTCAGTTTACAAGTGACTGTGATAACTTAAATATTGAGTGACACACTCGTATGAACTTAAGATACACCCAGTAGTTGCTGTTGACTGAGGATTATGTTGTTTGTTAAGGTGATCAGTGCCATGTTTCTTAATTTCCCTGCAATAAATGAACCTAGATGCACATAACAATATGATCATTAATTCATGGATGTTTTAACCTGACTCTGGAGGACGACCAGCCCTCTTGTGGACCAAGTGGTTCACCTTTACCTGTGGACCTTCAAGCACCAGGAGCTCAGCAGACTATAAATCATTATCTGCTCATTTTGACTCACTCATGACCCAAACTCTAAACTTAGCTGTGCAAGTAGCAGATAGTTCAATATAGCCATATTTCCCACTAGACCACAGGTCGAAACACTGTGAGGCCTAATATCTCTCAGCTTTGATTTGATGTGGTGTCACGGAAGATCAGATTGGACTGTAGGGAGAAGTTCAGTTCACACTCAGACAGGACATGCTGACAAAGGCAAAGAAATGTCCAAAATTAGAGTTGACTTTGGTGGAATGTCCCCTGCCCTCCCCTTTGAGTAAGCGGTGAGGCCGGTATTTAGAGGAGAGGTAGTGTGTGTTGGTGTGTGTGTGTGTGTGTGTGTGTGTGTGTTGGGGTAGGAGGCTCAGTCTGCCTTCTGCATTTATGTAATTTATGTAACGATTGTTCAGGGGAGTTCCCTCTCAGGCTATTACTGTAAACAGAGAGAGATGACTGAAAAAGAAACAGCTTCTGTCTCTATGGAAGTGAATAATCATGGGGACAAAGAGCACAAACAATCTGAGATAGAAGATCTTTGTACAGATTTTTAAATGATTTACTACCATCTTCAGCCCCTTGTGGCTATATCTTGTGTCTATAACTATGTATGCCAATTTGACTTCTCTGTAAGGCCTATCGTGTTACAAGCTTTTTGAGTATGAGTTCTTTTTTTTAGTAGTAAAACAGTGAATAGTAAATTCTGAAAATATAATAGAACTTCACTGATACTGTAGCTTATGAAAGATGAATGACAAACCCTTAAGCCCCAAGGTTGTAATGCAGAGGAGTAGTTTAAAGTACAGAGAACTCAGCTCTTGGCTGACATCACGGTGCGCACACTCTTTTATCGATCTTTTGAAGCTTTTGTCAGGCTTAACAGAATAAGACAGTGGAGAGTCTTCTGGCAAGATTGGCTTCAGTTGCATTTGTCTGTGTGAATTTCTTTCCAGGGCTCTGATGAAACCATTCGAGTTGTATCCATGGACAAAGACTATCATGTGGAATGCTATCACTGCGAGGTGGGTTGAAACAGGTCACATTTCAGATGGTTACACAACTGAAAATAAAGCTTTGCATTTGAAAATATGCATGTTTTAGTGGCTCTGAGCCAGGGACGCTCTGAATGGCTCATTAAGAGAAATCATTATGAGTAGATCCCTGATCTTAATTACAGTCTTGGCTGTAATTATGTACTGCTTAGGAAAGCAGGTATGCAACACCTCATCATCCCTATCTCATCATTTTACTCAAGTGCCTCTTCTTCTTTCTTTTTTTTCGTCCAAAGGCTGATTGACAGGTGCTGTTCCTTACTTCATGTAAATACAAATCAGTGGGCTGTGAGTAGCAGCTCCCGGTTAAGATAGTGCTCAACTGTTGAGTGGCTGTGTCTTTCTGGGGTTTTTCTCAAGTAGTTCAAAGTGCAGCACCTTGTCTTTGTAAACAGATTTGAAACTGGAAGCCATGAAGCAGATATGGCATCCTTTATCAACCAGAGCACATTATTTCTTCTTTTAATTTGAGATTTGCTGAAAAGGAGAAGTTTAAATCATTTTGCAAATGTTTAAATGAACCTGTTCTAACTGCTGTATTTTTACACTTCCAAGGTAGTTATTGCTGTCCAGTCTTTCTGTGGTTGGAAAAGAGGCTAATACGGGGCAGAGATCAGACCAATTATCCTCTATCCCTCTGTTCAAGCTCATGTAACCTTTCAGTGGAGGTGTCTCATCCTTGTCCCTCCTTTTTGTTGTCCAGGAATGTAAGATGGAGCTGAACGACGAGGAGGGTCACCGCTGCTACCCTCTGAACGGCCACCTTCTCTGCCACTCCTGCCACCTGAAGAATATCGAGCCGGGCAGCTCCTCTCCCATCGCTGCCACCGCCTCCTATTAACACTACCATAGGTGGAGGGAGACACCTGGTGGATAAACGGAAGAACTGCCTCGGAGTGACTGACAGCAGGAGTGCATATGTACAATTCTTGTTGTAGAGGATTGATTAATGCGAAGTGTCAAATCATGTTTGATGTGTATTTTCACATGAATGTTAATGAAGTTTCCAATAAGCCTTAGGACGTTTTCACCCAATAATGAAGTATTATAATACACCAAAGCCCTACTTTGAATGCAGTGAAGCATTACGTTATACTGGCTGCATACTGAATGACTGAAGTGTTGTTATATGATTTATTTTAAATGTAAAAAATAAGTTACATTGGCTGTGAAAGTATCTGGTAGTCAACTTCACATTCACACTTATGCTGTGAAATTACAGTTCAAAAATGTGTCCATGAATCTTCTAACTAAAAGCTCTTGTGAGATTAGAGGTTTTTTACAGAATGTCCTGGATGCCTGTTGTGCCTCCACATCAGTTTCTACATGCAATAATGACATTTACAAAGGACAAATATTCCCCAAAAAAGCAACAAATTTGTGTTCAACATGATTTTAAAAAGGCAAAGCATATCAGCAATTCCTTCCTTTTCCATTTTTAAACCAGTTACCACTGTTCATTTTCTTCTCAAAGTGGTAACATTATTGTTCATTTTCCATATGCAATAAATTATATCAAATATTTTTTTAACACAACCATTCCATAGATATGTAAAACAGTGCCATTATCCTCAAGGTTGCTATGCCTTTATGTGCTTCGGGCTTACTATCTCACATTTCTATGGCTTTTCTCATTTGTTGAGTCTGAGAAAGAATGTTTCAGAGATCCAAGTTGTACTTTTCTGTACAAGATGAGCAGCCATTATTAGTCACATGCAGTCTGCTCTAAGCAGAGATAGATTTGTGAGTTCTCTATGCATCTATGAAGAGGTTAGTATTAGGCCATTAGATCTATGTATTGTGTTACATTTGCAACCATTGTATATTTAAAAAAGATATATATATATATATAGTAGGCCTATACCCATATACTTTTGTTAAATTTTGACTTTTGTGCAAAACCCCTGAAATACTAGTTTAATTTGCAGTGGGAAGTACAGTTTTGATTGCCTACTCTGCCATCCATGTTATTCCTGTCTTGAGTTTACTAACTTAACACTAATGTTGCTTGTCATTTGAGGTCTTTATTTCATAGCCATCTGTAGTTATGACGAAGAACAAACATATGTGTTGTATGATTGTTGTAAAGAAAATATTTAATAAATGCATTTCAATAGACCAAACTTTGTATTTTAATTTGGGAATTTTTACATTAGAAAAAGATATTGCTTAGAATATAGATATACAGCACTTAGAATTAGCATGACCTTGATGACTGAGAACCTTCATCAACATGTTGACCATTAACGTGAGCCACAGTTTGTTCATTAAAATGTACTGTGTTTTTGTTTTTGTATTAACAATAACCACAAAGGAGTGGCCTGCTTTCAAAAGTCTCGTCAAAATCAAAGTCAAATCAATGTTTAATTTAAAGTTCCAGTAGCCTGAATACTGTCTCCAGGCATTTGGATTGGTCAGTTCTTGGTAGATCTTGGTAGAGATACCAGTGCTGATTGGTCATAGCATACAAATCCTGGTAGATTTGTGGTAGTAGACGGAAACGTGATTGGCTGATTCGCCAATTGCGCAATTAAAGTAAAACTGACTTAAAGTTGTACAGAGTCCCATTAAATTGCAGATTTTAGCATGCAGCCCATGTATTCCACTGTACATATTATAAGTTAGATAGAAACAAATTAGTGGTAGTTTCCATGGTTTCGGTGACTTTTTCTCTCGACATGCCCTAAAATGAATCAACCGAACATAGTTGAACCAAATTTTCTGAAAAAGAAAAGATCGAGCCAGCCAGGAGTCGAACCTAGAATCTTCTGATCCGTAGTCAGACGCGTTATCCATTGCGCCACTGGCCCGGATGTTGGAGGCATTAGGTAGCATGCTTATCAAGGAGGAGTACTTGTACCGGCGATGGTTCAACTCCAATCTTGGGCCCTTTGTTGCAAGTCACAGTTACATGTGCCACATGTAAAACACGCGAGCAGGAAGGAATCTGTGATCAAGTATTACATCCCTATAGTAACAAGTATTCAAATCATCCACTGCTTCTTTGCTGATGGGAACCGACAGTCCTGCTGCGTTCACACCCGAACGGGAACTGGGACCAAGTCCTGCTTTTTCCAGTTACATTCCGATGTAAACATCATCAATGGGAAGAAAAGGGGATGGGCATTCTGAATGTGATTGAAGCTGTGTAGCTAGACAAGAGGAAGCCACCTTGACCACAGTAGGGGAGTGACTGATGACAAACTACAGTTCATTTAAAAAATGACGCTCTTTTATAGCTATAAAAGCAACAATAACATGTACCAATAATAATAAAAATAAGAAAATATAAACCTTGTACGATGTAAAAGTACATTTTGTCACAGCAAAACAAAGGGGACCCAAATGCAAGACACACAGGCAGACAAGAACTTAAGGAAAAGCGAGCTTTAGTTACATGAAATTGCATACATTAGAGACAGCAAAACTCAGGAAATCCAAGAACAAAAGCAAAAACAAAACAAAAAGTACAAACAGACTATATGCACAATGTTAGGTCGGGACAATTGCACACAGGTGACATCAGGGAGAGGCAGATAATCACAAAGGCGGGAACACAGACAAAGGGAGGAACTGGAAAGTGAAACAAGACCCATGAGGTGAGAACTTGAAAATAAAACAGGAAATAACAAAACCACAAACTCAAACTATGACACATTTTTATTTTCAGTACAACTAACTGTGCATCATCATAATATTATAAAATATATGAAACCATAACCAAAATCCTCATGCATGTGTTGGGGTTATAGTATGGTTTATTGATATATTCACATTTGATGTCATAACTGCACCCTGAAATGATTGTACTTATTTGTATGTATGTTCTCCCAAGTAAAGGTCATCGAGCACAGAGCCATTGACAAAGAGTTTGCAGGTGGAGATCACCTTTCCTATGACAAGTGTAAAAGAAGTCAATATAATCACTTTTTTTTTTTAAAATAAAGTTTGAATTTCATACCGACTGCCTGTTTGTTCAATTTGTTCAATGAAATCAGAAGAAATTCAGTTAAGTGTGAAAATGTTCCAGTCTCACAGCAGGTCTTTACTTGATTCTGTCTACTCTGATACTGGTGGTGATGGAATGTGATCATCTAAGTACATTTACCCAAGTACTGCCTTAAGTATACATTTTTGGTATTTAATTGAGTATTTTTATTTCATGCAACTTTTCTGATGATTCAAACACTTGAATGACGACTTTTACTTATACTCATCAAGAGGAGTCAAAGAAGGTGTGGAATTTGTCCTCCCTTACTGTAATATTCCCTTCCCCATTTAAAAAACACAAACTCATATTATGGAATTAAAACCAAAAGTTAATACAAAATGGACTAGGCTACAGAACATCGGGCTATGTATTGTGTTGAACTTAAATCTAAACCCTCGCCATGACTCATAAAACATGCCAAAACCAGGGTCGACTTGTGTACCTCTGATCCTGAGGCTCGACAGATGGAGCCTGGAAGTCAGAACAAAGGTAACTCAACATTCCTGGCAGCACCTAAAGAATATCTTTCTCTTATTTACTCTCTTCCACAGTAGTGACTGATTTGACTGTGACACCGATCTTCTTTCTCTCTGAAAATGTTTACATCTGTCAAAGATCTCCTCCTGCCAGAAGAGCTCATGGTTGTCGACTACTTGTCACAATTGAAGAGACATTTACCCACGCTGAAAGCCATGTTGTCGAGGTTGAGGACCCTTCCTGTGGCCGACCCTCTGCTGAGCTCAACAGGAGATACCCTCTCTGAGGACACCATATTCAGGTATGAATGTTCAGTGGTTGTTGCATCCTCAAATATTCTTATAAGGTGCAAGAAATGATTCTTACCTGCTTTATTGTACCATTCATTTCCTGGTTTGTGTGTAAT
This sequence comes from Pagrus major, assembly GCF_040436345.1. NCBI lineage: Eukaryota > Metazoa > Chordata > Actinopteri > Spariformes > Sparidae > Pagrus > Pagrus major. Next base: position 13,800,932 of record NC_133231.1, on the reverse strand, counting down.
GTTAAAACTTGTTTCAGGCACTGTGCGTCTTATGAGAAGCCTCCTGATGTGACCACCACTGATGTTCAGACATGTGCAAACATTAATGAGGAGTTTGTTCAAGAGTCACTGATGAAGGAAGAGGTAGTTAAAAATGATAAATACCAAAAGGTGTGCTTATGTATGAAATAGTTTTAACATTGGTAATTTTTTCTCTGTAGTCTCTGCTATTGCCAGTTGTAGTGGACACAATGAATCTGAGCCAGGAAGATTACACTGCCTTTTCAAGCATCCATGGTCGTATGAATGTTGTTCCTGAACAGCTGGATGAAGACACTCCAGTCCTGGATGTGCTTCATAGAGGTGAAGACAAGATGAGATGTAACTTTTGAAAGGTGCAGTTTTAATAGAAAGAGACAGTTGTTCTTACATTAGCGCTCATTTGGTGCAGTTTCATGTCAGTGTGAATATCTTATAGCTTGTCACTCCATTGTGAAAAGTTTTACTGAGATGCAGTCAAAACACACAAATTCCCAGAGTCTGTCACTGACAAGTCCGAAACAGACAGTGAATGGTGTTGTTTTTGTCACCTTGATGAAATACTTGTGAGGTGTACCGTGAGGCCATACAAAAAGATTTACAAGCACAGGAGACAGCAGTTGTTTTGTGAAACCCAGAAAGAAAAAAAGTGTGAGACACCGTAACAATCCCACACATTTCTTTCTCTTTTTGTCAGATATAGAACAACAAAAACACTTCTTTTTCTTAAGGTTATCTTTGAACTACAATATAGTCAAACCTTCTGTGAGATCTGTTGTAGAATCACCTGTCATGAAGCGATTCAGTGACAAAGTGTTTGTGTTGCTGTCTGCTCTGTTCATGTTCATGATATACTGGACAGACTCATATCCTTGGTATCAGCTCTATATACACTGTCTTTTGATAGAGTAGTAAATAACGCCTCCCTGTGGTGAAAAACATGCAGTGCCCCCGCAGGAAAAAAAAAAAAAACATTCAAAAGCTGTAAATGGGCTATCTAAAAGTAATACCTTCATGAGGATTCAGCAGTAGTGGAGGAAGTATTGTGATCTTTAGTGAAAGTAGTACACTGCAAAGTATTGCAGTGTAGAAATACTCCGTTTAAATTCATATTAGCATCCAAGTATACTTTAAGTACCAAATATATGTTTTCATCATGCAAAGTGGCTCATTTCGGTATAATATCTATTATATAACGCTGCAGCTTTGCATTTCATTGTATTTTATCTGCTGGCCTAAATGAGAATCTACCACAACAAATATGAAAATATGAAGTCAAAAGTGATGTGAGGACTTTGTGGTGAGATTGTTTATTTCTTGCTTTAACAGTTTTCTGGCACACTTTGGTGTGGAGCTACTGTGTCCAAAAAGAAGATGTTTTCTGTTTTCCTAATTGTTTTTTTTATTTTAATAATGCCTTCACAAATTAATACATACGCAGAGAAACAAACAAACCGTTCAATGGGTGGTGAGCCTCATGTCTAATGGAACAAAAAACATTCTGTACTGCATACAACACCCTCTGTCCTTAGACCCTCGACTCAGATGAGGAAAAAGGGAGAAACCTCAGGAAGAGCAACAGAGGAGGGATCCCTCTCCCAGGATGGACAGGCATGACTACGGAAGAGTATTAGGGCCAGGGATGAGGGAAAAAATGAGAGGAGAAAGTTTTTTTTTTTCATTATGCACTTCAAGAAAAAGTCAAAATGTTGCATAATGAAAATAAAAAAACTTCCGCCTGACATTTTTTTTCTCACCCCTGGCCCTAGTACTCTTTTGTACATGACAGATGTTGTAAGTACAGAACCGAACAATGTTTACAATCTATCTGTAATTTAAAGAGATGACCAAGAGATGATGTCAAATTGGGGGTCAGTATCTTGCTCAAGGATACTTCCAGGTCTCTAATTCAGGCTTAAGGGTTACAGGGTTAGGGTTCATCGACTTTAAGGACGGTTACACCCATGGACAATTTAGACTAACCGATTAACCTTACTTTTTTTGCATGTCTTTCGACTGTGGGAGGAAGCCAGAGCACCCGGAGAGAACCCACAAGTGATCGCAAAAACAGTATTGTATTGGGCAAAAAAAAAAGAAAAAAAAAAGAAGAAGAAATACCCAGTACCAAGCTGCATGGTGTGTGCTCTGACCTGCTGTTACACTGCCTGATGATGTTTCTGCTTATAATGAACCAACCAGCCACACAATGACAAACCATTAACTCACTCACTCACTCATAAAGGAACAGTTCACCCCAGAATGTTGGATTTTTGGTTTGCTCTGTCGTTTGTTTAGCTGTATGCTAAATGGATCCAACTTTATTCTGTAAATATGTTATGATATTTATAATACACCACTCTTTGTGCCCATGTTTGTACTATCTTAAATGTCTACAAATGCATTAACTTAGAAAAGAAAAGTCAGAGTCAGGGGTGGACTGTTGGAGAGGAAAGGCCAAAAAGGGAGCCCGTTCAGTGCAGTTTAAATCAGCAGAGAATCTCAGTGCATTCATGGTGAAACCGTTCCAAGATTAAAAGATAAAAACGAATAAAAGTTTAACCACTATACCTCTGTAATAGAAACACACAGGGAGCAATTAGTTAGTCAACCATGTAGAGCCAGGTAGAGGCCAACTACTTTTCTAGCATTTAGGATTTATCAAGTTTTCTCCACTAGAAGAAATTATGGTATTTGTTAACCTTTGGGACACCAGAGGGCGCAACTGACTAATAATTCTATAACCAGGTTTCTCACTGACCATCCCTGAGGTATTAAGTAAAACAAATAATAAAAGCAACTGATTTGAAAAGAATAAACTGTCAGACACTAAGCTATCAGTTTGCAGAGAAGGTGATGTGACAAAGTCCTCATCAGGAAATTTGAATGCAGCAGAAACAAGCTGTACAGGGTCCAGCATGCCTCTCCTAAATGGACTGGGTAAACTGGGAACTGACCTGGATAATGCAATAAACTCACTGGTCTCACCTGATGCCCCAGCTGTTTTCTATTTTCAGCTAATGGATAACTGCTGTGACATCACTGACTGGAGTAGATGGTCTTGCTACATAATTTAATGTTTCGTCTTACACAGAGCAGTGACATTATCTGCCCTGTTATTTGGTCTGTATCAAGTCTAGATACATGCAGGGAGTGTGTGGGGAATTTAGAAAGTGTGTTCAAGTCAACTGGTGACTCATTGTGGTCACGGCCCCATTATATCTGCAGGTTTTGTCTGCAGAACAGATTTGCTTATCAGGTCAAACACACACCACACATCATGTAGTCACACATATAAATACAGTATGTAGGTTATAAACTATTAAATATGAGAACATTCACAAATCCATTACTCTGCAGAAACACACCCACAGAGATACACTTACCAGTGTAGCCAATGATCAGCCAGATGACTTCATCTGTCCTGGGTGGATGCGTTTGTTTTATGTTCACTTCATATACACTTTGACATGTTGTGATAGTTAACGTTTAACCCGTTAATTTGTTACGATGTATACTTCCTGCACATAATATTTAATTGATTGATTGATTTAAATCTTATTGATTGATTAACCTCAACAGTTTAAAACAGATATTTTTCTCCTTGTTTATCCAGTTAATTTAATCAGTTACAACGGCATACATCACCTTGCTCTGGACATATCTCAACTCATTTAATTACATCTTTGATGAATTGAGGAACATATGTAGGCAGCCTCTGTGTCCAGAGGACATATAGAATATTTTGTATACCTATGATCTTTGCTGGATAGTCCACGGAGCTGCAAAACACAAATTAAAGTCAGTTAAAACAGTTTCAGCAGGAGGCAGGGAGGTTTGTGATATGGGTAGTGTTATAAAAAGTACCCAAAAGTCATACTTTAGTAAAAGTAAAGATATCGTGTTAAAATATGACTTGAAAGTTGCCCATCTGAATCATACTTAAATAAAAGTCTTGAAGTGTCTCATATTAAGTGTACTTAAACATCAAACGTGATTTTCTTGCAATAAATGTACTTAAGTATCAAAAGTAGAGGTAAAAGGTAAATTATACATTTACATGTATTTATGCAGGCCCATTATAGGATCCAATAATCAGCATTTTTAAAAAATTTTTTAAATGTATGAGTTATGTTTGGGTCAAGAAACGCAAAACATGACCGAAAAGGACATTAGTGTCTAGTTGCACAACATAATTCTATAATATGATGTTGCACACGTGTTTTTGTTTTTTGTGAGCTGTATATATCGTATGGCTACAATGACAAGTTTACAGTGGTCATTACATGTCCATCTTGTTTGATTTATACTACTGAGTAGACAATGAAGTCTCGCTAATATAACAGAGAAAACACTATAATGCTGACTCACACACGATCCTCCAGAGAATCAGTGATTAAATGTTCAAAATTCAGATTCAGGTTTCTGTACACTCAGCCAGAATGATCCTGTACACACAGCCAGAATGATCCTGTTCATGCTATCAGCAGTTTTGCCCCTCAAAATCAGACCAAACCGTGAAATCAGTGGGTCAAGGATGGAAGGTTTCACCAGTTCATAGAGCTTATAGAGTTTTTGGTCTGTTTTTAAATACACCTTTAATGGAGAAAGGTCCAGAATCTCTGTTGCATAATGATGCATCCAACCCATCCCACCCCTACAATTCATTCCTGGCCCAGGCGGTGAATGAATCGCGCGCACCCTCATGCATCTGTAACCCCGCCCCCTCGGTTAACTCCCCCAGTGACGACGGCAGAGTCCTCCCAATGCGGGGGCTTTGTGGATGGGCACTGGCTGCACCGTGGAGAAAAACGTGCATCCATCCCGTGTGGTGTGTCAGTGACAAACAAACCCCAGCCAGCGAGCGGAGGAGCGGCAGGCTGCTCTTCATACAGACGTTACATCAGCAGCAGGAGCGGATAAATAGAGGGATTCATGAAGGGAGTGCTGGATGCATGCGTGCATTGATGAGTGTGTGCAGTCATTTGGAGGTTTTTCGAGGAATTCAAAGTGGATTGAGGCTGATGGAGCTGCTGAGGCTGGGCTGGGACCTCTGACTGGCTTCATTGTTGCATGATGAGGATGGATTAATTCTCCACTTTCACTTAAAGGAATATTTGTCTTGTTTTCGCTCTCCATGGTGCTCGAAGGGTAAGAAAATAAACCAGGTGTGAGGGCATTGTTTACTCTCAGAGATCATCACCGCGTGGATACTTGCACGCCTTTGTTTTTCACATCACACCCTTCCTCTTTCTGTGTGTTGCTGCACAGCATTTAAATAAAAAAATATTATTGTTATTATTATTAAAATGCAAGACTAGTGTGATGTCTTTGTGTTTGGCAACAACACACCCCGGGTCTGTGCCTTCCTGTGTTAGCAGAGAGATGGACGGGATCGGGAACACCATGCAGAAGAAGGCTGCAGAGCTGGAGCGGCTGGCCGAGGTGCTCGTCACCGGAGAACAGCTGAGGTAGGTCGGGCAGGGTCTCCACTGACACTGGGTGTGCTGAGGGTCACACATTGAGGGAGATTGAGGCATTGATGATCTGCAAACTGACCCACAAACCTTCCATCATGAGCACACTTCGTAAACAACCAGAAATCATCTTTGCTTGGTTAGTTTTCATGCTCAGTCTTGCATGTTGCTGTGCCCCAGATCAGAAGGATATGCCAGGACAGGGCCCATCAAATGAGACAAGTGGGTGGTGCAAGCATGACAGCAGGTTAATGATCATGCATGTAGCTCTCCCTCACTGCAAACTGGCAGAGCAGGCAGGTTCGGCTCCACTGCAGCAGCATGCAACGCCAAACAAAGGCGTCCACACATGCACAGCCCTCCCTGCGCAAGCTGCTGCAGGAGCCTGTTTTGAGGAGTGGACACATGAGTACTTTCTGTCCAGTAATGCAGTGAGTGCCCTTTGAGCTGCATGGGGAATTATCAACCTGCTAACCCTGTATCATTATCACGCCCCACCCATTAGGCAATTGTACCAGTAACCTTGGCAGTGTTGTTGACATGCTGCACCCTTTGACCTACTGTACAGAAAGAAAGGCCCCGTAACCCCGGTGGCTCACACTCCCAGCAATGAATAGAGGCTCAGTAGGTAAAGCATGGCATCAATGCCTGGAATTTCAGCCCCCCGCTGAACTACGAGGGAAAATATGCGGCTGAATTGTGTTTTCCAGCTGGGCGGTACAAACTGAGTTAGAGCTTTGTGAAGAAGTACACATTCATCACTTCAAGAGATTTAGTTTGTGTCTCGACTTACTCTTCTGTGTTCCCTTGCTTTGCACTGGTGTGTTTTCCTGTTTCTCATTGTATATAGTGTGCGTGTGTGTCAGTGTCCTTGGCATAGCTGTGTACTGAGGCTGCCAGCTGGCAGCGTGGCTGGTGTCATTGAACAGCGGGTTGGTCCGGGTGGCTGTCCCAGAGTCCTCTGTCTCTGAGACGCTGCTGTTCCAGGGGAAAAGGACTTGAGGTTGTGACATACAAGGCTCACTCTCTCTCTCTAAATTTCTGTCTGCCTCTTTTACAGACATAGAAGTCAGAGCGAGAGCTTTTTAAGAGGCATGGCTGTAAGGATGGCAATGTCTTTCTGTGGGTGGTTCCCGCACTTTGCCCCCAGACTAAAATATCTCAACAACTTCTGAATGAATTGTTGTGAAATTGTGTCCAGACATTCAAGGTCCACAGAGGATGGCTTGTTTGGACTTTGGTGATCCTGTTGCTTTTCATCTCAAGTAAAAATTTGAGTGAAATGTGTCAATAAATGTCAGATGGATTGCCATGAAACTTAGTACAGAAACTCGTGTCCTGTTCAGGATGAGCAAGAACATCGTCAATTATACAACCCCGATTCCCAAAATGTTGAGACGCCGCTGCTCCTTTTTTTGGACCGCCTCAGAAATAAGATGGTTGATCTGAAATGTTTGTCATCATGTTCAAAGCACTGCTGTGCCTATACTGTCTACATATCCATTAGCATGGCTGAAGTCTTGTTATGTTGTCCAGTACAAACACACTCTTGACAGTTAAATGAAAAGATGCTCTCCCTCAGTGTTTAACCGTGACTCGACGTTTTGTGAGCAGCTGTATTCATGAAAATAAAATCAAACCTGATAAGAAACACTGCTGGTATAAAAGAAAGGAGTGTACCTGATCAACGCCTTTGTTTGATCAGTCTATCACGAGTCAAGCTCGTGGACCAAGAGTGACATACTTCCTGGTACTGATAACAGGACACTGGCTGTTTTTAAATATCCTATCACTCATTTGTGTCCTATTATGTTGACTACTCGTATGTTGGAGCAGATGTGCCTCACGCAGAAGGATGGATACCATAGCACACAGACAGACAGACACACGCAGCTGCTGTAGTAAGTCCTGTGACCAGTTCATAGTTGTGAATAGGCCGTTTGTTGCACCATGGCAGACTGTGATAGAGAGTCAGGCTTGGTGAATGTTTCAACTTGGGACTCTGCATCATCGTAGTCAAACTGGGAACCAGAGACTCATTCAGAAACAGTCCGGCTTGCCATCGTTAGATCCCCTCATATATACAAATAGTTTGTTTAGAACAATAATGTGGATCGGATATATTTTTCTGCAAAAAAAGGTATAATTTCCACTTTAAAGTCCTCAAAAAGTCATCGACTTCTTATACCTTATTAAAAATTCCAGAGTCTGTGAATATGCAAATTTCTGTTTTAGATGTCTCCTACTTCATCAAGTCCATTCTCAGTGTATCGTCACTGGCGGCTTCATGTTTCTACATCACACTTGTATAAGTTTCAAATTAAAAGAGGATTGGCTTCCAAACTACCGGTGATGTCACAAATCATACTCATAGACCCGCCTCTTAAAAATCAGATTTTCACTGAGCAAGGAGAAACTTTCCATTTTCAGTAGATGAATGTGAAAACAGCCTTCTAGTGTCAACCTCTGCACATACACCATTCTACACAGTGAAGCTCAAACATTCAACTGTAGGAACAAGAAGGAAAAACACATTTTTGACTGGAGAGGGGCTTGAAGAAAAGCTATCACAGAGAGTCAGATCACCTCCCACAACAAGTAGTCTGACACCTGAGCCTCCTATAAAGACCCAGCAGGATGGATGATTTTGCTTCCAGCTCGATGATTTATGGGTAGATTAGACTGAAGCTGAGCCGAGGAGGAGGAGAGGATGATGCTCGCCTATTTGGAAATGAGGTCTGTAACTTGTTTGCCCATCTCGAGTCTTGGCAGAACAGTATGTTGGTACTGACTGAGGCAGGCTTGGACCGGGGCTGTCATTGCTAATCCGGAGTGATGCTAGCCAGCTGCATACAGACTCAGCATGGAGTGGAGTGAGCAAGCTGCAGGAAGCCTGGCTCAGACTGTGGTGGGCTGTTTCACAACAGTCAGGTTCACAAAGAGGTCACCTTGATGATGTGAAACGAGCATCTAGGCCAGCTATAGAAGCACGTGAGGGTTGTCATGTCATCGAGTAGAATAGTCCCGTTATAAATCCCTGCGGGCGGTCTTTGAATAGCTTCACCTCAAGCCTAGAGGACTGATGTGTTCTGTCCAGTATACAGTAGATTTGACCTTGTATGAGTGTCCTGTTTGTTCTTATGTAAATCATGTTTTTTTTCTTTATGGACAAATTTATGACAGCTGGCATAACTAAAACAGGGAATGACCCTTCAGAAAGTGTTTTACAAGTGATTGAAAAAATGTAGGTTGTTGAAAAAAAAAATGGATGTAGAGACTAATGCACACCGAAAAACAACCATTGATTATAATGAAAGGGATGTATGTAACAATTTGTAACAATTTACATGTGTCAATCACTTTTTTGTTGGCCATATGTGAACCGATTGTAACGTCACGTGAAAATGGGACCTGGACTGGTGATTTCTTTGTGAAGGATGCTGGTCGGATTTTCTGCAACAGTTCGAAGGATGTGACTTTACGCACGTTCCCAAGTGTCTCTTCTCAGTTCCTCTCTCTCCGGTCCAATAACAGAGCAACATTGGGTCACGTTCGTTTAGATATGGAGTCCGCTGACATCAACTAACGACCTGCTTCCAACACAACACAGAAATTAAACAGAGCTCTTATAAAAAAAAAAAAATAAAATAAAAAAAAATAAAATAAATAATAATAATAATAATAATAATAATAATAATAATAATAATAATAATTATTATTATTATTATTATTATTATTATTATTATTATTATTATATTATTTCAAAGTCAAATAGGATAAAATAATTTGTGATGATCAACAGTAAAATGTTTATAAAACAGAACTGAGTAGATAATTACCTCTGGCCCCCTTGCTCTGATGACCAAAATCAGGCAGGCAGATAACAATACCAGCTGTTATAAAGTGGAGGGGAAATGATTTGGGTTACATTTCCTACTTCCTACTTCCCTCATTCCAGCCCCCTTGCTTGAACCAAGTTTTCGTGGCTGAATCTTGCACAGTTGTGACACTATCGTGTTGACAACAGTAAGTCCACAGACATAAAAACACCTTGCAAAATACTCAAAATTGCTTCTGTGTTAGTTCCCCATACAAAAGGTGTCAGCAAGAACACATTTTGCCATGACAGGTAACCAGTGTAAAGACTTTAAAAAAGGTAAATGTGTGGTCTCCTTTTGGTGTTTGTCAGCATGCAGATTCATTTTGAATTGATTACTGTTGATCTATTGTATTCTTTGGTAGACCGGAAAGGAGAGTGTAACCGTAGTCTAGCCGGCTAGTTAGGAAAGTGTGCATTAGTGTCTCTGTGTTGCTCATTTACTCATTTCTTTTGGTGAGAAACTAAAAGTACAGCATTGATGTCATTTTTAAGGAGTCATGTTTTTACTCCTCTGTGGCTTGTTTGCATCCCACCAGGCTGCGGCTCCATGAGGGGAAGGTGATCAAGGATCGGCGGCACCACCTGCGAACTTACCCAAACTGCTTTGTGGCCAAGGAGCTCATCGATTGGCTGATCGAACACAAAGAGGCCTCAGAACGAGACACGGCCATCAAGATCATGCAGAAACTTTTAGACCAGAGCATCATTCATCACGGTGAGACACAGCTGTGTGTGTATGTGTTTTCCATTTTATATAACAGCAAGGGTCTCTCTCTCTCTCTCTCTCTCTCTCTCTTTCTTTCTTTCTTTCTTTCTTTCTTTCTTTCTTTCTTTCTTTCTTTCTTTCTTTCTCTTTCTTGCTTGACATTTTCTGGGAACGATCGATGCCTCTTAATAGATGAGTCCTCAAGTCTCCCAGCCAATTTGGCTCGAATATAGCATCCCACTACCTGTTTCACAGCAGACAACGAAAACAGAGACAGAAAGAGTTTATACAGAGCCAATTCAGTGTTAACACATCCCAGCTGTAGATTTTCTGATTTTTACAGATGTGCAGATTTTACAAACAAAAGTGTCTCTTTAGCTGACAGTTGGATAAAATTGAAGTATGCATTTTTCTGTCAAGTAAATCAGCAATGTGTCAGAGTCACCTGAGTCATGCACAGCTGACAGGTTTGTGTGTATTTTAAGTCCCTGCATGTTGCTAATGATACTAAAATATCAAGATACGGTCTAAGAAAAACACAGTGGTTGTCTGCATTAAACGCTCTGGTTCTCATCAATCTGTTAATAACAACCTTACTTTGCTCTTGCTTTTTTAAATCATCATCATTGATAATAAATTGCTGCCCTCTAACCTTTTTGTGTGTTTTCAGTGTGTGACGAGCACCGGGAGTTCAAAGACATGAAGCTGTTTTACCGCTTCCGGAAGGACGACGGCACGTTCCCATTGGACAGTGAAGCCAAAGTCTTCATGAGGGGGCAGAGGATCTATGAGAAGTACGAGCACACACAAACACACGATATAACACAATCGCAACCACTAAGTCAGGTTCTTCCAAGTGAAACTATGAGACTGATCGAAGGAAACTAAAGTTCATACAGTTGCGTAACCGAAACAGAAATTTTCCAGGCATTTTATTTCTTTGCATTTTTGATTGATTTTCTCCCCCATCCTTTCAGAGTGTAGCTTTAAAGGAACTGTTAAATTTTTTTGCCAAGGGTTAGATGAGAACAGTGGTATCACTCCCATAGTTGAGCGATAAATAGGAAGTTACAGCCAGTAGTTGGTTAGCTTAGCTCAGCATGAAGAAAGAAGACATGGGAAACAGCTGGCCTGGCACTGTCCAAAGTTCACAAAGTATGCTTCCAGCACCTCCAAAGCTAATTTATTAACATGTTAGTGCTTCTCTTTTTTTTGTTCCAAATGAAAACTTAATGGTAAAAGCTAGAATAATATCCATGCTAGTCATTTAGTTGCCAATCCTTTGCTAAGCTAAGCTAACCAGCTGAGGGCTACAGTTACATGTTAACTGTACAAGAAAGCAAATGACTATTGTCTAATTTGTGATGTGATAAAAAGCAGCAAAAATCAGCTGATAGGTGCCTACACCTATCAGCTGATTTCTGCTGCTTTTCTTGGCTTCTAAAGTAAAAAAACTTGGATGTATTTAGCACGTAGTACCAGGTCCATGAAGCTGTCAAGGCTTTTGTCATACGAAAATGATAGACTCAAGCCAATCAGGGTCAGAGTAGGGCAGGTCTTGGAAGAAAACCAATGGGATCCATAATAACGCTATCTATTGTGGTGAGAATATTGGTGGCAGTTGATGCAGAGCAGCTAGCAGTCTTCATTCATTAAACATACTTACTGGTTCTTACCTACACTCATGACAAACTAATTCTTTGACCAACACACAGCTGCAAGATGTTTATCATAGCTGATAGCAAAAGAATGAAGACAAACCTAGTAAGCACAGACAGAGGAGTAAGTCAGTACACTTATTAAGAAATCAATTCATTAAGTTGCATGATTTGGTGCACTTGATTTCAATTCTGAGAGAAATACTGATTGCTTTTAAGATAAAAGGTTTTCCTCCTCAAAGATGCTACTGGTGAAGCTTGTTGATGAGATCAACAGTGAACAGTTTGGTGCTGTTTGAACTTTTAGAAGTTCATGGCCACTTGGCAAACAATAGCACATGCCATCCATGTATTTCCTGCCTTCCTCTTTGTGAGAGTCACTGGGTCTCTCTGCGGCATGCTTATTGAGTGCATTTGAAATTTGTTTGGCTTGTTAATTTGATTCCGTTTGATTAGAGAGTATTGAGCTTAACTGGTTTTAATCATGATAAAAGCATGGAGGCATAGGAAAATCAGAAGATATTGGAAACATCTTAACAAAAGATGACTCATAGTGTGTTCCCAGGGACAGGCTGGATTTAGAGTAGGTCAGAGGACTCCACTAATGGGGCTGTTTTTGTTTGTCATCAGCTTTGTACCCATGATGCTGTTGTTCCAGTAGCGATGAGACTGATCATTTATACATTAGCCCTAGTGTTCCTCTGTGTGGGCCAATTTCTCTCTTAACTCTACAGTTTTGGATTTCCGCACGCACTCTGTGTTTGTACTTATTTGGTTGTAAACACAGAGATACACACTTGATGTCTTTTGTCACACAGCTTGACTCCCTTTTTCCCGTCTCACACATCCTGCCACCTCTTTGTCACGAGTAAACTATATTTCTGCGCCCCTCTTAACACATACACCGTGACACCCTTATAAACAGAGACCTATTTTTCATCGTCTGTTTGTGAACCAGCATGCACACACTCATAAAAACACACAAACACACAGCAGTTGCATAAGAGGAAGAAATAGTCCAAGGGGAGACATCTGTCGTCTCAGCACTCAAAGCTATGTGTTTATGTAATCACCATGGTGCAGCCCAGGACACACACACACACACACACACACACACACACACACACACACACACACACACACACACACACACACACACACACACACACACACACCTCAAGCTTGCTCTGGTGGTTGCTTGCTTGCAAAGTAGAGTTGCTTCACGATTACACTTACAGCGCAAGTAACAGTCCGACAACATAAAGAACCATCCGTCTGTCCCTTGTGCTGGAGTGCAAAGTGCAAAAATATCCATCCTGGAAGAATCATTGTTCCTGCTGCTTGTTTTCATAATTGCACACAACAGTTACTTCAGTTCTTTGGTGAGAGGTTTGCAAAGATTCAATTAAATTTCACTACTTTTAGAATGAATGAGATGTTTGTCTGGGTTTCAGGATACCCTGGTAGAGCTGGGCAATGTGGACTTTTTAGGTTATATCGGGATTCACAAAATCTAGCTTGGTATTTTGAAAATTCCTCAGAAGCAGTTCATAAATACTATGACTAAATCAAATCTCTTGGTACTTTCAGGAAATATGAACAGATTAAGATATGTTTAATAAATAAACCTCATCTCATCTCATCTCATCACCTTTATTGCCTAAGTGTATTTTGGTGTAAACTTTAAAGCTCTTTTGGGATGACTATGTAGGCCCTCGGTCAGTCCACAACTTTGGCCCAGACTGAAACATCTCAAGATGGATTGTCATGAACTTTGGTACAGACAGTCATGCTTCTCATGATAATGGACATGTTGTGCCTCAACTACCCTTTTTTGTGATTTTGATTCATGATGCTTGGAAGTTTCAGTTCTTGAATTTCATGATATGTCATTGCTGGTGGACAAAGGTGGATTTAAAAGTGTGTTAAAAGTTAGTTCAAGCTATTTTTTGACGTGACACACTGCAGCATCAGCTGGTGGTGAAAGACAACATGGTCATGGTGAGGCTCCATCACTTCTATGTGTCCTTGTCCTTGCTGGAATGTCAGTACTGGATTGTGCCTTCAGCAAAAACACATACAGTGCATACATTATAAACTCTATGACTATATACATCAGGTACTCTTTAACCCAACAGTCAGTTTCACTTCTAGTTTTTCCAACAGCCCTCCTCCTTGCACTCTGATGCTGTCAGCTGTCAAATCACCATACACAAACGCAAACAAACAAACCGCAGGGAGGCATTTGAAACACTTGTTATGACAGCATTTCCCAGTCGACAGGGTTAGTCAGAGAGAACAATGTTTTGTATTGTAAAGTATTGTCGACTGTTTACATGCTCAATGCTTACACCTACAATACATGGTCCAATAGATCCACAGTCTTCTGTGTTGGCCTCACCAGGGCAGCTGTGGGTTGTGTGCATGAATGGCAGCTCGGTAGTAAGGAAGGTTCAAGCTTTGCTCTTTTCCTTCCGTCAGCATTGTGGTCAAAAGTTCAATTTTCTAGTCCTCTTCTACTTCTCTCTTGTCTTGTGCACACGTCTTTACTTTTGCATGCAAGAGAGTGGTTCCTTTTGTCTTTCAAGACGAGGAAACACCTCCGTTTGAAACTTACAAAGAGTCTTTCATTGCTGAGGCAGCGCTCTCCTTAAAGGGCCATACTGGCGGTTGTGCATTATTTAGCTCATTAACTACAAATTGCATACACTTAACATTATTGGCCAACATTTCTCTGAGTTCCTGGCGTCCATCACAGACATCTGTTTAGCCTTTTTCTGTCTCTTAAATACTGGTTTATCATGTGTTACACAGACATAAACTAAAGAAAGACGTCTATGTCACTGCAAGGCTAAGGCTAAATTACAACTGATAATGGCTGGATAATTGCATTAGCTCCTCTCTACGCTTACGAGTGCATGCCAACGTTTCCATGTGACTAATTGATGACTAGAGGAATGTGTTTGGTTATTTCAGTAGGAAATCCAATATACAGGGTTATTAACAAAGGAAGTTTTACTATGAAGGCATTTGAACAATTCATGTTTTAAATAGGCTAGATTATTTGAAGGTCATGCTAATCTGTACTGAAAGTCCTGATAAGTATATTAAGAAGTGTTATCATTCATTTGAAGGGCCATGAGGTCACTGTGACCAAGATTTGACATGAAAATAATAACTAGTAGTGTTTGCAGGACATGTATTCTGCACTGTTTGTGTAGCAGAAATACATAAAGAGTCATTAAGCTGTGAGGTGGCCACGATGCAGCTGAATGGGGTCATGAAGTGGGAAATTGTGTCAACATTCTGAGATGATGGTCGTATAGAAAATGGCCTGTTTTCTAAATCAGGGTTCTGAACTAGGTATAGTATTTTTTTAATTACATTTTTTCCTTTCCCCCAGAGAATTCAATAGCTACTGAGACCAAACCAACGGTAGTATCTCTGCTTTTATTATAAAAAATCTACCTTGCTAAAAGAAAGTGGAAGTATAAGCACAACCTTTCCTCTGTAAATGTTTTGCATCATTTACTTGGTTCCTAATATGATAATCGAGTCTCTTAATAAAGTAACTTGGTGGACGGCCGTTGCAACCTGGTTTCCTCCACCTCTTCTTTGGAACCAGCTATATTTAGAAATTACTTAGGTGGTGTGTTAAATATTTAAAGGTAAGGTAAAAAAACCTACATATATATTTATAAGAGAAAAGCCTGGTGGTCCTACAACTACTCCAGGAAACAACTACACTGAGAACATATCCAGATCATGGCAGCTCCTTTAAGTTATCACGATTCATTTACATACTGTGTATACAGTCTCACATATTGCATAATATGCTATATTATTCCTTGCACTAATACAGTACTTTGAGTCAATCCCTTTGAGCCAGTATAAATGATCTGTTGACTTAACATGTTAACATGGATTAGATGACTACTAGAGTCTCATGGAACATTATGTCCAGTTCTTTCAACAGTTGTATTATGATGTTGGCTGCTAATGTGGGTCACAGCACTTGTCCCACTGAAGCGCCAAATGCATCAACGTTTGACATCTGAACTAGTCGTGTTTTCTCAAGTTTGTTGACTTTACATAAGCAAAGCCCTGGGTGTGAACCTGAGAACATTTTCTTCTTCCTTTTTTTGGTTTACTCAAGCCAGTGGTGAAACTCAAGGAATACAGTTCACTGACAATTTAAGTTTAGGTTTAGTGACAATACTGTAATTCTTATCTTGAGATGTAGGCCTTCAGCTCTGGCTCAGCACTTATAATTGAATCAACCACAGTAGCAGAGTAGCAGATTTAGGTTTGATTTGTTTGACTGTCACATATTAAGATCCTCTTTCAGCCTCATTAAAAGCACAAGCTGCTCCTGGTTAGAAACAATATACATACTGTTAGCTCGTTCAAGCCAGACTAACCTTTAGTCACCTTCAGGTCATTTGTTTCCCCTCTGCAATAGGTTTTTATGCTAAGCTAGGCTAACCATCTCTTGGCTGTAGCTTCATAGTTAGCGTACAGACATTAGAGTGGTATCATCTTCTATCAGAAAGAACAAAATGACTAACTATTCCTTAAACTCGTCATCCATCGACCTTTGCATGGGAGGGTCATATTTATATCTCCTGACTGACTGACTCATCTGGAATGAAAAAAGTCGTATCCCTATTTAACATAACATAGATTTAAAGGTACTCTGTTTATTGACAGGCAGGCAGACAGCACTGGTTCTTCTAGTTTGGTCTGGTCTAATTAGGTCAGTGGTTTGTTGTGAAAGTTTCCTTGCAGGGAGCCAAAATGCTTCAACTATCACCGTGTCTGCTGGTGTAAATATGGTCTTTATCTCAACACTTTCCATAGTTTCAGTTCGTGAAATGTTCTAAGCATTGGAGATACAAATCTCCAAGCTGTCATTATATCCACCACTGATATCTGCTGTATTACACTGTTTGGTGTGTAGAGTTGACAGTTCAGTGAATGGTTTATAGCCACTCAAACAGATTGTGGGGATATCATCCGTGCCAGCTAGGGATGCACATTTTAAGTAATTTCTTTAATGGATAGTTGGCTGCCTTTAACTATCTATTAATCATTCATAAGATATGAAATGCGTTGAACATTATTCCTTTAGAAAACTGTTTTAACCACTGACATGATCTATGTTTGATGTAAAATCAGAGTCGGCTACATTGGGAGTTAAAAGAACAGATAGAGTAAACATGAAAGTCACTTGAGTGATGAACCAAATAACACAAAATGAATCGATTAATCACTAACATCCCTAGTGCCAGCAAACACAGCGAAATTGAAGTGGAAAGTTAAATGTCTCTGTCTCTTTGGTGGTACATTTCGTCGCTGGCACATGTACATGTTTTGACATGTACATGTGCACAACAGAAAGGTTATTGTTTCTTATGAGCTCTACCTGACTGTTCAGTTTTGTTTGAATGTTCAGGCGACAGTGATTGAGTGACGGGCGTGAATGTGTTTTTAAGAGTCAGCACTGCTGTTCTGTGCATGTGTGTACTCGTCTGTTTCAGTGTGTATGTGTCAGCTGGTGTCATCCAGAGGAGATCACACCACCTGCTTCATGTAATCCTTTGATTGATCCACTGCTGCGAAACTGATTTTTATTTGAGCTGAGTCAACAAAGTCAAACTTCCATTGACTGTCAGTGAAGCAGATCTGGAAGGCTTTTCTTGATGTAATTACCTTGTCATCGAGCTAGTCTGCTCTGTAGTTTTGGCTTGTGAGGTTCAAGGAATAGCATTTAATTTTAAGATTCATTCCTAATGCCTCCGCTTACGTGGCTGAAGTGCTAATCCGGTGACAGTTACAGTTCAGTATGTTTTGACAGATTACAGAGTGGATAAATGGGCAGAGCTGCTGGTTTGGAAAACTTTTTCTTGCTGGAAATTCACACTGAAGAAAGCTGAATTTTCACAATAACCTCAGTATTACTGAACACTCAACACATCTCTTGCATAATTAAACAGCACTATAGAGTCACACTATGGCTATCAGCTATAAATGTTGCAGCATTTCTGAGAACTCACATTGTTTTTGCATTAGATAGGTGTGTATAGAGCTTTGCTATAGTATCCTCCAGCTGTTACTATGGAGATATCAGGTAGAGCTTCAAGCTGCAATCTTGATGCAGTGAAGACTGCTGCTCTGCAGATGCTAAATTGATTCAAAATCGAAAAACGCATATAAAAAGCAATTTGTTGCTGAGTTTACTCACAGTTCCCATACAGCTAAATCTCTTACTGGTAACTCCAATTGTACGCTTAGTGAATGGATTAGCGTTGAATGCAACACCCTGTGACTTTGCTTTGCAGAGTTGGGTCACATAACGTTGAAATGTAAGCAGATGCTGAATAGAAATGACATGGCAATTTTTGTCATTTGGAACATAATCTATTGGATTCCCAAAAATGTAATCTAATCTGAATACAATTTAGTGCAACACCACTGTCGAAAACTCAAATCCCAGGTCTTTAACAATTTGTGGAAGAGGAACCGTTTCACAGCATTAAACACAATCCCATCGACAAGAACACAGAGGGGAAAAACCTCAACATCAACTGGAGTTTGTCCTTTCTCGTTGCAGGTTGATGAACACAGAAAACAACCTACTACAAACCAGGGAGGAGGAGGGCGGGACATTCGAGCGGACGCTGGTGGCCTCCGAGTTCATCGACTGGCTGCTGCAGGAGGGGGAGATGCCAACCAGGGAGGAGACGGAGCGGCTGGGACGGAGGCTCCTTGAACATGGCATCATCCAGCACGGTGAGGAAGTGCTGAAAACATTTGAACTGTAACAAGCAACGCCTGCATCATTCACTTCATATATACAAAATTGTGCTTGCAACCTCAAGCATTTCAAAATTGTATTACTCTGCTAGTTGTATCACCGAAACCCTCTTCAACTGAGGGACACACAGTCTGACTGAAGGTCAGTTTGTAACCCTGTCTTACTGCTACATGATCCTGTCAGAGAGCTTGGCAACTTGGCTCAGGTTAGGGCTGCATGACATGGTAAAAAAAAAATCGTATTGCAATTATTTTGACAGATATGACAAGTGTGATATGGTTCAGGATTAGTGGGAATGATGATTGTTGCACCACAATTTTAATTTTAACTAAAAATACTATTAAAATCATGATGATGTGACGTATGATCTAGATCAGATATTTCGTCTTCCATCAGACTCCTTCACCTCCTTAACCTGGTGACCTTGCCATTTATCACAACGTGTTAACTTTGCTTTGCTCTTTTGGGTCATGCCATCTGATAACTGTTGTAGACTTACAGATTACAGTATCGTCACACTTCACACTCCCTTTCAACACAGAGGTCTCAAATGGGAAACTCCACTCCGAAAAACTCATCACAGCTCATTTTGGGCTGACCCACATTATGTCTCACACTGGGCGGGATTGTATTTCACCAATCTTGAATCTCTATGTCTCCAATGTTTGACCCGACCTGTCTTGGGCTGCGTTCGAGCGTGAATAGAGTTACAGAATGTTACTGAGTTATAAACACGGGGAAAATGTGACCTGAATGTCACAGCTATCAGGAGGTCAGTGAGTTCTCCTGGCTGTAGAGCACAGCACCTGGGCTATCATGTTATCTATAGCTATGTGAGATATATTTATATACATATATATGTATATGTATATGTATATAAATATATACTTGGGTTCTTTTCTTCAGTAAAGAACAAATACCACTATATGACATTACTCCTTTATTCCTGCATTTAAATGTTACTTATATAAAGATACAGAAGTATTATTTTGATATTTTAATGTTGGATTATCACAAATACATTTTAATGTTCTACTATAGCTGGTGGAGCAAATTTGACCTACTTTACATACAGTTTGGTACTGTAATCTATTATAACAGTATATTTAATCATATGTTACAAGATCATATGTTTCGGTTATTACGTTGCATAAATGGGGGATTGGGGTTTACAGTCCCACTTTGATGTGTGGACAGGACAGCCAAGGATCAGGATTAATGGAGAATATGATGAGGTATGATGCAGCAGCCAGTAAAATATGGATGTGAAAAGCACAGGTGTCATTTACCCTTTTACCACTTTTTTAAATGGCCAATTTTGTCCCCGTCAGTAATTAATAGCAACATCTTAAACTGTTGTAGACGCCCTTGATATAAAGTATGTAGTAATTCCAGCTGCAGATAAATGTAGTGGAATAAAAAGGAGGTATGATAGGTCACTCTGAAATGTTGTAAAGTAGAAATATAAAGTAGGATAAACTAGAAATACTCAAGGAAAGCATCACACAATTGTACTTTTTTAAGTAACTGTACTTATGTTCTACAACTAAGTTTGAGTTCCAATATGAAAATAAAAAGATCTATTAATTTATGACTTTTATTATAAAAAAATTAATCCTGTAAATAAAACAGTACATTAATTCGCAAATCTGTCTAGTTTAAACAGAAAGAGCAACGAGAAGACAGGTAGTAAGGCACCACATCTTTAGAGGACTAGTACAGACTTGACACTGTATGTCATCGCTCTGGTAGGAACTGAAAACTGAAGTGTGTTTTTCTAAATTACTTCAGAGGAGCATTAATGCTTCTGCTGTGTGTGCAGTGTAATCAAACATGTCCCTCCCAGGTGTGAATGTGTGTTTGCAGCTCCTCGTTAAATGAAATTAAAGGCAATTAAAGACATAATTAGCACCAGGGGCACTCAAATGCCACACAGCTGTTGCTTTCTTGTCACTAAAAGCGTTTCAAAGGTGTTTTCCAGACGCTGATCGACGCAAGGTTACAGTTTGGGTGTGTTTGTGTATTTGTCTGTACGGTGTGCCAGCAACAGTTTACACTTGAGATTCAGTTTAACAACAGACGTACATCCTGAATGAGTCTCTGTTGGGTCAGCTCATGACATGAAATTTGATTTGACGCTGATGTCTGTTGCTCACACCCATGTCTGATTCAATTAGGATGTGTGTTACTGCAGAGGAGTCACATGGCCTACACGCTGGAGGTTTTCTGTTTATTTGTACACACTATTGTGCAGATTTCACCGCATGATGGGCATTTTTTTCTATTTTGTTTAGAGATGCACACACTGAGGCATTGAACATGTACTTAAACACAGCTGGGGTTGGCATGTGGAAATACTTTGGTGTGGATTACACAGTGTATATGACCCTGAGGAACAATACATCATAAAAATACCCCCACCACTTCACTTAGTTAATGTAATGCAGAGCCGTGTCAGCTTCCTGCTGGACTCACAGAGACTTCATAATGTTGTCCTCCCTGTGGAAATAACTGCACTAGTGTTACATGGATGATATGTGGACAGAGCGTTTAAACTAATGTTGTTTAATGTGTTTGCAGGCCTTCAGTTCCCCTTAGAAACATTAGAAACACGGCAGAGAAGGAGAGAGTGAGAGAATATGCATTCCTGCTCTCTGGGCAGAGGTCATGCTCACACACTCAGACATATAATGTATAGAAGGACAGTCTGGATGGATCCACATTGTGTCTGGTCATCATTGTTTACTGTGGGACAATATAGTCACTGTTACATCTGACCTGCTGAGAATAGGGATCCTAAACAAAGAGGCAGCTTTAAAACAGACCCAAAAGTAAATGTTGCAGATAATGCACACAAATAAATTAAGAATACAAATCACATACTGTAAGTGGTTGTAAAGTTGCTGTATCACGACATGAAGCTTATAAATCTTGTATCTTGTGAGACTGTGTCTGTCAGAAATCTTGCTGAATCAGTTTAACCTGAAGAACAGAGTTTCAGTTTGACAGCAGTTCAGTTTATTCATGTGCAGCAGAGAGTAAAACACTCCTCTAAAGGCTGTTCTGTAGTGTGTTTTTTTCTTTTGTCACATGTAATATAAGGATTTGTTTGGTTGACAATAGCCTTTCAACCACAAAAAGACATGTAAACTAAACACAAGCCCAGGGTGTGTTTCTTGTTGTACTGATATGCTAAACTAGGAGTAAATAACAACACAGTAGAAATACTTTTTTACTACATATCGGTTAAAGGATCAGTTCACCCAGGAATTAAAACCCAGTCATGATCTGCTCACCCTGATACGGATGGAAAGTCGGTTGAAGGTTCGCGGTTTCGAAGTCATTAAAACATTTCTGGAGCTTCACAGCTAAACCGCGTTGCAGATGAGGACGCAATAAAAGTAAGAGCCCAAATTGTTTTGAAAAGACGTTATTCACACGCTTTGTCGCACGGTCAAGCTCATGCCCCCACATCAGACAGGGTGCACACTAACACTTTTAGCTTAGAAGCTACAGCGAATATTTCTGCTTAAAAAGGGTGCAAAAAAATATTTTCAAATCAATTTGGGATCTCAGGGCTTCGGTAGAGTTGGATTTTGCTGGTTGACCTCTATGAAGCAATTTTCTGTATTTTTTCAGTTGTTTTTTTCCCCAGTCCCCACCTACTTCAGTTGTTTAGGAGAACTGATGATTTGCTGTGAGGCTCCAAAAATGTTTGGTGGACTACAAACATGATCTCATGATTACAACACTTTTTAAAGATATCATGAGAAGAAGGAAATGATGGTGTTTTTAGAGTCTTCTGGATTTGAGGGAAGTCTATGGTTGGTCTTTGTCAGAAAATGCTTCCGAAGGAAGTTGGATAAGAGGGACTGCTGCTCTTTTTGGAGAAGAGTGTGTTAGTCTAAATTTGATCACTTGTCCTGTATGAATGGGCCTGATGACTCGCTGGGAAATGAAATTACGGCACTGATCCAGCTGATGAAATTAAACCAGTTTGAATAAAAGTAATGCAG
This sequence comes from Pagrus major, assembly GCF_040436345.1. Lineage (NCBI taxonomy): Eukaryota > Metazoa > Chordata > Actinopteri > Spariformes > Sparidae > Pagrus > Pagrus major. The sequence continues at coordinate 13,778,363 of NC_133231.1, read as the reverse complement.
TCTTGCTTATTAAACTTACATTATCAGACACAGGCAACTGGGCTTCAGTTTCTGGGCCAGTTTTTCTGTGTGTGGAGCTGGATGGTGTACAGGCCTGCTGTGCATTTACTGTGATTTATGACATTAATTGTATAGCTTTTATGCATGTAGCCTATAATTTTGAAATTCTTTCCCACGACATGAACAAACAAAGACATAGAGTAGATACAAATGGAAAAACAACAGAGCACTGCAAGGATCATAAAGGGAGTTTCACAGCAACCAAAAAAGAGGCAAATAGATCAAAAATAGTCTATAAAGTTAATTTTAAAGAGATTGTTGATGGATTTCGACAGATGAAGCCTATCTAAACTGGAGCAGTGTTTACCGTGTGTCTCATCATGTGTCTGAAAGTTTTAACATTTCATCTTCAATTTTCCCAAAATTCTGGCTTCGAATCTTGTGTCTGAATTCAGAAAACACTTCAGGAAACAATTCTCGACAAACTGAATAAAAGCAGGACATTAAACACTGACAGTGAATTTACTGCTGCATGTGATTTCCTCTCACGTTGACAAGCTGGTAAATTTAAATAAAGATGGACTCAGTTCAGTCGCTCTTATCGGCTCAGCTGACGCGGTTCAGGTCGACGCTCTCTGAGGTCAGTTTATGTTTGTTCAGCGCGGGTGATCTCAGCTCAGGTTCAGAGTTTCAGGCTCACCTCAGCTTGGTTTTAGTGAGAGACACAAATTTTGAGAGGTTCACAGCAAAGCTGGCCAGTGGAACAAATGACTACATATTCTCTTAGTTGTTAAAATAACTTTGCATTGGCATTTGATTCTGACTCACAGCCAGTATATGAATAACTTTAACAGAGAAAGATTGTCTCTGAAATATCATCATCAGTCCATTTCCTCATGGTTTACACCTCTCACACCATCTTCTTCTTAGACTTACCCTGAAGAAGAGATGGTATAAGTGTTAAATATCTGTGAATATCCAGCATGCTTATGGGGAAGTTTCAAAGTAATTTTTTTCTCTCCATCTCCAGTCACCAACAAGCATCACTTTGTCGACGGGCCCCTCCTCTACCAGTTCAGGATGAATTTCCGGCGGCGACGGCGATTGATCGAACTCCTCCACGAGCGCGGCCGCAGCATCCCAGAGAGTCACGACAGCCCCTTCTGTCTCCGCAAACAAAACTCTGATGGAGGCAACACCAGCTTCCTCTCAGGTAGAAGCTGTTCCACACACACACACAAAGTACCTGTCTGCACAATGATCATGTCCAGTTGTATGCCAGCAATTAATAGCAATCAGTGTGCGATTGACTTCCTGTCCTTCAATTAAAACCTGACAGAACATTCTCAATGTGTTTCTTTGTCCACACTACAAAAGTTTAATGTATGCCTTCATTATTGGCATCTGTCTTCTAGGAGAAAAACACATTGACATATTAACCCCCTTTGCATTATCTTCTGTTGACACACATGATTACGCCTCCTTGGTGGTGTCTGCCTCATAAAGATAATAGAGTAGAAGTACTGTATTTGTGTTACCGGGCAGAAGAACATGGTAAAAAAAGTGCTGAGTCCTGTCATTCGATCATGTGATCTGGTTGACATGTCCCAATGTAATATGTAAGGTGCAACACGGACATAACAAGTTCAAAATCAAATTTGATAAATGTATTCCACAATAAGTAAATACCTACATGTTACAGAAATTTTAATAATCACAAAAAATATGATCCCCATTTTCATTACTTGAATCTTGACAAATCCTATTTGATAAAACAAAGAGATGAGCTTAAAGGAAAGGTTTGATGGTTGTGTGAGTTCATGGCCAGATGGCTGGATCCATAAATGCATTCACTATCAAATATAGTATCAAATACAAATATAATAATACAATAATAATCTCCCTAATAAAGGCTCTCCCTGCTTGCAGCCTATTAAACTGGATTGATATGGGCTCTTATGCAAACAAATTGATTAAACCGGGATTACTTAATAGAAAACACAAAACAACCCCACAACAAATAACTCACTGAGAGAAAAGGAGAAAAGACATTACTTAACTCTACAATACTTCAAAACTGACCAGCCCCTAGCTTGTTACGACTGGCTGGCAGGTTGCAACAAATGAGGGAGATGTACTCTGAGTTTTTTTAAGTAGATAAGTCAGTCATTCGGTGGTGTGTGCAGGTGAATGAGTGCAGTGATCAGTGTGTGGTGCAGTACACCAAATACCTAAGTAAAGAAACAACAAGGCACGGTGCAGGATGAAACATCTGGCTGACTGACAGACAAGCGAGCTGAACACTGGAATCTTCAGCTCAGCTTCAGTTGGTTTATTCAGCTCAGATTATTGCTCATTACATTGTTGCATTAGCAAAATGTAAAATATTAGCTCTCTGTGGCACTTTCAACAAAATACATATGTGAATGTAAAATTACTGGACAATGGCTGCAATTTAGATGCCTCATGGTAATCTAGAATAATTTAGACCAGCTCTAAAGTGATTTTATATGTGACTAATGGAGACATTGATTTTTCTCTTAAAAACGTCGAACATCACCTCGCACAAAGTGCTTGTAATTAGGAAACAGTGATGGAGAGAGAGAGAATGGTCCCAGTGGGCAAATCAGGACACAGGAAGTAATAAATAACATATAGATATTCTATTTTTTTTTTTAGACAGATATTTACAGTTGTGGTAGTTTACACTAATTGTATGAGGCATTTGTTTTCAGACTGAGCCGTGATTCTGAATATTAATGATGTAAACACAGTGAGGGTGAGTACCTCTCATGCTGTTAATTGACCTGCAGCTAATTAACTGTCCAATTAATTCTCGTCCAGCTGTATAGCCTTTCCCTCCTGCTCCTTCACTTTCTCTCATCTATCTTTAGTCTAACGTCTCTCTCTGTCTCCCTCTGTCTCAGTGAGTCCCACCAAAGAGATAAAGGTGGCAGTCGGAGTCCGGCGGAGCAGCATGAGCAGCAGCTGTGGCAGCAGCGGTTATTACAGCAGCAGTCCGACGCTCAGCAGCAGCCCGCCTGTCCTCTGCAACCCCAAGTCTGGTGAGACGACACACACATACCGTACACAGAGTCTTGTATGTGAAGGGCAGCTCTTATCAAGAAATGCTAGAGGTGTAAAAAGAAATATTTCATTCTGTATCCTTAGGTTATGTGTCAGTGTGGTGTTCTGTTAGTTCTTTATTACCTGACCAAGTCGTGTTCCTCGTTTTCACCCATCGGCTGTATCAATCTTATAATGATTGTGAATAAATTGGTGTAGAGGTGACGGAGATGTGTTAACAGATTAATGGCTCCTGGGTGACATCTAGTAGGAGTCTAACGATTCTGAAACCGAGACCAAGTGAAATCCAAATACCCAGCCTTGAGTCTCAAACTGCAAACGTGTTGGGGGGGTGAGAGTTAGAGTTACTTTTTTTTTTTCATGAGTGAGGTAATGTGTTTTGCAATGTCAATGTCATGTTTTCAAATGAGTAATCTGTTACAGTAACAACTTCACCGTACTTCCCTGTTCCTTAGTTCAGAAAATCCCACAAGCATTCGTACTGTTTCTCTTTCTCTACTCTCAGGTACCCATGGTCCTGTTTATTTTCATGTTATTCAAATAATTCAACGTTTTTCTGTAGAAATTGTGATTGTCATTCCTGTCATTAGCCTGCAGAGTTACAGATTATAGGTCATAGATTATGCTATGCTAAGTAAGACATGCATCAATATGAGCAGCAACATGTGCAAGGAATCGCAAAGGGGTTTTTATTTTTGGCAAGACAAAAGTACTCTAATGAGTTACTTTTCTCAGAAGGTAATGCTGTAACATAACAAGTCACTTTCAACAGTAACACTACCCAACACTGTTCAGATTTCACTTTTAAGATGAGTCACATTAACATGTCAGAAAACTATGCTGTTTATCGTCACCTCTCTTTAAAAGACTCCCTTCCCATCTCAAACTTGACAATTGTCAGACTCCGCTCTACACGGTGCATTCAGGGACAGCTCTGAAATTACAAATGTATCACTTACATTCAAATCCAACTCCTCAAAGAATCTTTTCTCTACAAAATGTGGATTTGGATAATCGTCACACTCCTGACATTAAGATTATACATCTGGCTTAAATGTGTTCTTTCAGACAGATGTACATTTGCTTCTCTTTATTTTAGCCGACTTAAAAAGAAATGTTGAAAAGACAGGCTTAGTGGACTCGTTTTATCTTCAGAGGAAGATAAATACGTGCTGCTTGTAGAAAGTGATGATCATGCGTAACGTTTGGGGGTGGACTGCTTAAATTTCTGAGTAAAGATTTGAATGAAGAAGTGAAGCCTTTGAGGTGCGTGTGCATGTGTGTGTGTGTGTGTGTGTGTGTGTATTTTGCTTTGTGTGTCTTTACTACTGTGAGGTTTCCCTTGATGTGTCTAATCCAAGCTGAGTCCTTGACAGAGTCTCTTTGTAGCAGCGGAGCCCCTTCAACATGAGCACTCACACACACGATACACAATGAACAGGAAAAGGAAGGCACACATACACACACAAACAAAGTTCCCCTCTGCCTCATATAAAACTTGGTAATGGTGTGGGAAGATAAGGAGTCCAAAAATATGAAACACTCATATTAGATGTTGCAAAAAAGGTTGTAATTTCCTGGCAGTATTAATGAAGCCAGACAGTTTAAATAAAGGATGTTGGTCTCTGACATGAAGTCGACGCAGCAGATGAGGTTTTAAAAACAAGTTGACCTGTAGATCAGATCAGGATTTCCACACAGAGATTATTGAAATGTCCAGATCAAGAGGATAAAAGGTCTCTCTCACTTCAGCTCCTCTCGCTTATCAGATTAGAATGAAGTCCAGCACAGACCACGAGTGATTAGTCAAGAGCACACACACTGTTCAGTACACACAGGCCAACAGGCTGCTCTCAGGTCTGTGTGGGAGAAGTAACTGTAGTTCAAGTCTGTTTAGCCCTTAAAGGTTTATTCAGCATACTTTTACCTACATTTTCTTCTTGGTTTAGTATCAAAACACATACAAAAGTGCTGCTTTTTGTTTAAGATTTATAAAGCAGTGCATATGATTGGTTGGTTCTGTTTTTTATCATTCCTCATTTAACTTAGAAAAACACTGCCCTATTCAATTTCACTGCTCTTTTATAGCCCCTAAAGTAAAGTTTCATTCATTAATGCATCACACTTATCCCTGTAAACCATAATAATCGGTGATATCTCAATCAGGAAGGTAATCATTTATGATTTAATTAACAGTCACCTCACTTTAAAGGAGTAATAATAAACAGGAAGCAGACTGAATGGCAAGAAATAAGCAGTTAATTAGAAGTTAAGATGTTAGATAGGTGTGTGGGCGGCAGAAATGCAGCACACAGTGAAATTGATTGAAAACCTGAAAAACATTAATGAGACTCCATTGTGAAATGTGTGCACAATCTCAGCACACATTCATTAATATGACCAGTTCATGTGAAGGGATTGTACGTGCGTGCATGGATTCTTTAATCTTCTGCTCCTGGTTGCTGACAAGTCTGCTACATCCTCCCAGCACTCAGTTTTGTCAAATGTTTCATCATTTGTACCATAATAGGGTGAATTTAAACTGGAGTTTAGATATTTTTTGGGACACAAAAGTCCATTTAAAGCCAGTTGGAGTCATATTGAAGTGAGTAATGGATAGGGGAAGTTGGAGTAGGGGAAGGGGAGCTATACTGGTTCAGGAAGCAGCGGGCCTCCAGGCCCTGGTTAGCATGTGACTGACGTTAGCTCTTTCTACACATACATACACACTATTTAAAGCAACAGTACTGTGTGTGTTTCAGTGTGCACGTGTATGCGTTACCCATGTGTATATGGTCGTGCCTGATTATAATGGTAGTAAATAACATTTTCTGCGTGTTTTTCTCAACAGTTCTGAAAAGACAAGTGAGTCCAGAGGAGCTGCAGACACCAGGAGGACCTTTTCTAAAGAAGACATTCACTGTAGGACACACGCACACGTACACACACACACACACACACACACACACACACACACACACACACACACACACACACACACACACACACAAAAACACTCAAACAAAGACCATTTCAGCATGGGTGTCATCACCAGATGCAAATTTTGGCTCAGGTTAGATTCTAACAGAGTGCATTCAAAACAGCAACTACTTTTACATGTACAAAATAATCAGGTGTGTTGTAAACTGTGGTAAAAACCCCAGTTGATGCACAAATTCTGAATGCATGGCGTACATGTCCAAATAATGCTCCTAAAATCTGAATCATTTCAATATTTGTCTTACTCAGGAAATGATACAATCAGAATAAAGCCTGAAACTCAGAATATCCAAACAAAATAGTTTTTTTTACATGACCTGTATCAATAAAACATATTCAGAGGAATGGTAAAATATTACTATGTATGTCAACATAGTCATTGAGATGCCATGTTGTTTCAACATGTGTCTCTTTTGTCCCTCAGATTGTAGGTGATGCTGTCGGCTGGGGCTTTGTGGTGCGAGGCAGTAAACCCTGCCACATTCAGGCAGTGGACCCTGGTGGACCTGCAGCTGCTGCTGGCATGAAGGTAAGAACAGGAGAGATGTATGGGGGCCCTCCTCCATCTCTTCATCTAATGTGGGAAAAATGTTTGGACGTGAAAAAAGATGAACCCGCTCGTGCTCAGTTTCGGAGAGTTTTAACAGGTTTGGAGGAAGAAAGGAGGGTGGATGTCACTGTTTGTAGCTTAAATGAACTGATTGTAGCTTAGATGAAGTAAGGTAAGGAAGTACTGCAGTCATCTGTTGAGGCTGCAGTACAATTTACATGCTTGTGTCTTCTGATTGTATTCCTCTCTTCATGACTGTGAACCTAAAATCCAATATGATGATTTGAGAGAGGATCCCTTATTATTAATCAATTCTGAGATTTTGAAATCAAAGCTTGACATTTTGCCTTTAATTTTTGAGATAAGATTACAACAACAACAAGATAACGACAAGTCGTCAACAGGAAAGTGCACTGCCAGTGGTTGTTTGAACACGGTTTATTATTTTGTCTTTGAATCTGCACTTACATATGTATATTGTTATACTCAAGTGCAAGAGAAGTGCAGGAGAAGAATGAAAGAGAACAATATGGAAGGAATAGGAAGAGGAGTAGAGTAGAGGGACACTTCCTGTAACTCCAGCCTGCATGAGGAGGATGTGTGAGGACAGGAGCTGAGAGAGTAGTTGTTAAAGCAGGAAGAGTGTTCAGGGAAGGAAAACAGGGTAATGGTGGCTCTGCAGCCACAGCTGGCATGAAGGTATGTAAGCAGAGTGGCAGCAAGGAATCCTGGGAATGCAGAGCACAGCGACTTAAACCGCAACATGGAGAGAGGAGGAAAAAAGTAGCGGGAGCCAGATAGAGGAGAAACACAAGATTTGGAGGAGAAATACGGGAGAGGAAGGAAACATGAAGTTATTAAGCATGTGATCATTTAGAGACTCTTGGAATTATAAAGTGAGCATTAAAATGTTTCCTCAGGCGTTATGGAAGCCCGAAGGTGAGAGACCTTTAAAAAAGAAAAACCAAAGCTTCTGCCTCTTCCTCACAGTGGCAGCTAAACTAAAATTTGCCGACTAAGTAAAGGACAGGATGTTACTCAGAGAGAGAGGACACATGAGCTGAAGAGTGAAGAAGAGGGTGAGGAAGGAGGCAGAGGTAGAGGAGCATCAGTATGAACACTGAAAGAGGAAACGGTCAGTGGAAATAATATCACTTCTGCTCTGGTTACTGTCATCGGTCATATTTTATCACCATGGAAACACGTGTCATGGTTCATACGTTATAAAGGCGACCTCATAAAGTGTGTGTGTTTATGTCCTTACTCGAGATCTCGTCATTTCCACCTCTGTGTTTTTTTTAGTTTTTTATTAAGGCTGAAAGGTAGCATCAAGTTTTATGAGCCGAGGGCATAAATCAAACCAAAACCAGAATATTTGGTCAGAAATATGAGATTTATCTCTCAGTATCGTCCCTGTAGAGTAAATTCCTAGTGTGCAGCAGTGTGCAGCAGTTAATCTGCGAGGAGTTCCTAGAAGCCCTTTTCCACTTCACCTGAGCAGCGTTATCGATGTGCAATTAAGCAGTAACACGATCCAGGAGAGGGAATGCCTTGCTGTGAGGTGTTGGCACTGCGGTCCAGGCAAAAGGCCAAAAGAGAAACTCACACCCATTGACCTCAGGGAAGGAGGTAGTAAAACACATTCTGAGGCTCTTCTCTTTTCTAGCTCATCTCCGTCTGTTTGTATTTTTTCCCACCGCACACAGACGTACACATCAGCATCGTCCTGACCGTAATGGATCCGAGCACTTATGTAGCTGCTAGAGCTTCTTCTAATGCACTTCTGTAATGCAGCAGGTGGAGCAGGATGTGTGTTTGTCCCACTTACTGTCCATTTGTGCATCCTGTACTGTACTGTGTGTTCTCGCACCATTATGTGTGAGTGTACTGAACAGTAAAGTTCTGTTACATTATTTGTACCACATGGATATATAATCATCAGAGTTTCTTAACCTCCATTTTAAAGATTTTAACTCCTAAATTTGAACATTTAAAGATTAGAAAATTTGAAGTTTAGATGAATCAGGGACTGTAGCAGGCTGTAATCTCCAAATACTATTATACTATCTGTGAGATCATTTATATGCAGGATTTTTAATATCTTTAATAACCGTTTTGAGTATATTAATTATGCTGAAGACTCATTATGACCAGTTCAAACAAGCATTCAATATCTAATTATCTGACTCTCTTAAAGGAAAACTTAGACATATTTTGAAATACTTCTTATCAGCTTTTTCTCTTTCTTGCTGAAACCCTCCTGGAGTCTTGTGTTCACTGTGAGGTTGCCAGGCAACCAGCAGACCCCAGGAAATCACTCCTCCTGGCCGAGAAACAGTCCAGCACATAAATCTCTGTAAAACCACAACTTGTAGTTTTTTCATTTCGTTTTCTGTAAGGATTAGATAAAACATATATAATGTGTTAATTAGTGAGCTATAAGCCATTTTGGAATTGAGCCAAATTTCTGCCAGATCAGAGCAGCATGGCCTTTGCAACGACGACCTTTTGTCGCATGTATTGCATGTTGTTGCTGTCTAACAAAGTAATTTAAAAAGAAGTTTCTGCCGGATCATCTTTCCTTTGACATTCAGTTTGATGATCGATGATTAATCGGCAGGTTAATTGTAAATCTGGCTCTTGGACGATTGGTTTGATTTTGGGCGTTTTGATCAAATATCTTTCGGTTTGAGCAGTTGATTTAATCGTAGTGGAGTAGCATTTATATTGTGTGGCTACTGTTGTCTCGACTGTGACTGTGTTGTGATTTAAAACTGAAATTCGGAGCAGAACTGGTCAATCATAAAGTCTGCATCTTTCCAGCCATCTGTGGTTTCGGACAAAGGCGTCTGCTAAATGCCCTAAACGTTTCATAAACAAATCACTCAAAGTAATTCTGCTTTTCTCTGTTGGTCAACATTGTTGTCTTTTTTCATTTAAAACATTATTGGAACTGTCATTTGGCAAAATGCATCTGGATTCTGTGTTTGTACTCAGTGAAAGCGACCATAGTGGTTGTATGTTTTGACTGCACATTAAACTGTGCAGGGATTCATAGATCATTAAAAACCCACAATGACTGCCCACAGATGCTGATAGGCAGAATTTGTTTCACCACTGGACAGAAGCAGGCTAGCTGCTTTACTCTGTTTCCAGTCTTTATGCTAAGCTAAGCTAGAAGTCTACTTGCTATAACTTTCTACACAACAGACAGACATGAGAGTGGTGTCAATCTTTTATGTCTTTCTTAGCAAGAAAGCACATTTTCCAGAAATGTCAAACTTTTTCTTTACAACACCAAACCAGGCAGGGAACCCAGTGACAGTATGTGGTTTCAATTTAACCAGTTATTGTTTCTACGGCTTTCTGATTCCTCAAGGGACATACATGCAAATGTGGCCTCAGGTCATCCATCACTTGAGTGTTTTTAGAAAGAATAGAATATTCTCTACATTGCATACAGCTGTTTCTGTTATCGCTGCATGTAAGTTGAATATCCAAGCATGTCCTCGTAACATGTGTTGTTTATTCTCTCTCTACGTCTTCTCTTTATGCCCGTTTCTGTGTCTTTTTTTTTTCTTTTTCTCTGTGCGAGAGTGATTTTAACCCTCTGAGTGCAAGGAGTCATTCAGTCCAGCTGGGCCCCAGCCAAGACTAACAACCCCAGAGCCTGAAAGGAGAGAAGCATCGGTGGGAGAGAAAAGAGGGGGAGGTGTTGGAAGAGAGTAGAAGAGGTTGAAAGGAAATGTGGAAAGAAAGAGAGTAGTGCATGAAGGAGAGTACTTTGCAAGTAGTGGGATATAGGCTGCAGAGGTTTAGATGTGATTACAGTGAGAGTCTGAAATTCCTCCACAGCGCAGGATTAACAGTCTGGGATTTTTTTCCCTTTCCTCTATCACTCTTAATCTCTCTTTCCCTGTATTCTCTCGTCCTATTTTCATCTCTTTTTTTCCTGAAACGGTTAAGAAGGCTAGAAGAGATTTAAAACCATTTTTTTCCTGTAAAATTAACCAAAAATAGCAACCTCTATCTGCATGTATTCACTACATGTAACGACAGTTTATGTAAGGAACAGGCAGGGTTTCAATAGCTGCTCCCTGTAAGATGTTTCCTGAGTCAGGAGCCCATGAAACACATCTGTAAAAGTTTTTCTTCCATCATCACTCAGCAGCCTGCGTCTGCACTTTCCTGATTTATAGGCAATATAAATATCCGAATGATTATGTGCTTTTGTTCTCGCTGACATGCATCGGGATTGTTTTATGCATCTTGCAGGGCTTTTGGAAAACTTTTGGCAGGGGAGTGTGTTTGCCTGTGTGTCTGTGACTGTGTTAGCGTGCGCCTGTAATAGCTTGCCAAAAACCTAACTAAACGACAGCAGAAAACTGCTGCACTATGTCACAAGAGCAGAAGGCAGCTCAGGCAACAAGTCCTTATCTCTATCAGAGCAGCGGTTAAAATAACGATAAGGGAGGTGGGGTCCATGCGTGACTGGGGAGTGATTTGAGCATGGATGCCATGTTGTACCTACTGTAATTTATTTCAGGCAACACTATCAGTGTGTACTGGTTTGACTCTACTGTTGGAGCTTTGAGTACGATTCCTGCGTTGTCTTACTGAATAACGGTCTGTTTTTTTTAAATCATGTTTGCTTTGTTATCTGCACTATGATTGGACATAGTTTACCATCTTTTGAGTGTCAAGCTTTCGATCAAACAGATAAGATGAGATGCTAGGCCCCAAATACCCCCCCCCCACCATGGCATTTCCTCTCTTATCGCCCAACATGGTAAATTGTTTTTACTCTGCTCAGCTCCACTTTTAGAAATCTAGCAAAATGTTGGCAAGAGTCGTCTAAAATTAGGTTCAGGCTTATATGTGATCTCTAGTGATATGTTAAGGAAAAACAAATGCTGCTCCTGATGGAAATCTGTAAAGTGGGGGGAATGTCAGACTGAAGATTGAAATGGAGTTTAATGAGCTGACAGGTCTGATATCAGGCAAATAAAATATAATTCTCTGGGCAAGATGTAAGCAAAAAACTGAACTAATAAAGTTCTTTTGGGAAATGGGTTATTTGCGTGCCGAGAGTTAGATGAGAAGGCTGATACCACTCTTATCCGTCTCCTGCCAGGCAACATTCAAGATGGAGACTCAGCCACTGTATGGTGGCAAATTTTGTTTTTTGTACAGATTAAAACAAAACAAGACATGACATGTTTAGTAGTGAGCTTTTAGAGGTGCTTGTGGGCGTATTTTGTTATAGTGGAGCAGAACCGGGCTAGCTGGTTTTCCTCTGGTTCCAGGCTTGCTTACCTAAATAAATCATCTGCTGGGTCCAAATACATATTTACTGTACAGACATGTAAGTGGTTATAATCGTCTCTTTAAGCTCTCAGCAAGACAGCTAATGAACATGTCTCCCAAAATGACAAACTGTCTCTCTGTGTCTTTTCTTCAGGTGTGTCAGTTTGTGGTGTCGGTGAACGGACTAAACGTCCTCTCTCAGGACTACCGGGCCGTCAGCAACCTGATCCTAACCGGACCCAGGACGATTGTCATGGAGGTGATGGAGGAGGCATAAGTTTGAGATGAGCCACGACAGAATCCCTCTTTATGTAGAAGGTCTTGGAGGTTTAGCATTTGACCTCAAAGCTACAGCGACAGAGCAATGTGGACGACTTGAAACGCTCCTCCAGTTGTCTCTGTTCCCGCGTTGTTTGGATAAGGTGTATAACTGAGAGACGGAGTGTGTTTTAAAAATGAGGGGAATTCGACTCAAGTAAATGATTCAACCTGTAGACAAACACAGGTCGCACTTGATTTTTTTTTTCTTTAAATTTAGAGGTGCAAAGTGCAAAAGCCACTCCTAGAGATGGTGATCCAACTGCGTCAATGTGCCCACACAGACTCTCAGTCTTACTGAAGAGGCCCCAGACTTTGCGTTTTTATTTGAGTTTCGAACTGTGTCATGAATCTGTTGCTGAACATGATGAGTGTTTAAAGGACGCCAGACGATGTGAGATTGAGATTAGAAGCGGGAGGCGAACGAGCAAAAGCTGCAACTGTAACAAACAAGAAGGAATATTTCATGTTGACAGGTTCAGTGACCTCTCCCCCAGTTAGTCTCCCAGAATGGATGGAGGCTCCTGACAGCCCAACACTGCCCTCTGCTGGGAGAGACAGGACGACACACAGCGAGGGAGCGTTTATACTACAGTTACATAAATCAAACGTCTTTGGTTTCAGGGTGTTTAATTGTTTTTCCTTGCTTGAAGAGCCATCGTGTCAGATAGAAAAAGATTCTAGCCTCATCTTGCGAATAAAATTAAAAACTAAATTGATGCCCAGATGTATGTGTAGTTGCTAGAAAGTAGTTAGTTTACATGATTAAAAATGCAGTGATGAACTGTATGTGAGATTTAAAGGCACAATGTAAATAGAAGTTATGAAAGACTTAACGCACAAACAAACTGAAGAAGTCCTGCTTTGAAAAATGGTGTTTATCGGCTGAAGCCTCATTATTGTGAAAACAAACTGCAGCACTGAGAACATCTTTGAGACTTTATAAACAACCATTTTTTAAATTATTACTTACCCCTCAGCTCTATTAGTATATTTTTGTTTAGTTTTTTTTAACATGACGTGATATTCAGACCAGAAACTTCCACAGTGACATGAGATGTCATTATTTGTTTCTAAGAACTCAGAGTTCTCAGCTCAGAAATATAATTTTTTTCTAAAAAGTGTTGCATTTATTGCCTAAAAACAAACAAACAAAAGTGTGTTCCATACGAGTAACAACGCCAAATAATTGTAATTGGAGTCATATTATGCCAACCAGATTTTATTTGGAAACTTACGCACACAGGATTCAGTTGACCTGAAATACAAAATTGGCATCGATATATTCTTTTAACGTTTGAAAAATATTAAAGGGTATAGGACTGCTATAATGACAGAAGCACTTGGATGACAAAAGCTTTCTTTATTAATAAAATTTAGAATTTGAATATGTACATTTACACACTCACGTATACAGTATATGTATATATAAATGGTGTGACGGACTAAGATCTTGTTGAATATTGTTAAATTCTGTGTTTCAATTCCGAACCATAAACAAATGTAAAGGTCCAGTGTGTAGGATTTAGGGGGATTTATGCACAGAAATGTTATATATGTTATGTTTTCATTAGTTTATAATCACCTGAAACTAAGGATCGTAATGTTTTCGTGACCTTAGAATTAGTCTATTATACCCACAGGTCGCACTGCCATGTTTCTACAGTAGCTCAGAACAGACAAACTGGACTCTGGCTCTAGAGAAGGCCTTTTGCAGCTTTTTTGTGTTTTTAGCAGCAAGGTGAAGTGAAGGGTGTTCAATCTGCAACGTCATTGCCAGAAGCCACTAAATCCTACATGCTGGACCTTTTAATGCACCTCCAGTGCACTGGAGTGGGTGCCAAAAGACACAGTTACACAAATTATTTATATCCTCTTTTTAGCTGTTAGCTGCAGTAAAGCTGCTGTAAGCGCTGTCGTCGTTTTTGCTAACTTCCGTTTTGCAGTCGGCAGTCCCCTCCCTCCTCTCTCACACTTGCACGTCTCCTTTCTTTTTTTCAAGGAAGCTCACTTTGCCTCTTTCTTTTCTTCAAGTGTTTTGCCTGTTTGGTAGTATAAGTCGTTACCTTGAGCGCTGGAATTGGTAGCTTCCCTGTTCCGCCAGTCCGCCAGAACAGGAGGGTCCTGCCCTCTGAGCAGACAGGACCGCCTCTTTATGGAGTACTCTGTCCTGATTGGATAAAATGGGCAGGGATACCAGAAAATACATTTTCTTTTACTGCATGAGCAGGAGGAGGAGACACATGGGTTACTGACAAAACACTGTATAACAGTGATTACTGTTGGAATATAGAGTTATTTAACACTTAATTAATAAGAAAATAATGCTTACAGCAGCTCTAAAGCAGGCTTGAGGTTTAGATAAATGCTTTTGTACATCAGTTGCCTCCAATTTAACACCAGAGTTAACGGTATGTTTATAGTCTTTGCCATCATGTGCAGAGACATACTAGCATGAGATTACTTTTAAAACTTTATAATAAAAAAATAGAAGAGCACGAATAAGCGATGCTCATATGGTATTACAGTATATGTCTGTAATCCATGTTGACTCATGAGTAAACATGTTTTTAGACTAAAGAACACTGCCTGGTTCATTGGATGTATATTAGTTTAGCCCAGATGATACAGATGCAGTAACCGAACCTTTTTCTATTCCAGGTGAACATTTATTCAGGAAATCTTTATTGCCAAACAGCGTAATGAACACACACTGTACAGTATGTTACAGTGAACTTCCTCCAAGTGTCTGAAGTGACTTACATCGCATTGTTTTTTCTCCTCAGTGTGCTTTGATGTTGTAAGCAGTGAAATGCATGATTCCTGTCAATCTGTGCCGATGTAGCATTATCCTGTAATCCAAAGCGCTTCTTCAGTCTATCGACGTGTAGGACTGAGTTATCTGACGAATCATTTCAGAAGTAAAGTAGATTTGAGCCTTTAAATAAGTCTTTGTTTCCAATTTCTGCAGCAGAAATCAATAGAACAAAAAGTTCTCAGTTGTATAAATAAGAAGTTTATGGAGTTGTTATAGATTATTTTAGAGTGATGTTCTCTAGTTGACTCTGATAAACATTATTAACATTTTTCTCAGTTGCTGATCTCAAAACTGTTCACTTATGTTGTTGGGTGATGCCATAAAATATAGTGTATTAATACTGGTCATGTTAAGTTCTTGTAAGAAGGGTTTGCCGTGTTTGGAGACGATATATTTGGGAGCGTAGGCGCAGAGATTTCAGTATTCGTTGATACTTCTTCTGATTTTTTTTATTGGATTTTTCCACACAACCATTCAGCAGGTAACAGGACAAACATTACTTCTTACCCCAAACTGCAGACATGAGTAAATCAAGGGTGTTCATCGGTCTGCTCAAACTCACCTCCTGCCGTTTTTAAGCCTGTATCTGTTACTTTAACTGTGCGTGGAAGTGATCTGGCTGGTGGGTTTTGTGATTCTGTTAAAAGATGGAAAATGTTTGTCTGAAAGCAGTTTTGAAAGAGCACAAAGACTGATGAAGGTCACAGTTGAGTGTTTTGGGAAGTAGAAATATGCAGAAGTGAGGGAGAAGTGTCTTGAAGGAGTTTTCTCACGAAACGGGTTCACTGACTGTTCAACAATAAGCCTGAAAGCATTTGCCTTAAGAACTTATTTTGCTGCTAATCACAGTTGGTGGTCATCTAATCTGTTGCTCTGTTCCCAGCTCTGTTATCTCCGGTCATGCGTCACTTCTATTGACAATCAGTGTTTTAAGGACACCACCTCTTAAATAGCACAACAGCAGTTTCAAAAGCAGTGGTCTGACAGAATGTATCTCACCGTCATCTTCTACATCATGCTGTTTTGTATGAATCGGTTCACTCGTTTAATTAAAGGGATTTTTTGCTTTACGTTCACCTCATGAGTGACCCAAACGTTTCTTTTCTGCGCTATCAGAGATTGAATGTTGGGGATTTGATGACAATATAAGCTCACAGTACCACAGTCTGTTTGTGACGAAGCAGCTAAAGCTCATTCTGATGTACTGATGTATTAAACAGTTGATTAAGTGTTTAATAAACAAACGGATTATACTCTGAATGTGTGGCTTCATCTTGTACTTATAAAGGGATGTCTTGATGTATCGGTATTGACAATAACATAATGTAATATTGATATTGTGTTAATAATAGACATATGATGATATTGTGTGAATATTCCAGTATAGATGTTGGGCCTTGTGGATGTTTAGTTTATCAGTTCATCTGGTTGCCTTTTCCCTATTCATTAAATGTAAGTGTTTTTTTTCTGTACACTTTTGTACAGTTATGGTTACAGACTCTTTCTCAACCTTCCTACACTCATATTTATTTGCCAAAAAAGCACATTAAACAAAGTAAAACATGAAGTTGACTGATAGTAGCAATATAGCATTTTTTTTTTTCAAATTTTCGATAGATTTCGCAGGAATATCATTATCATCACATTCATCCAACACTAAGATTAAAAGATTTAAGACTTTTATTGTACAGTAATATATAGTATATCAAGATGCTGATAGTGCACAGGTGTACTTTTGGTCACAATTAAAAGCCACTCTGAAATGTGCAGTTTCATCTTGATAAAGGACATTTATTATTATGTATTGAACTATGGACTTCACATGTAAAGGCTTCCAGATATACATGTTTTGGTCACAGGTGCCCCATGGCATTCCTCGTCGATCCGGAGCATCTTATACATGCTCAGTGACTTACACTTCTGGTGGGTATTTTGTGCAAGAACCAGGATATTTTCAGTTTCCAGAAATTGCCTACAGGTCCTTGCAACATGGGGCAATGCATTGTCATGCCGCAACATGAGGAGGAGATGGAGCATGAATGGTCCACCAATGGGTCACAGTTACAGTGTATTCACATTGCCATCAATAAAATGCGCCTGTGTTTGTTTGCAGCAGCTCTGGTGGACATTCCTGCTGCCAGCCTACCAAGTGTTCGCTCCTTCAAAACTTGTGTTATTGTGCGATAGTGTGGCCTGTAATTGTCAACTGTCCAAAACACACCTGTGCAATCATTTTGCTGTTTAATCAGCATCTTGATATGCCCCACCTGCGAGTCAAAGTATTTTCAGTCCCTGTCCCTGTTACAGATTAGAGCTTCATCTTGTTCTTTGTCATGTGGCACAGTCAAATTAAAGGTCAGCTTCAACTTTGACTGATAAAAAAAGTTTTCCTGTTATACTTTCTTCTTATCACAGGGTTACAGTCACCTGTAGTTTAATCAGCAAACACCTTGTCTGGTTTTCCTCTCGTCTCAGGCTGGCTGAAAGTACAATGTGCACCACGTTTATATCTGAACTGACATTCCTGATCTCTCTGTCATACAGCTGATATCCTCAGGCAGTGGCTCGCAATCTGGGAGATCACCAGACTCCAGATATAAGAAAGAATTGTTATTAATTCAGGAATATGTTTTCTCTTCCTTTTAAGAAAAAATGTATACTTTTATCTCTTCAGGCCTGTTAAAATCCTGATCTGGTCCTGTACTACTCACAACTCCTGTCCACAATAAAGCCATAATCTGTGTGAGGGGTCACGTAGACATTTCCACAAGCCAAAAAGGTTGAGACCCGCTGTCCTAACACATTATGATGGAAATGAGAAAAATGTCTCCATGTTGTCACTGATCGACCACATTATACATAGCCTAGTGTTCTTCAATCCTGTTCCAGTGAAAGACACTGTCACAGCCTATTGATTGGTCAAATATGACACACCTTTCTCCTTTATTTGAGATGCACTACCACAAAGCTACCAGCAGGGGGTGCTGCAATACTGTAGCACACAGTCTGTATGTACTTTTATTTCTGTCTGATTTTAACATCTTCATACTTCAACCAGGGGTGTCTTCTTTGAACAATTTTATGGATTTAAGAAAGGGGAAAGTAGATTTTATAGAACAATACAATCCACAGGAGTGAAACACATCTGCACTCCAACAGCAGTAGTAGTAGTAATAGTAGTAAGTAGCACAATATTAAAGTAATGTACCATAAATGGATTACTTTACATTACTTTTGGATTACTTCAATACCAAACATATGCAAATAAAGACTAGAGAAAAGAAATATCACTTAAATGACTTTGATTGAATCATAATAAGTGTTTATTTCATAAGAGCTTCAGGCTTCACTTCAGACCAGAATGATGTTGTGTGAGACTGTCATGTGTGTATGTGCATGGTTACAGACTAGTATATCTTTATTTCAATCAATTATTTCAGTAATCACCTTGTTTACTGAATGTATCTGTAATCTAATTACATCTTTTCCCCCTGTAACTTTACCTGAATCGATCCTTTTTTTTGTATCTTGATTGCGTAATATTCTGTTTCTCCCTGAGCTTGACTATTATAAATCACATAATGACAAAGAAAAGCAGCAGATCCTTGCATTAAGAAGCTGGAACTAGCAAATTACTGAAATAGTAAATCGATAATCAAAATAGTAAGCAATTAATTCCATTTCAATCAATAGATTAACATTGTTCGTGTAGGACTTTCATTTATCCCCAACCAATCTATATTCAGTCACTGAGTTCATCATTTATTTATGTTGATGTTGATAACATTACTAACTGCACAGCACAGACAGCCTATAAGGCATTATGATGAAAATATTCATGGTGAATTTCCGTGTCTGACTTTGCAACAAAAAATGAGGTAGTTGGAACAAAATGATGAATGTTGACCTGCACCACACAGGTTTGCCATCTCGTAAAGACACTTTGCTCACAGGCGTCCAGCTCTCCTTCTCTTCCTCTCTCTCTTTTGTCTCCATTCTTTTATCCTCCAGGAAGAGACTGACAGCAACACTAACTAGAATCGGCCTGATCAGATTAGACCATCGCTACCTTTCTTCCACCTATTACATTCATGCTTCCATTGATTAGCTCAGCATCCATGCGACTTTCATGCTGCTTCCATCCCATTCATCTATCTGTCTGTGTGTGTTTCAGCTCAGTATACTGAGTGATACATACGCACAGGAAATTAAACTTTGTTGCACACACACACACACACACACACACACACACACACACACGAGAGTGACTGGCTGCTGGACATTTTTGCCTAAGGACGAGATCAAAAGATTAAGACTATAACTATAAACCTACAGGATTAGTGCAGAGTAGCAGACAGTACTTTTAAATACAATTTGTGCTGATTGTAAAAACTGTAATTAATCATAGTTGACTGTGTCAGAACAAATGTGTTGCAAACAATAAAGATGTTTTTGAAGGGGTGTTGAGCATTTTTATTAGCGAGTTTTGTTCTTTTCATGGGTCCTCAGAGAGTGATGTGTTGATACAGCGTGACGTAGCTCGGTGCATACAGAATCACAGTCACACTGCCAAAGTTACTGTAGGGTCCAAATCCAGCTGGGGCCAAAACAGTAAAAATGTACGCAGCTCAGAGAAGCCTGGGATGAAAGTATTCACCAAATAGCATATATTATAAGATCATATTGAGGGTCTGAAAAGCCCAGTTGGTCCAATTAAAGCAGCACCAAAGCAGGCGGTACAAGCCAAGATCAAGTAATTAATACACGTATAAAAAATCCTCTCGTGACAGTGATAGAAGCCAATATAAGTGAGTTAAGAAGAAATACGAGGTATACTGAAAGCAGGTTGGTTTTTGGTTTCATTCAGTGTCAAACAAGGACAAAGAAACAGAGTTTCTCACTCATTTCTATTCTGAACTCTATTCTAAACACGTCACTGTTTCCTTGATTTTGATTAAATGTGATGGAAATGCTCTCTGGGCTGATCTAGATTTAAATAAGCGAATGTTATCAACCGTTCAAACCTGTTATTAAGTTTGACAAATGCCAAAGAAATTCTAAAATATGTGTTTTTCAAAATCTCCTGTGTTGACATTTTATGTTGCAAGACTCACGTTTGTTCCAGTTTTTTTTGTCAAAGATGTGAAAAAGTACAAACTGTTCGTACAATTTATGCTTTAGGAGTGAACACTTCATGGAGCCTTTGTCCACTATCTATCCAGTTTACAGGGGGTCTACAATTGTAGAATACCAGAAAGTTATTACTTGGAAATGTCTCAGAGGATCAAAGTCTGTCAAAATACACCATATTTATCTCAGAGTTGGTGATACTGAACCGACTATTATCATATTTGTTTGTATCCTTTTTTAACCATGGCATACATTACATTGTGACAGAGCAAATATTGTAATACCAGAGAAATGAAATAAGATTAACTGGAACACAATATTCTTTTGAGTTTAATTAGCTTCTTGACACAGAGTGCCAATAAGTGTGCCTGACTTGATTAAATAGGTTTGATTACATAAAGGTTATCAGTGTTATCACATGAAGGAAATGTGGAGCTTTTTGAATATTATCAAGAAAAAAAAAGAAAAGAAAAGAAAAGAAAAGAAAAGAAAAGAAAAGAAAAGAAAAGAGAAGATGAAGAAAAGAGCCGTTCAGGTTGATGGACTGAGTGCCCCTGAGGTATGATTACAGTGTTTTCAAGTCAATTGTCTCCTGTCCTCCACTTCCCTCCCCACAGGCCAGGAGCTCAGGACAAGTCACAGCAAGCACAAATGTTAGCCACCTGCCAAATGCTTCTTGGACTGTGGCTGCCAGCTCTGTCAATTTGGCTAGCTACTCTGGCAAAAAGTTACCTTTTGCTCAACCAGTATTTCCTTTTCAAAAACGTATCGTACAAACTTAATTGGTCTGGAAATCACAAATGCATATTTTATCTTCATGGATTAGAACGCTATTATTGCTGATTAGGATGCCAGTCATGAGTAAGAGAAGTCTAATTTATGGTGAGTACTTGTTTTTAAGCATTTTACCAAAATACAACCAATAATTTGTTTTTCCCGTGAAAAGTGTCTTTATTACTGGATGCAATGGATGCAGGATACACTTGCTGTCAGTCGCTTGCTGGACGTTGGTCACATGGTGTAATATTCATGGTTAGTGTCTTCAGGACTGGAAAAACAAGAGTTTACAGTCTTGCTTGCAGCTCTGTGAGGCTGTAGACAAAGTTGTTGTTTTATCGTTTTGAAATTACAGGACCCCAAAATGATTGGCATTGGCATCAAGAGTGAGTGGATAATGACTAAATGTTAATTATTAAGTGAATTTACCCTGTAATTTCAGGATAAATCACCAGAGATGCACCATCTCATTTTCAAGTGTGTCCTCAGACAGGAAAACGTGAAAATTAACAGACTTTTAAACAAAAAATAATATATAAATAATATTAATGATAATTTAAAATACAAAATTAACTTAACAATGAACACACTAACATCATGAAGAAGATACACTTAGGGATTCTTCTACAATCCTTAACAACCAACACATCTGTTACAAATGTATGTTAAATTAATCACAATGACAATGCTAACATGCTAATGTTTATGAGGTATCATGTTAAGCTTGTTCTCCATCTTAGTTTGCCACATTAGCATGCTAATGTTTGCTAAATAGGACTACAGTTGGCACATTTCAGTAGGTTTTTGAGGAAATTAGTCATAAACCAGAGTGCTGGACATATTGACATTTTGCTACATAAAACATTAAAGAATCACCAGAAGTTATAATAAAATTATCAACAGAATGAATGATAATATCTAACATCCACTAACTAACTAACACTAACATTCCCCTGGTCCCCAAACCACTAGCTGCACGGCTAACTGAGCTAACTAGCTAAGGGCAGCTACAGTTAGCAGCAGTTGGTAGTTACTCTGGTGGTATGCTGTTCCCTATTTGTTTTGAGTATGAATTTGACAGGTGGCCAATCCTCACATATTGCACCTTCAAGTTATGTAACATAAGTAACATAACTTACATAAATAACATAATGAAAGTTACCAAAGCAACATGGGTAAACTTCCGTAAGTAACATAGTTATTTTAACTCAAAGCATAATCTTTTCCTAACCTAACCTCATTACATATAACATATTATTACTCGATCATGTAGCCCTTCAAGTGCAAAATTGATGCTAGAGTGGAGGGAAGAGTATCATAGTTTGAAGCTTAAGGTCACTGACCAAGCTGCCATGTTGGAAGCTGGTACATGTTGTTCCATATGTCAACCTCATGGTGACGCTGGAGGAAAAGTCATTGGGATTCGTCCCCTTGGGACCATGAAAGGCTGCACGAAATTTCATCTTGAGATATTTCAGTCTGGTGGACTGACCAACTAACCCACAAACCAACATCATCATTCCTAGAACCATGCTGGTAGCAGGGCTAAAAATGGCAAATGCAAAAAACAGTCTGGCTCTATGGCTCTGGACAACAGTCTGTGCAGGCTGTGGCCTTGCATCAGCTCTTAAATAAATTACAGTATTTCCTGAATAACTCACCTCCATCCATGCATCCCACCATGAAAAGTTACATAATGTATCATGCCCTTAGGAGCCATCAGGTTAGCGGTGCTTTGGGAACGGCTGGTACCAGATGACACACTGGCTAATAACTGTGACTAGTTGGACTAATCAGTAGGCTGCGGTCACTTCAGTCCATTGCTGCCCTCATATTAACCTGCTGCTTGTTATTAACACAGAGCTCAAGAGGAGTGTGTGTGTCTGTGTAGCAGAAAAAAGGTTGAGATTTACAACATGAGGTGTGTGTCAACGTGTCTAAGTTCTCATGTATGAGTGCGTGTGTGTGCACCCTCGAATGTGTCAACTATATTTGAACTTAACCAGGTCCCTTTTTGTGCGAGCTTACAAGACAAACAAACCATGTTTCTTCTGCTGGTTTAAATGCGGCTCATTGTGCATGTGTGAATGACACGGTGATCTCGGCTGTCTGTCACTGTGGCAGAGTGCTAAGCTCCTCGCCATGGGTTGTCTCTGCGTCTTATAAATGTAGGGCAGGGGGTTTGTGTGTGGGGTGTGTGTCAGTGGGTTTATGTGTGACAGGGAAAGAGCATGAAAAATGTATGTAAAAAAGTAGTATGTTTGCCATTTGCAGACTTTGTTTGCTCTGTGTGTGTGTGTGTGTGTGTGTGTGTGCGTGTGTGTGTGTGTGTGTGTGTGTGGCTAGCAATAAAGAAACCCTCAGGTGAAAGAATGTGTAGTGCAGTATATGGAAGTCCCCTCTTTGATTGGTAGATTTGGCTCAAGGATGCAAGTCCCGTCTTGGCAATGTGTTTTGTTTTGTTTTTAAAAATCATAAACCACATTTGCAGTGATATTAAGGAAAAAGACCTTAAAGCTAATATTATATTCTATTTTTTGTTTTTTCAAAATGACTAGAGAAAGAGGTCCACACTTGGTGCTGTATAACGAGAGTCCACTGTTGGCAATGTAGGGGTGTTTGTGTGTGTGTGTGCAAATGTCTGACTCAACAAACAGAATCAAATGAAAATTTAAAAAACTCATATTACTGAATGTCGCAGAAGTTGCAGTTTTTTTATTTCTTTCAATTTCTTCGAAGAGACACTACTTTTTGATATTAATAACAGTAGTAGGAGAGAAATTGCTGCTCTCTCACTCGTGCCGATTGATACCTTACAATCAATATTCCTCTTCCAACCCAGTTCGAGCTTAAACATGCGCTTGTGTCAACATAAATGAGAGGGTTCCTGTTTCCTGGGAGAAATCCTTTGCTGCACAGGAAATTGTGCTTTCTGTGTTTGTCAAAGCGACAATGGCCACTTGTTTGTAATAATTATAGGAAGACAGAGGAAATGCGACAGACTGTGGTTGAGTTTGATCACTTTTATTATCACAATACGTCGGTCCAGTGCAAACAGCAGCGCTGCTTATCACAGACAATGACACCAGAATCAAAGAAACAGCTGCTACTTGGATTATCAAGTCAAAGGTTCCTGTCTGAGATGGTGCTGTGCAAAAAGTTGCATCATGCAGGAAAAGTATGCATGGAAACGTGTCTGCATACAGTTTGTTATATAAAAAAGAAATGGTGTTTTGTGTGCGTAACACTTCCCTAAACCTTCTCAGTGTCAGATTGAGTATAATTGGCTGTCAGAGTTTTTACTTTTTATCCATACTGTCTCGCCACAAAGTCATCCAGTGCTTAGTTTATATATATTATATATACAGATCTGTCACATATCAACTGAACGCACACACAGTGAGACAGCTGATCTAAACTGCACAGATTTTTCTAATTCCTGCAGTGTGTTATTCGGTAAAAATGAAGATCTCCCTACTCCACGTTACAGACTTGTATGTGAGGAATTAGGATGTCTGGGAGATTTGATTTATTTACTCATGTATTAAAGAGTTTTTGATGGAGTAATGCTAAAATCTCATCTAATCTGACCTCTTGGGAGAAAGAGTACCTGCGGTAAACACAACATTTGCTGCAGTGGAAGGACTTGAAAAACTTTATGAAGCTTCACAGTCGGACCATATGGCGCTGAGCTGAATGACCTATGGATCAACTCTTCCATGTGACTGATACATTTATTCAACAGAGCCACAGTTGGGACGGACAGCGATGGTGGAGAGGTAGACAGACGGAGGATGAACAGATTAGGAGTAGGCTGAAAAAGAGAGGGAGAGGCAGGAAGAGAGCGAGGGGGAATATGAGGAAAAAATGGATAATAAAAGGGAAGGATAAAGATGGGAACAGAGGGGAGACATCACATGAAATGAACAGATGACAAAAGGGACATGCAGGGAGGACAGCAGCATGGTTCACCCATCGGGCAGGTCTTTAGGTCCGCTGGCCTGTGCGTCCCCGGGGAGGAGCTGTCAATCTAAATCCACTTGGGACTGCAGCAACTCAGAATACAAAGTAAAATAAAAAAAACCATAACACATTATCTTTCATATAACACATTCTAACTGCATTTGTTTTTGATCCAGCTGAGCCTAATTGGTTTTAATGTCATCTTTTATCAATATGATATGATGCACAACAAAATGAATACAGTTGCTTAGTCATTTTCCACTCACTGTGTCATTGATTTGTTCCCAGGATGACACATCACCATGATCCTATTTATTTCTTTGTTTGTTTGTTCATTTTTCCAGACCTGAGAAATGCCGCCAATAGTGCAAATATGGTCTTAAATATCATGTTTAAAATAATAGGGCCTGTAGATCTGAAATCTATCTGTAATCTATCTGAATTAAGCAGGTAAGTCTTTGATTTATTCTATTAAAACACCACAAGCATGGCTGTAAAACGCCCTGCTACACAGAGACTTGGGAAAGCTTGTTTTGGGCATTATTTTATGCACGAATTTCTGCCTTTGCATCAATTTAAAGTGGAAATGTTTTTATTTATGTAAAGAAAACACTCCCGGCAGCAGCTGACAATTAAAACTATAATGGAATATAATGCAGTATGGCTCTCAGGCAAGCGGTTTGACCTAAATAAAAGTCCTCTGCTACTTTCATGTTGTTGGTTTTTTTGGGTGGGGAGAAATGTAAGTGTTCTAAATATTAAGGTAAACCTACATGTCCCCTCTAGCCCCCTTGAAATACAGGCCTATGCTGAGGGGGACGTGAATGTCTGTATCAAATTTCATGGCAATCCATCAAAGAGTTGTCCAGAAATGTCACTGAAAAACTAGAGCTAGAGGAAAAGTAAGGCTGTCACCAAAGTCAGCAGGATTTATCGTCTGGTCATCATGAACATCTGTGACAAACAGACATACAGTTGTTGAGATATTTCACAAATGAACAAAATTGTGGACAGCAGAGTTGCACTAGAGGAAGAGTCAAGTAATGACAGATGGCAGATGACTTCTTCCTCTGACCATGAATGTCTTTATATAACTTCTTGACAATCTATTGAATAGTTATTGAGATATTTTAGTCAGAACCAAAGTGGTGGACTGACCAACTGACAGACCAACATTGCTAAAAAGAAAGGACATTTCAGACAACTTCTGCATAGGCTGTCAAAAAGTGGCCCAGCTCAGGAAGGTAGTCCTGATATTTAATTGAGTATCAACTGACAACAGCTCCACAACCAACGAGTACTCTTATTATACAGGATAACCACAACAGAAGAGAGCCAAAATGAGAAAGGAAAGACATGAGCTGACTTTTAGAGATATCATTATATCAGCGCAGTGACTGTTATCTAGGTACATCTGACCATTTATCTTGATATGATTTTAGGTCATAACGTCCGGCCCTGATTGCAGACACACAGTGACACAGTGTCTACATCAGCTGTGTTTGTTCAGTGTGTGGTCTGCTGCAGACGGGCAACAGATGAACGGACGACAGACGGACAGGAAGGGAGGACGAGGCTGGAGGAAGAATGAGGAGGAAGGAGGGAGGAGGACAGAATCCTTATCCACTTGATTATAGTGTTTACAGCATCTGGACAGTTGTTTAGTTAAGGCGTGCGTTTGTGTGTTTTAAGAGAGTTTGTGTGTGTGTGTGTGTGTGTGTGTGTGTGTGTGTGTGTGTGTGTGTGTGTGTGTAGTGCTTAGGGACACACCTGGAGTGCAACTATTCTGCGTTTCAACTCAGCCAGCCACTGGCACATTTCACCAGCCTGTGTTTCCCATGACTCCCATTCTTCCCCCCTCAGGGCGAGTCACAAAGTCTCTTCAGCAGCAGAGGAGCCGAGTGTATAAAAAGGATTATAAAGTGCACTCGAGTCCTTTTTTCTCAGCTTGATAGAATAAAGCACTGTTGACCAATCCAATGCTCAGTTTAGGCAAGATAAAAAGGAATAGTTTTGGTTTACTTGCTTTCTCGTCAGGAGATTGTTAAGAGGATCAAAATCACTCTCATATCCGTCCATTGATGTGAAAATACAGCCAGTAGAGAATTAGCTTAGCTTAGCCAAAGACTGGAAATAGTGAGAAATGGGAAGCATGACTCACAATAAAAGACTGCAACTGGTTATTTTTACACTTTCTGTAAAAATAGTTTATGTACAAATTAAACAAACAAGATACAGCATGATAAGTTATGAGCTTCTGATAGGCGTAACATTTTTCCTTGTTTTCAAAATGAGAATTTTTCATCCATTGAAAGGACGGCTATGGTCACACGTGAAAAGACTTCGCAATACTGCCATTCAGCTGAGACATTTGGATGTGGTTTCTTGCAGGCTTTAAAATGACGTTGGGCTCTTGTAGAGGTTAAAGGTGTCCTAATAGCACATTTCACTGCAGTTTCACTGCACTACCGCCAACCTTCTGATTGATGGAAAGCCACTCCTACCTCTTCCACCACAGGAGTCACATATATTTCTGTAGCATGAAGCCTCATAGTTATTTCTTCAGCTTGTGCCCTTTGCTCTACAAGTCCTGGTTCGGAGTTGTCAAAGCTGCCACGCTTTAATCAGCCTACATGCGCATGTGCTTTACCCAATGTCTTATTTTACAATAATGTATAAAACTGATCTCATTGTGTCCTGGTTGCTTGTTGTTAGGAGCACAAGCTCTTATAGTTACATATTCATGACATTTTATATGAAACATTAAATGCGTTGAAATCATGTATTAATGTCAACCACATTTAGCTGATATCAGCGCTATATGACTTTGGAGAAATACCTTCACGCTAATCAATACTGTCTCTCTTTCAACCTACAAATGAACATATTATCAATATGATGACACAAATTTGTGTTTTGTGACATGTTGACGTAACCAAATTTTAGCTATAGTTGAAAAGAGGGCGAAAAGACAAAGAGACTGGCTGTCCATCCCCGTTTTCAGTCTTAATGCTAAGCTATGCTAACTGCCCCCTGACTATAGCTTTATATTTAGGGAAAAGTCACAAGAGTGGTGTCAATCGTCTCATATAACTCTCGTCAAGAAAGCGACTAAGCATATTTCCCAAAATGTCAAACTATTAATTTCAGAATGTCAGCTGAGTGATTTCATCTGTTTACGTGACTTGCTGATGAAATTATTGAACAACTTTACAGATACATACACAAAAGCCTTGCAATGACACATCAGGAGTTTAAAGTTTGGTAAACATAACATACATACATCACTTGTTGCTGAAACACTCTGTAAGGTGACTGATGTAACTAAACAGTCAGGGGTCCAGAGGAATCAAGACCCCGCAGTCTGAACCTTTTCTTGTGTATGTCAACTTCAAAAACTAAAAATGTGTGCTACTGAAATCAAATTTTCATCATCAAACATATGGGTGAAACAATGTGACTTGTGTTACAGCTGCTGTCAGAGCGCTTCATTTGTAAACTGAGGTGAAAACCTGCGTCATTGTGCCTTTAACACCGGAGCTCGCAGCGCAGCAGGGAACGGTCAGGCACCTGCTCCGAGCGCACTGAGCCTTTTCCAGACTGACTTTTTTCTTCCACGAGTTTCACCAGCGACCATGTGGCTCCTTTAAAGCCGGATATGTCCCCACGGCAAGTCCCGTCGTGACCGCGGAGGCGCACATCGAGGGCCCCGAGAGGCTGAAGCCGGATTTAAACCTGCAGGTTGGCAGCGGAGGCTTTTGCGCAGCGGCACTGGTTCACGTCTCTCTCTCTCTCTCTCTCTCTCTCTCTCTCTCTCTCTCTCTCTCTCTCTCTCTCTCTCTCTCTCCTCTCTCGGAGATGAACAGGGGCGAAGGAGAGGGCTGGGACAGGGAGGAATAGCTGGAGGGAGGGATGGCTGAATAACGAGGAGAGCAACACCCACTCCGGACTGACCGAATTGTATCCGGAGAGACGGAGTGAGAGATAGAGAGAGAAGGAGGGAAAGAGTGGAGAAGAAAGAGGAACCCACTGGGAGGCAGCAGTCTTTGGTATTCAGAGGATTTTCTCCTTTGGGGACAGAAAAAGGACGCTTTGAATTGATGACTGGAGAGGTATGAAAGGCGATTTCATTCATTGTGCGTGTGAGTTCTCAGGTGCGCGGCGCTGCTGGAGCGTTTGAAACGAGGCGACTTCATTAGAATTAATCTGATAGTTTGACCCAAATCTGGCTGAGAAACTTTAATTAAACCAGTCAGCAGCACTTTGAAATGATCAGTGGAGACAGACCTCGGTGTTAATCAAACTTGTGCAGCCTCACAGACAGGTGGAATAATTTGAAATTACATTTTTATTTTATTTATTTTTTTAAAATTTACACTCAAATAAAAAACCTTTTATTTTCTCTTCAGCCTTTGAAAATGTTTGCGTATTCACATCAGTCTTGGTTGATGCGTGTTTTACAATGAATGGCATTTGATTATGACTGCAAACTCTCTAGCCTTAAATCACACTAAACATATCGACTGCTTTATTTTAATGAGAACGGCGCATTTACCCTGGTCTTCATTAACCAATCAACAAAGTTGTCCTTCGGACTGGAAAGAGGAAACACATCAGGAAGACAAACTTTTTGTTTTGGGATTAAAGGGATTTAGATGTGGCTGTGATGTGCGTAAATGCTTCATCATTAGGCTCACATCAGTAAAAGACAGAGACATTTTTTAATTGAACCTCACTCTGAGAAGGTCTGATCTCAAATTAGTGTGATTAACACTCATTTGTGTGTGTATAGCCTAGCATTAATTATTTGTGTGTGTGTGTGTGTGTGTGTGTGTGTGTGTGTATTTGTGTGTGTGTGTGAGTGCGTGCTAACAGAATCATTTCCCTTCCTTCTCATTTCCCTCCTCCTGTCCTGAGGCTGATCTATGAAAAAAGAAGAAGAAAATCAATCCCATTTCCTGGAGTATTTCGTGCTTATTAATATGCATTGTCATTATTCTGCCCTTTTGACACCGTCTGAATGAACTGAAGGGGCAGCGTGTTCTTCCAATACCACCTTTACATCAGGGGATGGCTCAATCATGAAACAACTTTTGTTGCACGTGCTGTCAGCGAGATTGTGCTGCCCACAAATGATAAGATGTCCGTCTGCGTCCATCCTCGGTGTGTAATAATAATGAGTGGCAGACTGGAGAGGAAGAGAGAAAAGTGGGAAAATGTTGAGGGGAAAAAAAGTGTGAAAACAGGAGATGAGATAGGAAGAAGAGGAGAGCAAATGTAGTTTTTGCTCTCGACAATGGCACTCATGAAATGTTCCTTCTCTGGACTGTCAATCAAACCGCTCTCTTCTTGTCTGTCTATCACTCTGTCGCTCTTTTGTTCACTCCTTCTCAAACAAAGTCCTTCACTGTTTCGCCCTCAGCCTGCTCTACGTAGGCGGGGGGCTCGACCGCTGCTCTGCGGCCAGTCTAGACTGTCGGATTACTGCTCTGTAATTGTATCAAAGTGGATACCAGATCGGAGTAACTGATTCCAGATCAGTGTCTCAGGGCTATGTGTGGGCAAGGTGGACCCTCAGAGGCTCTCTGTAGCTGAATGGCATTCCTGGTGTTTCTGTCACTGAAACCCCCCTGTCTTCCCTTCTTGCTTTGCTTCTTCTCAACATAATCTTCCATCTCTCTCTGCAGGTCTAGACTGCTGGTTGTGAGGATGTTGTCAACTGGGCAGATTAGGTGGTGTTTATGGGCTCCGCTGGTGCTACTGGCCCTAGTTTCCCATGTTCCCAGTAAGGCACAGAGTCAAGGTAAGTTCCTCTTCCCTAATCATCTCTCTGTTCTCTCTGATCCCACATCCCTCCTCTCTTCCCTTTCCTTTCAAGTGATGTCCTATCCCCCTTGTCCACCACATCCAACTTTTCTTTGCTTTTAAGTCCTGAACTTCCCACCTCAGCCATCCAGCCTCTCCCCATCTGTTCCCTTCATCACTCCTTCCTTCTCTCAAGCCTCCCCTCACCTCTCTGCCCTCCCGTGTTTCCACGTCTTCCCTCCCTCTGCCATCTCTCTGTTTGATGTGCAGGCTCAGTCCAATCAGATTACACAACACTCATGATCATATCACCTCCACATCATCATGCCATTTCACCCGAGCAGCATGGCAACGCTTGCAACCCAGCTGCCGGCGCTGTCACGCTTCCGAGGGGTTTTTAATAAATGTGTTGTAACCGTGTGCATCAAGCTGTGATGATTTGCTGCGCAATGTGCTGCACAATATACAGCGCTCCAGTGTGCTTTCCAATCAACATCACCTCAGCAAACCTGATTTAATCAAACTGAGGCTCATCAAAACATGGACTGTTGTCTGTTTTGTGCAATGTTTTTGGTAATGGATGTTAAAAATCTGGATACACTCTGAACAAGGAAACGCACACTTGAGTTCCAGTTGAACATACTTTATGTTAATATGTCATCATGTGGCATAATGAGCATATCACGAGTTAAAGTGTAACAGATGTGTGTTTTTATGAATGAAACTCAGATATTCTGATCTGCTAGTATTTAATTGGCTACAGAGCTAAAGGAAAACCACCAAACAATCCTTTCTGATCTTGTGATCAACACCAGGAGCCTCATTACAGAAACCGATCTTAACTGCTTGTCCTATCTTAATTTAAAGGAGACATATTATGCTAATTTCCAGGTTCATAATTTTATTTTGGGTTACTACTAAAATAGGTTTACATGCTTTAGTGCTCAAAGAAAACATAAATTTGCAGCACTGTATTCCCTCTCTGCCTGAAACGCTCTGTCTCTTTAAGCCACCCCCCTCCTGAATATACAGTCTGCTCTGATTTGTCAGCGCACACACGCCTGAGCCAGCACTGCTGACAACAAAAGAGCAGCTGTACTAACTCAGTTCTTATGCGCAAAACTAGCCGCTAGGCATAAATTATGCAAATGTATGACATGGTGATGAAGTGTGATGTCACAAAGTCACAGAATCAAAGGCGGGGCTACTGACAAGGCGTTTCAGGAGCAGTGTTTTCTGTGGAGGAGAGGAGAGGAGCTTCTGTGGGTGCAAACTTTGACCTTTTTTAACGTTTCCATGTCTTAAACATGCACAAGAACCTACCCACTGAGCAGGCAACATCTGTGGATGTCCAAAACAGGTTGATATCATGTCCGTCGGGCCAGGCCATGATCTGGACGTCCATTGACAGCCAGAATTAGTCGATAAATGATGTTGAGAAAAGACGTCCAGTCAGGCCATAATCTAGACATCCACTGACATCCAGAATTAGTTGAGAATAAATGTTCATACTGGCTATGAGCTGGACGTCCACTGACAGCCAGAATTAGTCAATTAACGATATATAAACGTCTATACAACATCCAGAAAACACGTATAAAAAACTTTCATTCTGGCTCCCCAGAGGACGTCTTTTAGATGTCTTAGATGTCCATAAATGACGTCTAAAAGACGTGATCTAGACCACTTTTTGCTCACTGGGTATATGACACACCAAAGGAAAGGGAAAAAAATTAAAAAGCATACTAGGTCTCCTTTAACTTTAGCAAAACTCCTATCTACCTATTTCAGAAGCAATTCCTAAACTCATGGCTGTGTCCTATCCTATCTCATAAGTCTGCCTGTCTTGACAATGGCTGCCTCACTTCATTTTGGTTCAGCTAGCTTTCAATGGGCCAGAAAAGACAGCCATTGAGTTGTAGCTTCAATAATTGGGCATAGATGCAGGTGCAGGAGAGGATATGTGACTGATTAATACATCGTTCAGGAAATTCGGAAAATGTAGGATGTTTTTATTTCAGCAACAGTTCGAATGCAGAGGTTTCATCTTATTCCAACAAACAGATCCAAGAGCTCTTTTATAAATCTTATGACTTTGGTGTATGTGTGTGTTCAGCTGTGTTTGAATGTGTGTGTGTGTGTGTGTGTGTGTGTGTGTGTGTGCGTGAGTTTATAGGAGTCTGTATTTGCAATTGGCAGCCTCTGAAGTACAGTGTGTACAGCGTGTCAGACCTACTGTAGCTGTCTGGATAGAGATCATATGAAAATGACCACTAGGGACACTTAAACATTTAGCTGACCCTGCTTTGTGCGGGTGTGTTTGTGTGTGGCTGACATTCCTCCCAGGACGTGGAGTAAGAGTAACACAAATAAATGAATCAAAAAAAGATTTATTTTTTCTCTCTAAAGTTGTTGTTCACAATCAATAATCCATATGACACAAACCTTTTATTGATCTGTTTTCACAGCTAAATTTATAGAAAAGAAAGAAATTCCACCCTAAACTGGTTTATTTATTTGTTTTAATTACAATGGTTTAGATGTTGTATTTTGTTTGGGGTTTATTTTTGCTGTGAAACCTGAATGGATCAGTGTGGGTCCTTATTTTGAAATGAAAGTAGCTGTTTTCTATTTCTTCCTGTCTCTCCTTCCCCTCATTGAGCTCTCACTCTTTCCTTTCCTGTCTTTTGTGTTCTCTCCCTCCATCCTTCTCGCTCTATTTCTCGTCATTCGTTTTTCTCATCTCTGTTTCCCCCCTTCTCATTTTATTACAATTTTCATCAGCAGTTCCGTAGGTCATGTTTTTCATTGCAGGCAGACAGAAACGAGAGGTGAGACAGAAGTGTGACAGCATAAATTAGGCTGGGATCTGATCCCAGTGAATTACAGCAGAGCATGGACGACCTCCCAGACGTTATGGGAGCGTGCCCTGCTCAATCCCTTCATTAGGGAGCATGTGATAGCCATTAATTTTTGCCTGGTCTGTCCCCTGTAAGCTGCAACATCTGGTCAGAGGGGATTTGAGCTTGAGGATTAGTGTGTGCTCTACCCATGGAGGATGTTTGTATATACAACACAAATGTCTGGATATCATCAGGAACGCCCACTACCAAAGCCTGGGTCAGGTCCAGGAGGTGATTCCTCCTCTCTAACACATTACTAATGTTGCAAATGATCTGGTCTCCACACCTTCCTAGTAATATTAAGACATTTTAAGGATATCTCTTAATTGCAGCATGTTTTTGTCACAAATTTTACTGTTGCATATACCTTTTGTCAGGGAGCACTTGTGAAACATCTGCTTTTACTTATAAAATAAGAAGCTACAATGTAAAATCTAAAGTTACATTTTCTAAAATCACCAGAAGTAATTGTCACTGCTTAAATGGAGCAACACTGTCCACTACTAAATATTTTTATGTTCTAAAAATGTACTTTGTTTTTTACAGTTTATTCTAGGAAGTGTTACTTCTTGCAACAATCCTCACATAAGGCAGAACCCTGCAGGTCTCCCTGTACCACACTGTGCCTGTGGGTGGTTTGTTTTTAATCCAGTTGAGCAATAAACATTTTCCGGCCAACAGCAGCAGTTTGTCGCAGAGTTTGAAGTGTAGGTGAGGTAATATTATTTCCTTTGAGGAGAGACCAAGAATAAACAGACCAGGGTCCTTCTCCATTTTAACCTAGACTGTGTCCCTTAGCTCCTTCTCATCACGCTCCAAAACCTTGAAATAATTTGAATCTGATGATGCTAAAAGAAAAATCAAATGACCCACTCATAATCTTAACAACAGATATCTAAAAAAAATGTCATGGCAATCCAACAAATAGTTGTAAAGATATTTCCCTCAAAAGTCAACCTCATGGTGGCACTAGAAGAGACATCAGGAGATCACATTGAATGGGATAGTGAATGGAAATTCATCACAGTAGTTAAGATAGTTCACTTCTTAAATGAACACTTGGATCTGTGGTTGGTGCTGATGAAAAGTCAGGGGACCGCTAAATTAATCCTGTTGGGAATATGAATGTCTGTACAAAAATTAGATGAACTCATCATAACCTGATGATTCATTAACATGGTGTCTGCCAGTCTGTTCACTAGAGACTCATCATCATCTACTATGTAGCCCTCAAATCACAGTTATTCAGGAACTACTGTAACGATTCATTAATTATTAGTGTTACTGTGGTTTGTCCAGAACAATCAGTTCGAATATCTGAAAAAAATCATTGAACAGAAAGAAAACAGGCCTCTACAAATGAAATTAAATCTCAAAAGGAGCAAAAATCCAGTCTCTAAAACTGCTTTCTTTACGTTAATGTTTTTTATGTTCTGCTGGTTTCTGTGTTGCAGTTGCTTGCGGTGTTGCAGTTGCTCACAACGGCATCCTCCTGTGAGCAACTTCACCTGATTCCATTAATTGGCGGTGGCGTGACTCCTATATTTCCTTTGCCAACCCTTTCACCCATATAGGTTGTATTTCTTTCTTGAAAACAAAAGAAATCTGGCTGTACCCATTGTTTGTCCTACAAATAGGGATAAATGTACATTCCTTGTACTGTATGACCAGATTTTTTTAGGAGACAGGATTTGGACACAGTGTACAGTCTGTACAGCGTTTGAGACTCAGCCACACTACATCTTAGCTCCTCTATCTGACCTGTGGGAGCAACTCTGACACTGTTCTTACTGCAGAAACTGAGCAGTGTGCAACACAATGAATTGTTGCCTCTTTTTTTGGTCTCTGGCTCTTACTTTGGCCTTGAAAAGTATTGAAAAGGGAAATGTAAATTTTGTTCTCTGCTTAGCCCTCAGAGGGTGCGAGGAGTGACCTGGCGCTCTGTCTTGCTGTTTCCAATGCAGCAGTGACAGAAGCCCGATGGATGGAGGAATGATGCCTGATGGTGGAAGTTTGCCACCGTCACATCTGAACCCAAGAAAAAGTAGAGTTGGCAGCCTTATTGTTAATTAGGTATTTATATTTATAGTCAGTTTGCTCCCAGGTTAGGTCAGTTAGTTATTGTAAAGGTGCTAAATGTGTGTGTGTTGCCCTGTGTTTGTGCGTGTGCACAGTTAACTATTGTAATTAATTTGTTGATTGGCTGACTGCCCGGGTCAATAGCATGTTTCAGGAAACATCACAACAGATTATGTGCTCGAGAACACATTTCCAAAGATATTGCACTTTTGTGTGTGTGTGTGTGTGTGTGCATGTGTGTCGAGATATGTGTGTTTGTGTGAGTGTGGTTAGAGGGCAGCCTGGTGAATTAGTATGAGTGAAAGTGTTGGCCAGTAATTTCAGTGATAATGAACAGGGAGAGAAGCCAATGATGAGAAATCATTTATTCATAAACAAAAGAGAGATGGAACAACCTGTTTTGAATTTAAAAACTGCTAAATTACCCAAACCCAGTCTGCCATCACCTCGCCACTCTGCCGCTGCTGATGGTAATCCAGCTTGTCATAATCATCAGCCACTTTGGACTAAATGGAGCATTGAATCGTCGGAGAGATGATGTGCAGGAGGCGCTCTAATTTTGCCCTGTTGTTGTTGTCAGACCATGTAGATGACATTCTTTGATTGTAAATAAACAAAATTAACTTCAATTAACGGGAACATGAGCTAATGATTTTTTGGGAGGGCTGAGACAGGATATCCAGTTCGCTCTACATTCAACATGCATTCATACTCCAAATGACACGGTATAAGGCACAACAGTGTAGGGAGGAATAATGTGTGCCAGGTGAAGTAGTTGCAGTCTGAAAAGCATGAAATAGGCTCCGAACGTTTTGGAACATAGAAGCGCTTCCCAGAATCACAGAGTGGAAAAGCGTGCAGAGCTTGAAGTGACTCAGGGTTGAGCAGATATTGTAGTACTACAAGGTGAATCAGTTACTTGGGTTCTGCTTTTTCTTGAAATAACTGAGAAAAAGTACCATAGTGGTAAGAAAATGACACTTCTTTAAAATGAAACTTGTCGATGCAGTTTTTTGGAATCAAATAACCTGAGTTTATAACATATGTGTTGATCCACATGTCTTCTATAAACAATCCCAAATGTTAGGAAAACTCCTAATCTAAGAGAACTGAATAGAAAATAGATGATCAGGATACTAGGTGAAGAAAAGGTGTCAGATGATCAGAGAGGTAAGATGAAAAACACCATAGTTTATCTTAAACCTGCGATAACTGATTTTTTGGCCACTTTGGATTGGAAACAGGCTGTGAAACCAAGAATGACATATTATCAGCTTTAAAGGGTAACTCCACTAATTTTACAATCCAAAGTGTGTTTACAGGTCTTGTAGAAAAAAATGTGAAAAAAGTAGTATAAAGCCTTTTGTAGCTCTAGAGGAAGCTGCATGTAATCTAATAAATTGCCTCCAGTGATGTCACTCAGTGGCAAAGTTGCATTGTGGGTATCACCTTGTTTATTCCACACGTTCTTCTTCCTTTTCAAAACCTGCTGCCTGTATAACCCACAGTGCAGTTTATCAGATTACATACAGCATCTCCTGGATCCACAAAAGGCTCTATACCAGTAGTGAAGTACGCAAAGACCTGTAAACACACTTCAATGCATAAAATTGATCAAGTTGACAAACATGATATCAAACAGTCCAGCATTGCAACACTGAGAGCAATATTGCTTTCATTCAGAGTCAAGTTTGTGTTCACCAATCACTCTCCTTTTAGCTCTGTTTTTGTTCTCCACCAACTAATGAGAGAAATATCAAGCTCTTTAGCTGCTAAATGTTCCACTGTGTTCACTAGCTAGACACTGTCTCTCTGAGTATAGTGACGTTTTTAAAGCTTTTTTGCTGATAACAGCTGTCTGCGCCCGAGAACAACACTGATGAAAGCAGTGAGAGAAAACATAGGCAGTAAAGTATCTGATGGAAACCAAAACCATGAGCTAAATAGAAGCTAAAGAAACATCATAGAACTGATGGCAACTTCATCTGTAAATAATTCTTAATTCTGTAGGTTCAAAATTTCTCTCACAAATAGTCATTTAATTCTGAATGAGGATAAAAAATAGTGATTATAGCAGCTTTAAATATTATTATTTGGAGTAATGCAATGACATGTAATAACCAATGTGTGTGAGCGAACTACAGGAAAGTGTTCAGTTAAAACGAGAAAGTCATCCGGAAACCATGATCAATGTTTTCACTTCAATTTGTTTGTTTAAAATTTGCACGATTGTCTGACTGCTCGTGTTTCTCGAGCTGGCAGATTTTACTGAAGCAATGTTGCAGCTGAATACCAGAGTCCAGAGTGTGAATATTGTATTTATTTTTGTTATTGAGTATAATATTTAGATTTTTGAAATAATGAACTGAACAACAGAAATTAGATCATACTTGTTATAAGCTATCCCATAAATTATCCTGTAAACTAAGTGCAGCACTTAAACCCTTGCCAGTATGTTTTGAAGCATACTCAGCAGTGACCTACACTTGAAATCGTCTGTGTTAGAATAGCAGTCTCTTTAATTTATTATCAAATTACTGTTTAATATCAATTATCTCCTGCAGAATTAACCCAGTTGAGTATTTCATGTCGATATTTTTTCACCATCAGTTGGTATGCAAGCACAATATTATTGCCTCCTTCACCAGACGGCACATGGGGAAGATCATCCAACAGACTCTTATTATTTAGTCAGTCCTTAAGAGAGATTTCACACTCACACACACACAGACACACACACAATGCAGCACAGAGGTATGCGTTGAGGGGAAAAGGCATCATTTACATAGGTAAAGCGATGAAAGAGAGAAAAAAGGCGTTAAGCCACTAAAGGGAGTGGAGTGCAAGTGGCGCAGAAGAGGAGAAGATGGGATAAAAGAGCAGAGGAGAAGACAAGCGAGGAGGAGGAGGAGGAGGAGGAGGAGGAGGAGGAGGAGAGCAAGCGGAGAGTTTAAACCTGAGGATGAGAAGAAGAGATGTGATAAAAGACTGAAGTGTTCCATGAGAGCAGCAGAGGAGATAAAAAGACCGGAGAGGAGAGGAAAGAAAAAGCCAGAGTGGATTTAGGTTAAGTGCTATCTCGGTGAGCAGAGCAGTTCTTGTAGCGACAAGACGCCGGCCACATCAAACGACGTGTGCTGCAGCGCTGCATTGGCACTAAACACGTGCACTCATACACACACACACACCCATCTCCCTCATGTACAGTACAGTAGCTATCTCGTGGTGACAGTGCAAGCCAGCAGTTGTCATCCATAAATCCTGCGTATTAGTGAAGCTACTGTAGCTTGAATACTCACTGTGGAGTCAGTGCAGGGCTAATCTGGAGAGGAGGAGGAAAACAGAGAATTAAAGGACGGGAAAATGAAGGGGAAGGGGAAGAGTGGGAGAGAAGATGAGGGAAAAGAAGAGGAAGGAGAGGAAGAATGACCACGGAAAAGAGAAGACAATAGGAGAAGAAAGTGGATGGCAAGAAGATGATGAGGAGTTGAGAAAGGGGTAGAGAGGGGAGGAAAGAGGCAACTGGCAAAGAAAAGAGAAGCTCAGAGAAGACAAAGGAAAGCAAAAAAAGAGATAGCTAAATGGAGGTTGAATTAAGAGATTGTTTAGGATGAAAAGAAGCCAGCTTTGAGCAGGGTGCTGAGCCAGATCAGGAGATGGGAAGAGGAAACTTGCAGAAGAAGTTGAAACTGAGACAAGTAACGAGAGGAGGTGAAGTGAAGCAGAAGATTGGACAGCGAGCCTTTACTCATCTACCAGGAATCCCTGCGAGCTTTCACCACTGCTAATCCTGGAAAGAGTCATCCCATCTCAAACTGGGGCTTCGAGCTGCGCCTGTATAGTCTAACCCAGATAATTCCAGTTCATACTGGGCCCCCAGTTAAAAGACTTACAGTCCACGCTCCCTGCAGAGCCGGGAGATTACTTGAGTTCATACTTCAAATTAGACCCTTTTAAATTAAGCTGCACAAGGTGAGAACGTGTTAAATAGGATTTTTGAAGGGATTTCTATAATTTTCTGGCTCTGGGGTAATTTCTTCAGTGACTCAGACTATTTACTGAAGCTAAATTTTGTTGCTAAGCAGTAGTCGCCAAAGTTCTGCCAAATGGCCGGACTTGCATTTACTACCTGGCAAGAGGCTTATGAAGGAGCAGTTGGGGTCCCGCTGATTCCTGTGGTGTAAGTCTTTCAGATAAATGGCTCTGGTTTGTGTGATATAGTACTCTTGAGCTATATGTGACTCTGTAAGTTTAGGGGAGAGTTAATCTAGGCAGGGTTTCTACAATACTCAAGCAAAGCATCTTATTGTGATCCAGAGAGAGAATGTCTAATGTGTTTCACGAAAGCATCTCAGCACTTCGTGCGAGAGAGTGTGAAACGTTCTCTCTTGGATGATATTTATGGCTGTGCCGTGGTAAACAAGAACAGACGTGGCGGTTCGTGAATGGTAATTTATATCAGAGACCCTCATGTTCCGTCAGCATCCACAGCTATTGAGGGTATTACGTCCATATGCATTAATCATAGTTGCTGTCTCTAGAATAGCCTCCAATTTGTAGACCTTGACATGCATTCACAGAAGAGAAGAGGGTCATATAGCTGGCTCATTCATTTTTTGTTAGAATTCAGTGGGTGTATGTGTGTGTGTTCATTGACATGCAAAGCAAAGATCAAGGTATTCGAGGCAATTTTCACACCAGTTATTAGTACTCTGTCTGCCAACTCAATTCACCCACTATCCAGCACACACGAAATGATACCAGAGTAATTTAAGTCACAGACTTAAATTATTCATAGATTCTTATTGTGTGCTGTAATTATACCGTTTCATCCTATGCATTTTGAGTATCTGATAGGTGGTGCGGTGATTACTTAAGAATAGGAGCGAGCGAAATGTAAAACTGTGAAGTGCTGCACCGTGTCTCTGTAGAACGATCAAACAGCATCATGAGATGTGGTGATGAAAAGTTCAAGAAGTTGTCCTTGTTTGACAAGTTGAGGCTGGATCCTTTTATTCTGGGACTTGACATTAACTTGTGAGGTAATACCATGACTAAAATATAAAGTGTGTTTGGCAGGAAAGTCTGGCTGAAATAATTTTTTGGAAAGAAATTAACTTTTTAAACTTTTCCTTTTACCTTGATAATTGATCCAAGTAGAGAAAAAGTATCTTATCCTTATACTACGCTGATATATGTACTCATTTTCAAACTCATACTTTTATTTTGGATGTCTACTCAAAATGTTTACATGCTTTAATATTAAAAAAAGAAAAGAAGTTATTTTTCTCATACTGTCCATTGCTGCAGCACCTCTATTCACCCTCTGTCTGAATGCTCTGTTAAAGC
The DNA here is from genome assembly GCF_040436345.1 of Pagrus major. Taxonomy (NCBI): domain Eukaryota; kingdom Metazoa; phylum Chordata; class Actinopteri; order Spariformes; family Sparidae; genus Pagrus; species Pagrus major. The sequence continues at coordinate 13,737,277 of NC_133231.1, read as the reverse complement.
CCCCACTCCCGAAAAGACAAGTCTGCTCTGATTGGTCAGCTCTCATAGGCCTGAGTAGGCACCGCCCACTGTGTTTCACATCAGCTCTGCTGGTGTTTTTGCAACCACATCCGTACTGGAGGCCAGGCTTATGGCGGTGACTGTATAATTGTGACATCACAAGCTTTCTAAAGTCCTGACAGCTTATTTAAATGCACAGTTTCTGAATACAGGCTGTGTGTATTTCTTTGTGGATTGAGTGTTTTGAAACTTTCACAGCATTTCCATAGCAACTAGACCTGCTTTGTAATGAAAAATTACATTGAATTCTGACTTCCTACAATATTGGACCTTTAACATACTAAAAGAATACTAAAAATACAGTTTATTGAAGTTGTTTGACCCAACTCTAACAGGCATCTCTGACTTTTCTGCCTCCAACATAACAATACAATAATGTGGAGTTTACAGTTCTCTCTGATTTATGTGCCTGAATGGGATTTTCCAATTGAGAAAGATGAAGGTCTGTTCTCATCATCGAGTGAAAATCCTGCACAGTACCCCTCAGGTTTGTCCATATCATATCACCCATTTTTTCTCTACACAGTTTCTCCATAAAGGCTCATGTACAGTCTTTACATGTCAGCACTCTATAAACATCAATCACCTGCTAATAATGAGCATTAATTTTAGGTTCTGGGAACGCTGATGTGGGTCAGCAGTTAAGGTGAGGGGTCCTTTAAAGTTTATTACAGCTCAATGAGATTCATTAAACTGTAGTTCATTAACATTATTCCCTTTATACCTTCAGGCAGAGTAGATTACACTCTCTTTTGCCCGTATTTATATAGACTGCTGCAAAGTTGTTTCCCTGAGTGAAACTCACTTTAAAATTCTATTTTAAAGTGCCTGGATGGAGCTATAAATGATTACAGCAAAATCTGGATTTATTTCAAACCTACTCTGTTTATATTTTATTCACAAAGTTATTAAAAATCTACATATAGTCTTAGAAATCTTGTGCGACCACATCTTCTGATTAATGATGGTATCCTGACCCCAAAGTTCGTTCACTGGTTTACTGTAAGTCAGTAGTAATTTCTGTTGAAGGAACTTGAAGACAACATGTTCAGTTTTCATCTTTTTGAAGAGTGCTGACAGGTGAAGTGACTTTACATCGGCAGCGTCATCTGATTAAAGGATGACAGCGTCTGCTAGAAACTTTGTAGAAACACATTAGAAATCTTGGTGAATACTTTGTACATAAACTAACAAAGAACATTCGTCGAAATGGTGATATGTGTGTCGCAGACATAAAGACTATGTCAGCGACTTTTGCTTTCGTCTGAGGTGAATTTGTAGTATTCCATAATACTACATTTCTGTGTAGCTGCTGTCCTTCCCTTTTCTTCTGTCGTTTGTCTCTGTGTCTGTAGATTAAAGCAGTCAAATTCCACAAATTGATTCTACAGTACAAAATATATTAAGTGTAAGAAGCCAAATACTGCACACACACACAGAAATATAGCAGGGAATGGTTGCTGTCACCATTTTTAACAGGCCACTGCACTTTTCATTGACAGAGGGCTGGACAGTACAGCGAGTTGCTGAGGATGCTGCTGTAATCCAATCATTTCTCCATAATAATGTATCGATCAAAAATGTAAACTCACACATTGACGCAGGCAAGGACATCTGCTTTTTCCCCCTTCTCTTCACCGGACTGTATCATCCCTCTACATATCACTTTTCAGTGGAATCTTATAAAGAGAATTTGACTGGAAATAGTTTCTTCTAAATCTGTGTCTTTTTAAACCTTTTTCATGCTGTTTCGAGCTGAAGCTGAGCTGTTACGCCACGCTGGCCTGCTTTATGTGTTACTCTCATGGATACAGGAACTTTAAAATTGAAATTCACTCAGCCCTCTCTTTTTCCTTCTGTCCATCCATTTATTCATTTCCTCTTGGAGTCCTTTTGATTTGTGACATTATTTGGGAAGTTCTTTTGGTTTTAGGGTTTAACAACTGACTTGTTGTCATGTTAACACATGTTGACTGGTGGCTGGGAACTTTTTAATTAACATGATACTCATTCATCAATGTGTTGTTTATCTCCAGTCGTTCCCCAGCTTTATTAAATGTGGCTAATTGTTTTTCAGTTCCAACTCCGAGGAGGCTGCGCTTCAAAGTGCTGAGCTCGAGTAAACTCCTTGTTTCATGGAAGGAGCCCAAAGGAGATTTTGACAGCTATCTATTCCTCTACAACAGTATACCAGGTAGGATCATTTTGCTGTGGAGACACACACACACACACACACACACACACACACACACACACACACACACACACACACACACACAGGTAGGAAAAAAAACTGTATGCTGAGGATAAGTGGGACCTAACTTTGAAATTTGGGAGGAAGGATCCTATTATGATTTGGATTTCCCGTCTGTCATGAGGGATTATGTAATTTACTTCTTATCAAAGCTTCTTTGAAGGGATCAATCTCCTGAGAGATGTGGAAGACTCAAAATGTGTCCTGCACCTCTGCCAAGTTTGAGACAAAGGAGTGTTTTTGCTGCGTACGTGGAGCTGTCAGCATATTTGAAAATGGGACCTATAGATATAAAAGACAGTAAGACCCTCGCCAACTCATCATGGAGTTCAGTCCAGGGCAGACGAAGACAATATTAGTCACTCACTCAGCATTATCACCGTGCGATTGTGTGGGCATGATGGACGCCTGACGTCTGGCTTTTATCCTGCATCTGTCAGTAGTCAGTCATTGTACAGACACAAGGCATGACCTCGTCTCTTTCAGGTCATGCACAGTGCAGTCAGTAATCACCCTAATTACCACTGACGGCTCCTTCATCATGCAGTGCACCTTCCCTCACCGCCATACGTATCCATCACATCAATTCTTTAACTGTTGCTGCACCGCTGCCTGCATTTGTTCCGTATTAATGCCGTGCTGAACACCGCAGACAATTCTTTCACCGCCCGTTGTAAAAATGAATAAGTAGGACTGAATAAGCACTCTGTAGGAATAAAACCTGTTACTCGCAAACAACCCTTTGCAAGAAACGCCTCGTCTGACAATTTCTTGCCGCCTCCGACAGCTGAAAAGAGAAGAAAAACTGAAATTTATGGCCACTTCCTCCCAGGCGGGAGTGCAGCAGTAGCTCACTGGCATTCAGCAAATGCAATAAAAAAAATGGACTCTCTCAGTGTCCTTACTGATCTGTACACTGGTTATCTTCAACAATAAGAAGGCATGAGGACACAAATACCTGTCCTGTGTCCTGATGTCCAGTCTCCTCTGTCCATCTTTAGTCCATCTGAGTCAGATGAGGTGAACAGCACCCATAGTGAAGCTTGTTTACACTGACTGAAGTCCTTTTGTTCAGAATAAAACACCATTTTAGATCACAAAAGGAGCTGTCAGAGTGGCAGCTAACCTTTTCGCTCAACATAATATCCTTTTTTCCCCCTGAGAGCCTTTCTAAAAAGGAGCAACTAAAGTGCAACTGGATAAGGATTCAAGTTTTAGGTCAAAGCAGATGACTCATTTTTGCCGACTAAAACGACTAGCTGGGTTCTTTTCATCGTGCTTATATTCTTTCAAACATTGCCCCCTGTCACATTTTTCCCCATTATCAGCTTGTATCCTTATGGATGATGTAATCCATGTCTCATTGCATCAGAAAGTGGTTAACTTTAGCCTGCACGTCTCTGTCCAGTGGCTTTATTCCCGATTCTATGGCAGTGCATGAATTCAACTAAAATAAGCACTTAGGCTATTGGAAGTCTGTTCAATAGCCTGCCAACAATTCTGAATTTCAAATAGTGTGGGTTGTGTCTGTGTGTACTTGCATATCTCTGTGTTATTTATCTGTGCCAGATGTCTATATTTACTCTCTCTCAAATCCCAGCGGAGATGAAGCCAAACCCTGCAGAAAAAAAGTTTTTACTGTATGCGACTGCAACTTATTGTCACACTGCTGCTGCAGCCAATTAGAGGAATAATTTGGGGAACTGGAAATTGTGTTTGCTTTTCAAGCATTGGGAGGCACAAGAAGTGATGCAGAAATTAGGTGAGGTTTAAAATAGGTTGTAGTATTGACGGCAGCAGTACAGGAGAATAATTATACATATTTACTGTGGCAGTGACGCATGAGACATTGGAGGCACATTGATGTTGTTTATGTTAAGTCTCTGCCTTGCAATTTAGTTGTATTTCCTGTTGTTAAGGTCGACATTTTAACGTAACTGTACAAACAAGTTTTAATGTGTCCATTAACTCCTACATAAAATGTAGGCAGCCAATCAGAACGAGGTGTTGCCATGGCAGCGGGGTAATCGTGATCATCAGCGCTCAGGACAGGCTCGTTCAACATGGGCAGTAGCTCCGATTACTCAAGTTTAGCTCAAGTTGAATATTGAGAAACAAAGAATAGTGACTTCCTTTTGCCCTCATTACGTTACTTAAGCGGCTCTCAGACTTCATGTTACAAACGAAGCAGTTGACAAAAAGCGCAAAAAGTGGCCTTGTCGCGAATTTGTACTGACGGGATTTCCCCCAATAAGCTCATTGTGCACACGAAAACAAACTTCGACAAGCGACACAAGGGGAGATTTTTGCTTTGTTTAAGGTGTTTTCAAAAAGCAAATTTGGGTTCCACAAGAGAAAATCCTTCAAGGATGAAGACTGACTGGTTGTTATGGCAAGTGTCCGCCTGGTTATCCGCCCCACCTCCATTAAGGAGCAGCATAACAGGTGCTTTGAGGGGCACTTCCGCCGATGCCAACTGTAAAATCTGTAAACATATGCTAAAAAATGCTAATGCTATAGTTGAACCAACCTGAGTAATCAAATAGCATTAAGCATCCACTGAAGGGATGTTTTATAAAGCAAAGCCTTTAGAGACAATTTAGTATTGTTTAAGTATATTTTGAGTTGTTTCATGAGGGCATATCATTAATGTTTAACTGTAAAAACAGTCCAACAAGCCTTAATGTTAACTGAAACCATAATATATGAGGCATTTTCAGCAAGATAAAAAGGTCAAGACTAGGCAGTAAATGACAATGAATGTATTTATTGTTTTACATAATTGTTCAGACTAGTAATGCCACACTGTTCTGTTCTTAGATGAGTTTTATACAATATTTTTTGCATATTATTGAACTAATGAACAACAAAACAACAAAACTGTTGTTCGCCAACATTAGGTCCTTCATAAACTACAAGTAGTCATTTTTACATTTCTCTTTGTGTATTACACAAAGAAGACAAAACTTGTATTACTCAGCTTTTTTTGAGGTGCTGGTAGGTGTGTTTTTGATCGCTCTTGTTCCCAGTCTTTATGCTAAGCTAAGTGAATTGTCTGCTGGCTGTAGCTTCATATCTAGCGTACAGAAATGAGAGTGGTACTGATCTTCTCATCTTACTTTTAGGAAAAAGGTGAAACAGCATATTTTCCAAAATGTCAAACTCTTTAAGTCTCAAGAAAATGCTTGTCAACACCTTTAGCCTGCAATGGAAATTTAAGTGTAGAAATAACGAGGCCCACTTCTTTCCATTAAAAAGAGTAAACTGGTGATTGCAGGTGAACTCTTTAAACCCTTGCAGCTGTCACCTCGTGAATCAGTTTCAGTCAAGAGGGAGAGATCTCTGTAGATAAGGAAAGGGCTGTAAAAAGAAAGTTTAAAGATGGGTGTTTGGCCTGAGAGATGTATTTCTCAGTGCAACAGTTGTCATATGGTGTCCCGGTGAATACCTACCCTTCACTTTAAGCCCAAATATTTGGTTGATTGACAGTATATTTGTACCCAACCACTGACTAAGGTTCCGGTTTGTGCTGTGAACACTGATTCATGCAGTTACCTCACCTGACCTGCTGTCCTCTTCAGTAGGATTTATCTTCCTACTCCTAAAGGCGTCATTAGTCATCACTCTGCAGGCACAGGGGACAGAAGAGCTGAGGAAGCACACAGACACAGACGCACACTCACGCCTTTATTGATGGTCAAATTGATTGCGGGGTCAAATTTAAAAGGGGGTGATAATGTGACCTGTTGGCCTGATGGAGATTAACTGCTAAGGAGAGGACACCACCGCACACACGCTTGTTTCGTAGTGAGGATCGACAATTTATTTTAGGGATGAATTGCATTTTCCTCAGCTTGAAACTTCAAACTAACTCAGATATTTGTTCTGTCTCTAAGCCTCACCCACTAGCCCTACTGTAAAAATAACAACAACATGAAAAACAGAATCAACTTCAGACCCACAAAATGTTTTTCTTCTTTATTCTTAATTTCTGTTTTTTTTTATTTTATTCTTGAAGATATATGCTCCACGACCAACTCCTCTCTCAAATAAAATATTTCGACCTTGAACAAAATGTTTGCCTTCCTTCAGAATACAGAATGTTAATCAGCTCCTCTGCTGAATTATCTTCATATTGCCTCGGCCTTGAGAATATTAATATTTTGCTTCCCAGAAACCGAGTATAGCAACGAGAAATAAAAAAGCACTGAATCAAAACATCTTGGAGTCTAACCCTTGACCCTTTGCTTTTTCTTCTTCTTTCTCTCTGTCAGGTGGTCAGCAGAGGGAAATCATAGTATCTAAATCTGACACTAAGGTGTTGATAACAGACTACAACCCCTCTAAGGACTACACTGTCAGTGTGATTGCTGTCAGTGGCAGTGAGCAGAGCAGACCTCTTCAGGGCAGACATAAAGGTGCGTTCATGCATTTAACTTTATTTGCTTCTGTTTCATTCTGTTGCTGTCGTGTTATGTGTAACTCCCACACTCTGTTTCTGCTCCAGTGTGATATGCTCTTCCACTCTATTTACCTGTACCCTGTTCATCACTACTCTACTCTGCTCCTCGGTTTTACTTGACTCTGCACAACTGTACTTTCAAATCTTTTTGCCTTCTTCTCATCTGGTCTCCTCTGCTCTTGTTCCCCTCTCATTTCCTGTCCTCTCTACTTACCTTTGTTTTGATATGCTATAGTGCACTTTCCTCCCATTGTCTTCACCCTCTCTTCTTTTTCTTCTTCTTTTCTTTTTCTGGTTTTCATCTATTTTCTTTTTTCTTTCCTCATTTTCCCTCCTCTATCCTCTCATTTTCTTTCTTTTTGTCTCATCTTGTCTCCACTCATATTTCCTTTCCTTTCCTTTCCTTTCCTTTCCTTTCCTTTCTTCTCACCCCCTCATTTATTCTCCCATGTCCTCTCCTCTTCTGTGACATGCTGGACTTGAATTTATTCTGATGTGCTTTGCTCTCTTTACCATAGTTACCTCAGCCTTATTTTAACCATTCCCCTACTGTAATATCAGAGTATGCGCTTTCCTTATCGCCATTTGTAGACAGAGAAAGAGAAAGGACTCCCAAAAATAACAGTTTTTATATGATATATTCTGCCAACGTGTGATTAATTTTTTTCCTGTGCTGCAGCGGAAAGAGGTGAGAGTGATGGAGGAGACAAGACCGAGCCCCATAGACTGACCGATTCAGTCGTACCTCCTGAGGATGCCAACGAGATCTCTGGAGGTAGGACAAACGCAGACAAATGCTGTTTCCAGGAGAGGAGTCCATATACAAATCCTGTGCTCGCCTGAACGTATTAATAAAATAAATTGTGCTGAGTCGGACTCTGCTTACAGACTACTTCAGTCAGTTGCCATAGTGGTGTTTGGAGATATGAAAACAGCTGTTGGTGTGGTCTGTCACCAGCTCCATAGATCAGAAAGCCAAAAATATGAGTCCGTGTCCAGCTGGATCCAACTGTGAAGCATGTACCCCCATGCAGACTTTGTGTGCAACTGGTTAACAGCAAGTCCAGACAGACAGACAGACAACCGCCTGGTGGTCTATTTACCCAGCAAGTGAGCAGGCCAAAACCATCTATGCTTCAGTGGTGAATTATTCACAGTGGTGCTTTGTGGAAACTCTTTAGCATACGCAATGCTGAGTGATATTAGGTGACTGTGACTCCTGATATTAGGCGATGAGTGACCCACAATGTTCACTTGTGTCTGTTAATTCGAGCTCTCCTCCTCAACAAGAGCGTCTGGCTTTCTGTCTGTTTGTTATTGTAACCAAGACGTTCTTTCTGTTGGCAGCCTCGTATTTAAAAGCCCAATATTTCAACCTCTACTGAAATGTGAGAGAAGAAAAGAACGCATTCATTTTCATCTTTAGTGTATACTTACATAGAAACCATCCTCTGTTGATTTTTTTACCATAACCGTGAGTTCAGCAGGGAGTCCTGGACTATAGAATAATTGATTGTTTGTAATATGGTTCTCTGTGCGTGTTTATGTGCGTTTTAGAGAGAGATGCATGCGGTAATTTGCAGACTCAGGCAGGAGCGATGCTTGTGGCTGAATTTGAGACTCTCTAACTGCTGCCGATGTGTGAATGTGATTGTTTTTACAAGATTTAAAAGTCCTTTTCTGTGAGATTTTCACCATTACTTTCAAGCCTAAAGTCTGCACAAAGACAAAATCTCATTACTTGGTGGTAGGCGGCTTATTATTTAACTTTCTTTAGGCTGGCTCATTTGTGTTTTTGTGTGCAGGGTGATCGTTTATCATAGGGCACTAAAAGAGAGATATTCAGGAAGTTGCGATTATTGAATATGGTTTAAATTAGTCCAGCCTCCAATTAAGTGTATACTGTGTGTCATCATTTTTATGGACCATAACCCATTTTTATTTTTTTTTGTGCAGTATAATTTTACTCTGGAATGCTATATGTGCGCTTCATATTTGCTGACGGAGCAAGAGAGGGATTCACACACACACACTCACTCACACACACACACACACACACACACACACACACACACACACACACACACACAGAGAGAGAGACGAGAGAGAGAGAGAGAGAGAGAGAGCGAGAGAGAGAGAGCAATTAACTGTGTTATAAAGCTTTTTTATGGACACTTTGCATCCGTGAATACATAATAAATTGGTTCTTGGGTGGTAAAACACATTGATAGTAAATCAAATCAAATTTCATGTTGACTGCAATTTCTGGTAACACTAAAAGTGCCCTTATCACTATGCATTACCCAGCATATCAAGATACGGAAAAGTACTTGATAAACAATAATGTGTGACTGTCATACCTGGGTTCTGTTTCTTATAGAAAATATGTTGAGATTCTTCATATCACAAACTTTTCCTCATTCTGCCCTACGGCATTTTAACCGAAAGTATTAAACAAGAGCTGAAAACCAAATAAAAACTTAAAAAACATTTTCATTAAAAAACTACAAATAAAAAATGAAATAAGTCTTGTTGTTTTCCCAGTGATTGGAGTTTCAAAGGATTTGTTTTCATTCCCCACCGATTGATTTTGTGTCTTAAAATCAGGTGGTGCAGTGAAATCTCATTATAAATTGTGTGTGACCTTTATACATTTTTTCTTTTTGGCTAGCCAAATGTAATTCCTCAACCAGAGAGAACAATATGGTCCAGAATTTAGGCTTTTATTATTTTAGTAAAATTCACAGCTGTTCCTCTGGTCCAACACATCTGGTTATGAAATTACCAAAAATCTTTTATGTGAGCTCACGTAGTGAACCTGCTTCCAGTGCACTAATTCACAAAATAGAAACTTAAAACTACAATTGAACGCAGACTGAAACTTAAAAAAACAAATTAAAAACAAATGAAAAACTATTCAGTGACTCTCCTGCGCACACACAATGTTCTAGATCTGTGATGTTCTTCTTCTTTGTTTCTCTCCTCCTCCTCCTCCTCCCCGTCTTTCTGTCGGTGGGTAGATTAAAAACTGGATTTCCTTCAGTCTGCTGTTATCAGAAGCACTCACCATTCACTGCAGCAGAGGTGACCTTGATTGGTGTTCTGCCTCGTACCTGTTGGGGATTATGATAATATCCTGCTGTGCTTCAGTCAAATTTGTGAATTGACTGTGTGTGTTAGCGCCTGTGTATGCAGCTTTGTGTATGATAGTGATGCTCTTTTATGTTGTACTGTACCGTGTGACTGCCTCTCTCTCCCCCTGCATCTATTGTGGCCTGTGTGTGTGTGTTTATGTTCTGTGGTGATAATACCCATACCCCACTGTGCTCCAAAGAGCTAGTGTTGTATGAAGTCTCCCTCTGTGTGTGTGTTTGTGCTTGTGTTTGTATTATCAATGCTATCCCAGTCCATCACCACTTTGTTCCAGAATAGTAATCATCTTGCTTTTATGTCAGGGTAGGTTGTTTACAAAACCTTTCATTAACAGCTGGCTCACACTCTCATCTCCTCTCTAATGTGTGTGTTTGTGTGTGTGTGTGTTGCAGACATCAGACAAGTCAGTTGTCTTTTTGAACTCTGGCCAGCAGTGTGCACACTACCTTTTGTACGTACTGATCACACCGCAGTCATAAAGTATTTGCAATGAAGTTGCAGTGTTTTTTTAAAATTCTCTCAAACAGCTTTATTATAACAACAAATGAGTTGGGATGGATTGTAAATAAAGACTGGAAATAGAACTGTAAGAATGTGAATTCTCCTTCTGCAAAAAAATGCATTCAACTCTGTTGAAGAAAGGAACGGAAAATATGCAGAAAACTTAAGCTTGTTATCCTTGGCTGCCTATATCAAAAGCATCCTGGCTAGTGTGTGTGTGTGTGTGTTTGTGTGTGTGTGTGTGTGTATCTGTCCAGGCGTGTTTGTCTAAGTAAGCTGATTTGAAGGTGCTCAGATGTGTTTAAAAGTAGGGGAGAGAGCCATTAGCTTAAGGAAGTGTCGTGAAATGTCCCCCGCTCCAAGTAAAATAACTACCTTAGCCACCCACTTTTGTTCTAAAGATACTCTACAAATTACTAAACCGTATCTTGCCGAGCATAAGCGCAGGCTGCGCTGAACTAAATACAGACCGGCCCTTCCAGGGGCTTTAAATGAAACAAATTTTCTGTCTGCTCTTGGGGTGTCATTGACTGAGTCTGGCTCTGAGCAAACGGCAAAGGTTTTAAAGGGGATATTTTACCGTGATAAAAGTTTTCCATACTGATGTCAGTCATTTGTAGGTCGGCACCCTAAAAGTCAATACTTTGAACCGTCGGTCAGGGACTTCTGAGTCAAATCTCAGTTTGGAGAGAGAGCTGATGCACTTTTTTGCAGCCTCTAAATCTGAGCTGATCTCTGATCTGAGCACCGGATTCAGCTGTTCACTGCTGGAAGATGTGAGGAGAATTCCTTTTCTTCTTGAATATCACTGTCTGACTGAAAGTGTCTGACTTTTTTTTTTTTTTGCTGTGTCATTGTCTGCAGAGAAAAGCTGGATAAAACCTAGGCAAGCTCCAATGATTTAAAAACCCAAGACTACCGTGCAGGGTAGGAATAAGACTCAAATTGGTAAGGACAAAAAAAATCAGATACATCTTGGAAATTTCTGCATTAGATTAAGCCTCAGTGCCTTATCATTTTTTTTTTTCAAGTGTCATGCACTCTTTGTTAATGAAAACCATCTGAGAAACATAATTGTCTTATCTTTATCCTCCACTAACCAACCTCCAGTAATTACTTTACTACATTTCCTTTTACAAGTTGTTTTTTTTTCTTCGCACTGTTCCAAAAGGGAGAGATTTATTTCTATCAATCGCAAGACAGGAAGTGAGGTGGGAGGGAGAGGCAAACTAAGTGAATCATAAAGCAACAGAGAAGGAGGCAGTGAGAAAATACCAATGTCCCTTGTGAAATTATATATGTGTGTGAATCATTCATAGGTCTATTATATCTTCGCAAGTTGGAGACGGAAAAAAACAGGTTGTTTCATTGGGAGCTGTTCTTGTTGATAAGACTAGTGTATTTGTTATGTCTTGAAAGTTTTGGCTGTAGAAATATTGAATGTACGACTACTAGAACTTTACGCCTGATAAAACAAAAACAAACTGTACATTCACATTTATTTTAGAAATATGAATTAATTTCTGGACATATTCGTAAATCTGCTTTTGATAAAATCAGGGCAGATCTATTCTGAACTGGAAGAAAATAGACTTGTACAACAAAGACAGGGCCTCATTACCACTACTTTACACACAAAAAAATAAGAATAATAATGAATGAAAAAAAACCCACACATTTTCAGCTGCTTGCCTGCTGCCGTGCCAGCAAAGTTTGTCATACGTTCATTATTTTCCACTTGTTTCTGTCAGCTTGATCTCTGCCAACAAAAGACTCTCTCTGGGCTCCTTCATCAACTGGCTGCATTAAAAAAATGGTGGTTTCAGTGCTTGACATTCATACTTAATTTTCACAGTCTGAAAGTGTCAAAACATCAACTTCTACTCGTTCCAGTTTGGACTGAGACACGGAGACCGAATAAAAATACTGTGTAATGCAATTAAATGACGTCAGTTTAGGAGGTTGCCATTTTTGTTTGATGGTTCAGTGGTTTCATTTTGGTTAATCATCGACAGAAACTTTCAAAAGCTTCTCTCCTAGAGGCAACATTGCTCACATTAGTCATCTTGATATCTACATAAGTTTATCATAATTGTTTTTGCATGTATTATTATCATACAGTAAAACATGTTTTTAGCCATGCTAACATCATGGCTGTAGAGATGGCAATGTCAGTCGGTTGGTCCATCCATCTTAGCAACTGTTGATGAACTGATATTATGTGGATATTTGGTCCTCAGAGGATGAAATGAATTACTTTGGTGATCCCTGATTTGTCTCTAGCACCAACATGTGATTCATGTTTGTGTTTATTGTTTAGTGATTTGCTTTATGACTAAATAGCTGCAAAATAAATGCCACAAATGTTAGCATGCTAACATGCTAAACAAAGATTGGTGAACATGGTAAACATTGACATGTTAGCATTGTCATTGTGAGTCTGTTTGCCTGTTGGCATTAGCATGTAGCTGAAAACACAGAGTTGGCAGCATGGCTGCAGATTGATCTTGTCTTTTCTTGTTTCTCAGTGATAGAGATGATTTGACTGTAACTACTGCCAGCCATTTTAGCTATATCCAGTATTGTTTACTGAATTCAGTACTGTTTACTGAATATAAAAGGAGAACAAAAACATACAAAACATTTGTTCATTTGAACAATTTGTGTTGAATAATTTGGTTTATGTGGCCAGCAAACAATTATTTTGTGCCTTATGGTTCCTTTTAACCTTGACGCTGTTCTTTCCTACCCTTAATCAATTGCTTTTAGTTGCCTAAACCTAAAAACCTCTAACTATAGCAGTTACAGAAAACACTCATAAAAAGCATTTTTGCACAGGCCATATCAGAGGCAATGAAAAGCAACATATTTTGTCCATTAGGTTGGAGGACTTGTTGTATTTGTCATCATCCCACTCTCTATCTGTCTGCTGTTCTTTATTATAAACTGTCCAATAAAAGTAAAATTTGGCAAATTATCTTTTGCCCTTTACGAAATAAAAACCCCATTGATTTTTGTTCTATTATCCGCAGTATTAACAGGTATCCACTGCTGCTGGTTTCATCCATGTTTCATCCGAATTAAAGTCAGTAAGGGATTCTGCAGCCAATAACAATAAATATTTGCGTTTTGCTTATCAAAGCAAGAACAGATCCATTAGTGTGGTCCCTTGTGCAAGACGGTAATATATTTTCATTGGAAATTGGCCCTGAACAATGTTTCCTCAAAAATAATAGCCATTATTTCGCCAGCTGCGTGATATTAGATCAGAGGACATCTGTGTGTGTGTGTGCGCATGTGCGTGTGTGTGCGTACTGAACTACTGTGTCTGTAGCTGTATCTATTACAAATGTGGGTCAGTAGCCTCCAGTAGGAAACAGATGGTTGTCGCCCAGCAGACCATAAAGATCTATCAGACACTGTAAGTCAGCACTGGTTTCACTAATTAAAGTTTAAAGGCATAGTTCACCCCAAAATCAAAAATGCATATTTTCCCTCTGACCTGTAGTTCTATTTATACACTAGATTGCAACGAGGTGAGTTGCCAAGTTTTGGACGTATCGACCGTAGATATGTCTGCCTTCTCTCAAATATAATGGAACTGGATGGCGCACAGCTTGTGGTGCTCAAAGCTCCAACAAATACATTTGAAAAAAATCAACAGCAGTGCCTCTTTGCAGAGGTCATGACTTGGTTTCTCAAGATAATCAACAGACCTTGTTGTGAGCAGTTTTATTTTTCATAATTTCTACAGAACAACTCCTGTCTGCTGTATCACCCTGCAGAGGGAAGTTTGCAGCTCATAGACGAGAGGCATTAATGGTGTTCTATTATATATTGCAACTTGTTGTGATATTTATTACACTAATTGCACTTGCTTACACTTAAATTAAAATTGCTCATATTGATGAAAAGGTATTGATGCCATGCAGAACCCCTCAATTACTAGATAGAGACTTTGATATCAATACGAATCCTCTCGTTAAAAGGCTGACTTGCTTCAGTTTAGCTTTTGTACATAAAACAATCAGAGCACCGGGCCAACAGCAAACCCAAACAAGTGGAAATCATTGAGCAATAAAGGGCAAAAGCTTCTCCGTCTCTCCATGCTACGGTGCCTTTTTCAATACATATCACCTAACAGGATGTGAGCACACTGTTGCCTTCCTCGCTCCCTGACTGAAGCTTTAATCCGGCGCTCACACGCGCAGACACACACACACTGGTTGGACCCAAGGGGACAGACGTAGTTAAAGTTGAACTGGAGGCCAATGAGATTCTGTTGACATTCACCACTCGGATAGTGAGAGAGAGGGAGAGTCCTCTAGTATCCATCACATCTGCAGAAGGTAACAAATACACACCTGGAGAATGAGGTGTCTCCATTTATAGCCAACCTTAATTCCTAACATTATCATTTATTCCAGCTCTGGCACTCTCTAGCTAGGTGTGTGTATGTGTGTGTTCACCTATTTTTCATCTTGTTAATTCCCAGCTTTAGCATTCATTTAATCTAAATCTTTCTGTCTCTTTGTGCGTGTGAGCTATGTGTATATATCTATGTGCCTGCTCTTTATCGCCCTATTAGTTTCCAGAATTACCAGTTTTATACTTCCTCTGTCATTGTGCATTTGGCCTGATATTTAATTTAATTCCAAGCCTCCTCATTCAGTCAGTGTGATGCTCGGTGGTAAAGGTTTATGACCGGACACCATGTCATATAGAGGTGCAACCAATGCTTATTTTCACTATTGATTATTCTGCAGATTATTTTGAAAATTTATCAATAAAATATTAAGTCTACTGTCGAAAAATGTTCAAAATGCTCAACACAATTTCTCAGAGCTTTTAGTGACATCCTCAAATTGCTTCTTCTGTCCCCCCAGCAGTCCAGCAAGCAAAGACTCTTTATTTTCTATCAAACAACAAAGGAAAGCAGCAAATCCTCACATTTAAGAAGCAGCAAATAATTGATATTTTTGCTTGAAATGTGACTGAAAGGATTCATCGATTATTAAGATAATCGGTGATTAATTTTATTTTGATCAACTAATCAATCCAGCTATATTGTTAAACTGACAAATAGCTAAAGAAACTGAGCGAGGAAGCCAAACTGACACCACAAATTAAAGGAGACAAATACAGTGAATACATGCAGCCTGTCAAGTACATCCAGGCTCCACACTAACTGTTGAGTGATGATATCAATTCCTTTGAATACCTCTTAACATTACATCAGCCCTTTCCATCACATATATGTATGTCCTGGCTAAAAAGCATGAAAGGCTCCAAGAAGTTTTAAATTGATGATGTAGATGTGATTCACAAATGACGCAGAGTTTCACAGTGTCAGTATAAGCTGGTGTGCAGTGTGAAGGGCAAGTGAGGAGAGAAGTATTTAAAGAGAAAGTATTAAAATAAAACCGAAATGAAAAGTGAGGCAGCAAAAAGTGAAGTCAGGTAATGTCCTCCAGAAATGCACATTTCGTCTCCATTTGTCTCGTCTCACTTAACACTTTTTCCATCATCGCGAGTTGTGTTTTACATTTTGTTTTGGACGTTGGCCAGGTACTGAATTATTCCCGTTGAGAGGAACCAAAGAAATATCATCCTTACACACGTTGGGATGTGCGCTCAGAGACTTGGGAGTCGACCAGCCATTGCTCACTTGGACGTGTGTGTTATTATGTGTGTGCGTGTGTGTGCATGCGTGTGTGTGTGTGTGTGGTCTCTGCACTAGCCAGACTACTGTCCTTGTCCTCGATTAGGTGAGGGGAGGTTCATGGCTGAGTTGAGCTAATTGTATGACAGTGGTTAACAAGTGCATGTGTGTGTGGATGTGCTAATGGCATTTTGGCCATTAGTGGCAAGGACTCGTTAAGTGCAGAGGTCAATTAGAATAATTAGAGTCCACTTCCTCCCTGATTTTTTCCTGCTATAGCTCGTCTCTCCTTCCTCTTCATGGTCACAAGTAGAAGTTAAATCACACTGTACTATTCTGTGGCTGTAGTGTGAGCAACGGCACTGTTTTTCTGCAGAAACAAGTCCACTGCAGGTTTAGTTTAACCAGATATGAACCAAATTGCAAACAACTTTCACATTACACACATTAACTCCAGTGTGATGGAGTTATTGTAGAAGAACCTGCTTGAAGAACAGTTAATGACCATTGATATGTTGTTAATTCAATATACCTTAAGTCATTTGTCTCCTTTGCTGTCCTAGTCTTTATATTCTGCACTCGCATTTTCTAGCTGTGCTCTGGACTACCTCCTGTTTTATATGTCACATTTATTGCTCTTTGCCTTCTCGTCTCTGTGTATGGCTTTATGTATTTCCTCCCTCTTCCTTCATCCCTTCATCCCCTCGTCACACCCTTGACCCGCTATCTCTCCTTTTTGTTTTACTGCCTAAACGTTCTTTATTTCTTTTGTCCCCTACACTCTCTTTCCTATCCTGTCAATCCTGTTCTCGCTTTTCCCCCAGTCCTTCCCTTTCTGTAATTCTGGTGGTTTGCCCTTTGTGGTTGACAAAGCACAACAGACCTTAAACTGTTCTCTGAAATGGCGCCGAATGCTCCTCTAGGTTGGATAAATTACCCACATCCCCCTATTTAAAGAGAGGCTCATTCATTGCTCAGAAGATCGTGGTTTAAAATCTGATATTGTATCATTTTTGGAATAATCATAGCTCTGTTTTGCATAGATTTCCATGATTTTTCAGTGGCTCATAATAACTAGTTTAGCTGCAGGAAATCTTACAGTTACTGTATGTTCCCTTGAGTTGATGAATGTATACATTTGTCAAACAAACTGCTTGACTGGGACAAACAAAAAGACAGAAACAGAGGAGTCGAGAGATAAAAGAGAGGTGGGCTGGCAAGCAAACTGCAAAATCCTGCAGAATTAATAAGTAAGCCAGAATTGTGTTGAATAGTGACACAAAAAAGCATACTTTGAGAGCCACACCCATCTCTGAGGCTCCTACAACGTGTGCATGTAGCTAAAAAATAACCAGACGTGATAAGAGAGACTCAACTTTCGTAACAGAAACCCACACAGTTCAACAAGTGTGTGTGTGAGTGTGTACCAGACAGAGATTAGAGGAAGACAAACAAAGAAAAGAGCAAGGCAAGGCAAAGATGGAGCGTCAGACTCAGAGAGACACAGTTTATAGGCTGTGTGTTGCTTTCAGCATACATATAGTGTCTGTTTTGTCAGAGTGTCTGTGTATTCACTGAAGTGAAACAGAACAAGACAGTGGATTAAAGATCAGGAGGCCAAGCAGGGAAAGGTCTCTGGAGGAACGACACAAACCGTCTCTAAACATCTGTCGGATTACACCTTAAAACCAACTGGATCACCCCACTCACACACACATGCTCTCTCCCTCACACACACACACACACACACACTTGTGTAGGCCCACAGGTCTCACAGATGAATATGAATGTTTTTGCCTGGCTGAGTTTATCTGAGTTGCTCTAAGGGGCCACTGAGCAAACGACAGGTGTATCAATCTGCTGCCTGTCTCGTGATTGAATAAACAAGCCAATAAAACAAAGACAATCCGTTTTTTTTTTTTTTTTGTGCTCTTGTGTACCACCAGTGTTTTTGCAAGAAACAAGCTGCAGTAGGCAGGTTAAAGCTGCTCTCAAGGTTGATGCAAAAGCAGTTTTTTTAATCACTATACATGAATTTCATCAGCAGGTGGGAATTTCCCAGTTGTGGAGGAATTGTAGATGTCTAAATGTCCATTTTTTCTGAACACTTTTTCATCAATTTGATGAAACTATCTCACCTCTCACAATCTCAAGGTCCATTAATTAGCTAATATGGAGTTTTGGATCATATCGCATTACCGCCATCAGCAATGATGACTAACAAGTTCATTATAATCCTCTTTAATAATCATCTCAAAGTTAACGTCATGAAGGCATGAGGTAATGCTCTTTCTTAAAGGAGCCTAGCTCTAACCCAAAATAAAGCCCCGTTCAGACCAAAGATGTGCAACAAGGCAAGTTTGAACTTGCAACTACTTGCACTGTTTGTAACGTTCTAAAAACCTTCCAGTTTGCACCAATGCAACTAGACGAGACAGTATATCATTTCTATTGCATTGATTTTCTGTATTTCTATTCTAACTGCCTGCTTTTCAGGCTTTTTTGTAGCAGCCTAAAATATCAATGGTTTCATCGTGATAGTGAGATACTTGCTACAGCTCCATTTCTCTTTTTTTTTGGCCTTTTTGATAGGAAAGCTGAGAGAGATGACAGGAAATGTGATAATGGAGAGGGGGGATGACACGCAGCAATGGGCCAAAGGTTGGACCTGAACCCTGGGCCACTGCGGCGAGGACGAAGCCTCTGTATATGCTCTACCAACCGAGCTACCGGGGCCCCCCTACAGTTCCATTTCTAGTAATGATGAAAATCAAAGGTGTGCGTGTTGCACAGCAAGTGTGTGGTTGAGCAAATGAGAGAGAGAGAGCAGTGAAGTTGTCAGTTTAGCAGTAGGCTAAATTTTATTTTTGAGATACTTAATTCCGTCACTGGCAACTGTTGTTCAGATTTGTAGAAAGGTGATGCTTAAGGGTGTCTGAGAAAAAGCCCTACATGGACTCGAAAGTTCAGAACTAGCTCTTGGAGTCCCTCATCCTCTAGGTACGACACTGATTGGCAGCATATCTCCCCGGAGTGCATCACAATGTCCCCCCTTCTAGCATCGACTTAATTTATGGCTGCAAGCCATCTTCAGACTTGGCAGCAGGGTGCTTGTTCTTAATGTGGTACAGCATAATGCTAGTACTACTGCTAAGCTGAATAGTAGCATCACACATTTTAACTTACATTTGACTTTGTTGCTTTTTCTGGAGGAAATGTTCTCACACTGAGCTTTTTTAGCGTACTTCACTGTTTACCTCAGACGGCTCCAGCAAAGTTGTAAGTAGACAGTGTGTCTATAAAAAATTAACCTGCAGACATGCGAGAACTGTCAAAAATGTTCTTGACAGTTAACCAATTAATGACAATTGACAAAACCTAATTGTACAGATAGATGTTTAAAATTTTCATGGCATGTTGTTTCTATAATTTGATGTACTTATGGAAACAAAAGGTTCAAAATTCCTGTGACTGAGATCATACCAAAGAGAAGTTGGTTGAACATGTTTTTTAGGGTGTGTAAACAAATAAATGCCTGACCATTGTACATTTTGAAGAACAACCTAGTACAGACGGATTGTAGGGTTTCAACCATCTGTGTATTTCTTATTAGTTGTCACTCTTAACTAAATATTTTGTACATCAAGAACCTATTGGAGATAGAATATCATCTTCCAGGAAGTAAGAATAATGGATTTTTTGTATAAAATTACAATAAATTCTCTCTCTTCTTTGTTTCAAGAGGTTAAACAGGTGCACACAAAGTTATGATATGGTAATCTAGCCAGCAAGGTCAGTTTTTCACATCATCATAGCATCATTGTGGCTACCTCTTTAAATGCCGTCCACATTTTCATCTCTGTTTGGTAGAGCACTTAGCAAGCACACCTACACATGAGCAGATGAGGTGCAAAGGACCAGACTGTATTGATTTAAAGTGGACATTTTCTGTACAACATACAGGAAACTGCTTATATTGAAACATTAGGTTCCACATGATAAACAGGAGGCGGGGGAAATGGATCTTATTACTATTCATCCTGAAATGATATATTGAGAAATCATCTCTCAGGGGTGACCATAAACGAGGCAGTTCACCTGCTGTATAATATTCTTTCCAAGTCATCATTTCGCTGAAGTATATTCTAATACCAAGTAGATTAATACATCAAAATCAAACATATCAACTTCTGTTAAACTGTTTCGAACTAAACTTCCAATTGTTTCTGTAATCAATTAGCCTTATCTTGGAGGTGAAGTGCTGTTGTCAAAGCAGGTTCAGAGAAAAGGGAAATGTTCTCACCGATGTAGAGACTGTCGCTGCTGCTCTCTATCTATCTGCATGTCTGTCACTGTTCTCAATGTTAATTCCAGACACTGAAACACAATCACAGTGGCAGGGGAAATAAAACTTAACTAGAGAGAGATTGAAATGACAGCACACTCCACTGATCCCTGGCTAAATAGAGGTCAGCAATAAATCAAGGCCAGCTGGGAAGAGCTACTGTTAATGAGAATAGAGAGAGAGCGAAAAAGAGAAGGAAGAAACAGAGGGTGGAAAAGTTTCCTCACCTAGATAAGCGTGTGTTTGATGATGTGTGAGTCTGTATTTGTTTGTTTGTGTATTGTGTATACATTACTTTCCCAACTATATCCATAGTTTGAGAGTGTGCGTTAGCTCCTGGGAGTAGGAGATTAAAAAGCAATCTGCTTTGCTTTAATTATTCTGCTCTGCTTTGCGGATAACATGTAGCCCATACTTATATGTGTTTAAACCTATATGTGCTTTAATTGTGTATTTGTGTACTGCTACACATGTAACAACTACTACTAACTGCCACTTATACAACTTGTCTGTACCATTTCTCTCTTCTAGTTTGCAGTTCTGATCCCAGATTTCATCATGCGTGTCTGTCATTGCTCTGCTAGAAGTTGAAGCTCGCAAACACTGGCTTCCATTGTTGCGCTCACATTTTTAATACCCATTTCTCCTCTCCCACACAAGTTAATTCAATTGTCAAGGAGCCACATAATTTTTCCCACAGCACTGCAGACTGCAGTGGGCTGAGTTGTAAAATGTGGTTGCTCACTCTCTCATGGACACCAGGTGGACGGTCCGTCTAATCACATGCTCGCATGCCAATTACAGCTGGTGTTTGTCCAATTTTGTGCTCGCATGTAAATAGGTTCGGTGATGGCTGCGCCTTTTCTAATCATGTCCCTCTATGCAAATAAGGTTCAGATGTAGTTCAGCCAACCTCATGGTTCACAATCAGTTAATATAGAGACATGGACACAAATCTGCGCATTCAGCTTGATGAAATAAAATGTTTGAGTCGTAGCTGCTTCTGTTTCAGGGTCTTAGTACTGTACATGTTGGCTCACTTTCAAACTGTCGAGGCTTACTGGGACACTTGAATAGAACAGAGCCATCGTTATCTTTAGTAACACCCATGCTTTTCCTCCTTTGACAAGTAAAATGTCTACTGTGAGAAAAATCCTATTTTGAACCTAAATTTCTAGTGTTTGCAACTGAAACCAAGTACTTCTTGTTACACCTGAATAAAGTATTTGAAAACAATTGAACATTGCAAACATAAAACAAATTGCAGCATTTTTTTGAAAATGATGAATATATTCGCTGTGCTAATTTCACTAGCTAATATTAGCAGCTAAGCTAGCATTTTAAGTCATAAACCAGCACAATTTTGGACACAGAAATCAGTAGACAGCCGCTCTCTTGCTTGTGTTAGCACCTGTTGTTTTCTTGTTTAATTTTTGAGCAATATTTAAATGAAGCCAACATAAGTTCCCAATGACTTTCATACATAAGCACTTTGTTAAGTTTAAAGTGAAATCCACAGTAACATGGTAGGCAAGTAAAGCTCAAATACTTGGTTGCTGTCGTGCATACTCAGAAGTCATTTTTGTGGACTGAAATGTGGATTTCAGCTCCAATAGCTGGCTGAGATGTAATACGAAGAAAACTAGCCAAACTCTACTGCAGTTGCAGTATTTATGCCAGCCATGACGTCAAGAACTGTCAGTCGATGAAACTAAAAAGGTTGTTAAATGTAATACAGATACAGAGATTTGGCAGATTATTTAGGTACAGATATGTCATCCCATGACTAATACTGAATGCTCAAATAAGTTTAAACTTTGGCAAATCTTACCTTATCCTAGCATCCAATCTGACCTTAACAGTGACGTCTCTACCATTAAAGGGCCTAGTCACAAGTTAGGGACCTTGAATGTGGCAGCACTTGAAAAGATTTTCCAACTTGAATGTTTTGTCCCCATATGAATAGAAATACAAGAACACACACACATAGTAGAGATTGACGGGTCTTGTGCTCTGCCATGGCGGTTTGCTTTAGCGAGAGAGAGTTTAAGAAAGACTATGGTGCCAAACAAAGCCTGTCTCTTATTAGTTAGCCACAGAGATGGACAGATTTTGATAGAGGAGTAGAGAGAGGGAGAGAAGAACGGGAGTAACCGTAGACTTGGACAAAGGAAAGTCTTGGCACCACAGAATCTGTCAATATATCTGTGGTATTTCATCAAACCCAAACACAGCGTTTTGCCTTCTCACCATTTTTCTTTTTTCCTTGCTTCACTTGTTTCCCTTCTCCCTTTCACACTTTTTTTCTCCCTCGTACGCGCACAGACACAGTTCCCCACTCTTTCCCAGTAACTGAACTTTGACCGGCAGCGAAGGCGTTAGATGGGAAGAGAAAAGGGGGGAAAGAGGTAGAGAAGGGGAGGAGAAGAAAGGCAGATGGGGCTTAGAAGGAGGAGTGGGACCTTTGACAAGCCTGCTGTTGTCTGGCAGTCAGGCAGAAAGGGATTCAATAGCAACTACAGTAGTAAAATACTGGAAGCATTCTCTCAGACGTTTTTTGGAGGAATACACTATTGTGTGCCTATTCATGTGTTGGACCATATACTGTATGCGTGCCATTTGATTTCCTATCCCTCTGTCTCCCTGAAAAGCCTTATGTTATATTCTTGTGTGGATTATTTACCAAAATACTTTGAAAATTTAATTTAAAGGTTTTCAGCTGATTCCAAAATTATATTCAGATGAAATCCACAGACGGTTGAACATTTTTCAGGAAATTATATAAAACCTTGACATTCTATATCTTAGCTTGTAGTTGGTACCCACAGAAAGTGTGCACACAAGATCCTGAAAACGTTGCACAAGCTATTTGTAAATCAAGTCTATGTGTAGTCCATCCTTCATATCTTCTAGTTAGTTCCAAAGTGGTGATTAGTTAAATCAGGTTTAAACTTATGAAAAGTCTTTGGTAATAAAGGCCCAGCGAGATATAAAGCCAAATAATGTATTAAAGCTGAAGATATGGCCAGAATTTTAGTTTAAAACATTCAAAAGATGAACTAAAATTATCAACAAAATAGGAAGAAACAACATTATGTCAGAGAGCCCTGGCCCGTCCTGCCTCGTAGTTGGTAGTCTGTGTTGAGCACAGTTGAGCTGAGCTCTTTCGCTAATTGCAGCTAATTGCAGCTAATTGCTACAGCCAAACATAGCTACAGCAAAGAGTGCCTGAGCAGAAGTAAGTGGTCATTTATGAGCCACTTTTGACATGTGGCCATATTTCACATGTTACACCTTTAAACTTCTCTGCCTTTGTAAATGTTAAGATAAACTAACACAGCCAGCTTTATTTGGTTTGTCAGTGTAACTGGCAAAGGGTTTTGTAATGCGAGCTATATTGTGCATGAAAATGTAGTTTAGTGTTTCCAGTTTACATCATTATTGAACAGCATTTTGAACAGGTCAGATCTGTCAACCATAATCCATATGAATTATTTTACTCTTCAGTGTGAATGGGTCACATATTATTAAGTTAGCGTTAGTTCTGTCAGTCAGCTAGCTAGATGCAGTTATCTAACTACTTACTTACTTTGTGTAAATTTTAGTAAGATTTAATCTCTACACAGCATCTTCTTTGTGTGGTGCAACCTGTTATAGTTAAGTAATGTGTAAATATCTTCTTTGTACAGTAAACACTTACAATATATCATAACTAGACCAAATGCAACCAGAACATTTGAAAGTCATTAGCATATGAGATTAATTCTATTATATGAGACAAGTTAAATGATAAGTTGTTTGTTTTTTTCAAGTTTCTTGATCACATAAAAGTTTCTTTATCTCAAATCCCTTTTACAACTAGGGAATACTACCCAATAACGTTAGCAAAGCATGCAGAATGAATGTAATTAAACTTGTTAGTATTTCATTACCTAACACAAACCTTCAATTAAATCCACTGTTGCTTGAAATGAACTACTACCCAGTTAACAAAGAAAAAATACAAGTATGGAAAATATTTCAATTATAAAGCAGATATTTCAAGTCCTCTGTCCTGTCAGGTGACTGACAGAAAAATGAGCATAATGTAATACACACAGTGATATGAAGCACGTCAACCTTGGCACAGTGGAATAACATTAAAACTCAATTTTGACTCAAGGTTTCATGTTAACTGAGATGGATTATCTTCTTTTGGCAAGTTGTTTCACAAACTATATTATAATAAATGCCAGCAAATGATGCCTTCGAGGAAAAATGACCCTTGAAATCAGACTAAACTGTTTACAGACGTCAGCAGGGATAATGTTAAGGAGAGGGGCAACCATGATTGATGGTTCAGATGTAAAACACCAGTGTCATGCCTGGCTGGAGGACATTCTCCCCACCCTGCCAACAATAAGCTAGGGAATGGTCAGCGAGCTGTAATCAGATGTAATTACGACCCTCTAATCCTCTGTTTACCATGTCCTTCGTCTGTCTTGGTGACTTATGCCATGGCACAGTACCTCACTCTCCCTCTTTGACTCTTTCTTTCTTTAACATAAACACCCTCATCTCTCTATTTACTCACAGTGTCAACAGCAGTTACTATAGATACTAACACCCTCTTTGAATGTCTCTCACATTTTATTATAGAAAGCCTCCTCAGTTGAACTGTGTCTTTGTGTGAGTCTTCTATCGCTTTTAAAGGAGCCTCTCCGGTGCTTAGTTTATGGTCCTTTCTTTTTATTCTTTGACCTTAGATTTTCTGTAAAGGCCATGCTTGTTTGTTTCATGAGAAAGGAAACGCTACAAAGAACCATCGTTTCACTCTTTGGCCTGTCAGCCTTTTGACATTATGCTGAAACTGTCATACGAAGCTACAACTTCTCTTCTCTTCTCTTCTCTTCTCTTCTCTTCTCTTCTCTTCTCTTCTCTTCTCTTCTCTTCTCTTCTCTTCTCTTCTATCTGATGAGTGTTGGATAATAGCATAGTCATTTTTATTATCCATTTGCAAACCAAAGATTGTCATCAGCCATCTCTTACGACCTTGTTGTCTTCTCTTTTTTCCTCCGTCTGCCGTCTGTAGCAGGTGGATGGTTCAAACAGTCAGACAGACACAGACAGCTGACAGAAGGCTCTGTCTGGAAAATCACTTCTTGAAACGAATACCTGCATGTCTTATCATTACACAGTGTCTTTTATGAATTTCAATCTTGAGATAGTGTTGGCCAGAGATGTAAGAACAAATAGCACCAGCCGTACAGTGTTGCTTATATATATATTTTTAAGTAAATTACCTCCTTAAATACAGTAAATGTTCCTCTTGCCAGCAAATAGCAGCTCATCTTATTTTGCTTTATTTTACCTTTTATAGTTGGCAGTGTATAGATAGGAGAACGCAAGGGAGACAAGATTATAACAAAAGGTCTTGGGACTAACCCAGGGCATTGCAATTATCCAGTATGCACCTGAGCCACTAAACTAACATCTGTTGTTGGAGCATAGTGAGAACCTTTGACGCTGCTGTCATAATGGAGGTGTTAAAAAAATAGTCCCCATTGCTTTCAGTTTGGATTGATTGGATTAGCCAGCAGCAGATTAATTATCTACGTTGACTCTTAAGGTATCACTCCACTCTGCAATCTTTATCTGAATCCTTTAAATGTACTTTTGTGAACAAAATGCAAATGAATAATTCACATTTCCTTTCGTCAGCAACCTTATCAGCATCTTTTGGACTATTCACTATTGCTTTTGTTGACAGAAATTAGATTTATGATGCAACGTTAAGTGGATGTATTCATCTATAGGGAATGATACAAGGCAGGATGACAAGATAAGCAGTTACAGAATAATGATAAATTAACTAACAAACGTGTGTGTGTGTGTGTGTGTGTACTCACTGTTACTGTCAGGTGGGAGGTGCCGTGTGAGATTTCTCCTTTAAAATTCAAATGAAGAGTGAGTCAGTGTCCTAATAATTCGTCTATGGAGTTGTCCAAGAGGAGGAGGTTTGGAGAGATACCGGGGAAAAAAATGAGTTCAGAAAGGCTCTCAAGATGCTGTTTTCACATGATATATTGTACATGTCTTTAGAACCAGATAAGGAGAAGAGAGCCAGCATATGTGTTTGAGTTTGTGTGAGTGACTAAGGTTTAGATTGTGTGTTTGTGTCATTGTAATGTATGAAAAGAAAACAGTATGTGTCTTTTTAATGTTCTGAGTTCTGTTTCTGGCTTTTTTTGGTTCTTTTGTACAATAAAGACAACATGAAACTTGCAGACTGGAGGTGTGAAATTATTGTGTTTTCTGAGTTTTGACTAGTAAAAGCATTTTGTTTTCAATGGGAGGTATCTTTTCAATTACCTATTTATCCGGCTTTTTATCTGTCTGTTTGTCCGTGGCTGAAATAAATTCGGAATCTCTTCTCTGCTTCTTTTAGTGGATCAGTTTGTGTGCCGCACTGAGGCCATTGCAGACATCGTGATCCTGGTGGATGGTTCCTGGAGTATTGGTCGCCTCAACTTCCGGCTGGTCCGCATGTTCTTGGAAAACCTTGTCAATGCCTTTGATGTTGGCATCGATAAGACGAGGATAGGTGGGTCCCTGCTATTCCCGTCTTCAGACATGGGACCAATACAATATTCTGACCAATATTTGACTCATTGGCTATGGTATGAGCTGAAGTTTGAGTGAATGATATAGACAAATGACAAGTTGTGTATGTGTTTATGTGTTTCCAGGTCTGGCTCAGTACAGTGGTGATCCAAGGATAGAGTGGCATCTAAATTCATTCTCCACTAAAGATACCGTCATCGATGCTGTCAAGAACTTACCCTACAAAGGAGGAAACACTCTCACAGGTGCTGGATCCTACTGATGATGCCTAACTTTTTTAATATCAGCCTGCAATTAAGTGTTTTTTTAAATCTTTGTCTCCTTTTCTTTATCCTTCCCTCTACCCTCCTCCCCCTTATTATGTCTTCCTTCCTCTTCCCTCCTTTTGTTTCTCTCTCCTTGTCTCTCCAGGCCTTGCGTTGACTTATATCTTGGAGAACTGTTTCAGGCCTGAATCAGGCTCACGGGCTGGTATACCCAAGATTGGGATCCTCATCACGGACGGGAAGTCCCAGGATGATGTCATTCCACCTGCAGAGAGCCTGCGAAATGCTGGTGTTGAGCTTTTTGCTATCGGTGAGAATGGACACACACAACCAAACTCATGGAGAAGAGATGAACTCTTAGGAGGAGTACTATGTGTATCACAATTAGTTAAAACAACACTTCCTACTGTACTCTAATGCATTTATATGGAGATGTTTTGTCTCTAAATGGTATTCCTATAATCATATATTTGCCTTTACTTTTCCAGGTGTGAAGAATGCAGATGAGAACGAGTTGCTCTCCATCGCCTCAGAGCCAGCCAACACTCATGTCTACAACGTGGCTGACTTCAACATCATGAGCTCAATAGTGGAGGGACTGACCAGAACAGTGTGTGAACAAGTGGAGCAGCAAGACAAGGAGATCAAGCAGAGTAAGCAGGCAATGAGACGGAGTGAGAAAGAGAGACTTTTAATGTGCTTACATTTAAGAGAAATCACACAGACATAGCAACCATCTTGAGTAAATTAACAATGATTACTTAAGCTGTTCATAATATAATGGTGGCCATAGTGACTAAATAGCCTTTGTTTGGTGTGCATCATTCCCTGTATATTTAGATTAAGCTTGAGTGATCATAAATGTTTGGATTTAATGCACAGTTTCTCCTTTGTGAGGGCGGTGTCATATAGCAGCCAAATAGAAATAATATCCAGCTATGAAATGGTGTTTTTTTTAGGGCTCATTGTCTTCTTTCTTCATTCTGCTTCTATTTCTCAGTCTTTCCTCTGATAAGTTTCTGTGGATATAAAAAAATGAAAAAAAAAACAAGAAAGTGGATGTCTTTAAAGGGCCATCATAAATCCAGTCTAATGTGTTTTTATTATATTTCAACACTATCTCCTTCTACTATGATCCTCTGAGCATGAGTTTTTCTAGTTAAAAGTCCCTCACTGGAAGTAAATTTTTGTTTTTGATGCAATCTGTTACATTTCCCATTTTGTCTGTTTTTATTTTTATTTTTTCAGAACATATACCAGAGGCCATTGGGGCACCACTTGACCTGTTGACATCAGAAGTGACGGCCCGCAGCTTTCGGGTGTCATGGAGCAACGCCCCCGGAAACGTAGAGAGATACAGAGTGGTTTATTACCCTGTAGCGGGAGGAGAACCACAGGAGGTATATATATTTTGTTTTTTGCTGAGAACACGATGGTTTTCACAGTAATGAAAAGGTGTTCTTAACAAGTTTTATTGGGAAAAGCTGAGACCAGTATAAACAAAAGCATCACTTTATCACAAAATTCAGAGATGGAATTACTACAATTTTGTTCTCTAGTAAAAGTACAAGTATAAGTACTGGACTTCACTGAAGGTAGACATAAATACATTTCAGTGTTTAGCATTTAGCCAAACCAGGTACGCCCCTAAGAGGTCTTGCACCATTATAGGTGTGTTTGATTTTTGTCTCACTAAGCATGCTCGTTTTTTTTTTTACAATAATGCTTCCATTAACCCATAATGATGTCAGCCTTAATTTTATACTACAATACTTGTTGTAAAAATAGACAACTTTCAACCCTGTAGTGTTAGCCCTCCTGCAGTTGCAACTACCTCTAGCACCCCGAGTACTTTCCAGAATAAAAACCAAACATAAGAATCCCAGTTTAACCCTAGAAATCCCAATCTCACTGCTAGGAAAAGCAAACACCCAGTTGTATTATTAAGTATGTGTAAGGGGTGACACGTATCAACAGGGCAACCGACTTTGACAAAACACCGGCACTCTAGATTGAGTGAATGCCCATTCGTGCACCCTTATTTTACCTCGGGTCCTATCACTCTTCACCGTCTTGGCCTCCTCCATCAGCGGGGCTCTTTTTCTTTTGCAGTTTTTTCACAGTTACCTTGGGATAGTGACCGGGGAAAACAATGCCTCTTTCTGTTTTGGTTGCACAATGGCAGATGTGCGTCATTTGTGCTGTAATGCTACCCTAATTTTTCTGGGAAAAATCCAGTCTGGTGGCAGACTGAATAGCACAGTGAAAGTGGGGCTTATAGAGAACCATTCTATAAGCAGATGGTATCATTTTTCTACAGCCATTACAATGTGCAATCAGTATTTACTCCAGAATGATAAGTTGAAGCCAAAAATGTTTCTATTGCCAGTTTAAGTCAAAAGAAAAAATAAATATTGAAGTACACAAAAAATACTTTTTTTGATTACTGTAACAGGAGTAAACGTACTTCCACCCCTGATACAATTAGGAAATATCCATGTCATTTCGAGCAGTGACTCTGTGCTGTAAGAGCTCAGAGGTAGGTTAAGGCGGGGGTACGCTCTGTTCTGTTCCATCATATTTACTACTCTGATGGGACTCACTGTATCTGAGGTCTTCGGGGCAGGTGTATGGATTGAGCTCAGTTTTTCCCTGAGACGCTGCTGGTATCATTCATCCATACTTCTCCCTCTCACCCCTCCATTCACAGCTCCCATGAACATCCATACAGGTAATGAGGGCTCACTAGAAATGATACTCTGGCTGATCCAGGCACCTGCTTGATTTTTCCAGAACATTTGACCACAGAAACCATTAAATCTTTTGCTTAGCTGAGTTTACAGGGACCAGATGGTCTGGAGCCGCATGTGAGGAGACCTTTCCAGCTGGCTCGTCCTGGACCTAATCTGTATCACAACTGTCATCCATTCAGATCAGAATGAAAAAATATTATTTTGCTTTGGGCATTTGTGCTATATCCCATTCAATAAATCGATTGTGTTTTTCCCCTCCTCTGCCATTCTCTTTCGATCTCTCTTTCCTGCCCTGCCTTCCTTCCTCATTCTTCTCTTCCATTTGTCATTTTCATCTTCCCCCATTTATTGCCCCACTTTCCATTTTCATTGCCATTCTTTGTCCCCCGACCCTTCCCTCCCTCTTCCCCCATCCATTTCGGCACCCTTTCTGTCCCTTCCATCAATTTTTCACCTCACCTCCCCTCTCACTCCCTCCCTGCTTCTTTTCCTGCACCCCAGGCTGTAGTGGACGGCAGTGAGACTTCAGTGGTGTTAGAGCATCTCAGCTCTCTCACGGAGTACCAGCTGGCTGTGTTTGCTGTGTACGCAAACGAGGCAAGTGAAGCTCTGAGAGGATCAGAAACGACCCGTAAGTTTATTCTTACACACAAACACACGCGCAGAAATGCACTTACAAAACCTCGCTCCAATGCTTCAGTCAACATCTGAGATCACCAGTTAATAACTATGGCTTGAAAGTTTGACAGCCATGGAAGCCAGACATATTGACAATGATGCACTCATAATACAAGGATAAGGTTTTTTTAACTTCCACCATATCCTGCCAACACTGTGTGTTGTGATATTATAACAATGTATAAAACTCACCCGCATCTAGACCAACTGAAAAGACTTGGTTTAGTATTATGATTTCTCCTTGATTGAGCCATGCTTTATGTTTGTCTGTGTGTGGTCGTGTGTGTGTGTGTGAAGTGGCCCTCCCCACAGTGACGGGCCTCCAGCTGTTAGATGTGACTCACAGCACCTTGAAAGCAAGATGGGACAGTGTGGAGGGAGCCTCTGGCTACATGCTGCTGTATGCACCACTTTCAGATGCTGGGGTCTCGGACGAGAAGGAGGTATTGAAAGGATGATAAAGAGAAAAAAAAGGACAAGAAAGATATATTCAATGTATATATGCGTGTTGGATTCATAGTTTTAAACAGCTACTTGGCAGATAATCAAAGTTTTGTTTTAAATGCTGCAATGTGTGTGTTTGTGTGTGTTTGTCTGCAGGTCAGGTTATCAGATGCAGTGACAGAGTTCGATTTGGATGGGTTGAGCCCTCACACTGAATATACTGTCACTGTTTATGCTATGTATGGAGAGGAAGCAGGTGACCCTATTACAAACCAGGAAATGACATGTGAGTATTGTGCATGTACACTACAATTTCTTTTACCTTCTATCCTTTTGAGGGCCCTCATTCTGAGCCTCAATCCCAACCATAGCCTACGTTTAAACAACAAAAAATCAAACTGGGTCTTTCAAAGAGAGAAGCACAAGAGCATACAAACAAACACTGGCTCTCTCTCACTCTCTTTCCCCTCAGTACCACTGAGCCCTCCCAGCAACCTCCAGTTCTCTGACATCACTCACAACTCCGCCCACATCAGCTGGGCCCCCGCGCCCAGAGGAGTTAAAGGCTACCGCATCATGTGGGTGAAGACAGACGGATTAGTCACAGAGGAGGTGTGTATGACATGTGCAACTACAGGATTTCAAGACAAAATTCTTAAATGAAATTATATGTGACAGCATTTTTAATCTGTGAGCATCTGTGTCTGGATAAGAAGAGATAATAAAAAGTGTAAAAAAGGGATGGCAGGATGGGACACACTGGAGATTAATTGAAGGGATTGCTCCTCTTGGTATGAAAAGGTCAGACAAGAATGAGTATTGAGCATTGATATAAATCATCTTGGAAAATGAACAGATACTACAATTCCACAGGCGCTTGAGTTAAAGTATTTGATATTAAAGGTACTAAAGTATCAAAAATATTTTTTTTGTGATAAATGTACTTAAGTATTACAATAAAAGTTAAAAAAGATCCATATATAGAGGAGATCTTTACAAATAACACATTTTGACTGACTGAAGTATTCTATTTTTTTTTAAAGATATAACTCTTTGAATGTCATGTGTCTGTGTGTGTTGTGCAGGTGGAAGTGGGAGATGTGACCTCCTATGACCTCAGTGATTTGACGTCTCTGATGGAGTACTCGGTGGCCATCTTTGCCCTGTATGACGTGGGCCAATCAGAGCCGCTCACAGATGGATTCACCACCAGTAAGAAACGTTTGCCTTTTGACTGTAAGGATAAAAAGGTTAAATCACAAGTTTTATCACGATATTCGATTATTTGGACAATGGCACAAAGCGTTGGAGGTCTTCAGCGCTATAATGACAAGTAAAAAAACATTTTTGGACCAATATGAGACTATGGTGGAGCAACTCAGACTATGGCGGGCCGCCAGAGTCTCATTAATTAATGGAAAACACTGATCGTTCTACTCCTGGAAAGCATACAGTAGTTATTTTGTCAGTTCATTTCTGGAACTCATTGCAAAACCCTGAATTCAAACCCTAGGCAAATGTAGATGTTATCAAGTACATTTGTTCATTTGTTTTTTATTATAGTCCAATTTGTCTTCCACAGTGGTGTTATTCCATCTCTGCTGAGGACAACTGCATCTCAATTTCCTGAAAAATTGTCGTATCAATACCATTAGAAGGCAAACCATTTCTCTCCAAACAGTGCTGAATTTTATTACCCCTACTGGTCCTTGCTGCTATTTTGGCGGCCTGCCCATCTCATTTACACCTCGGCATAATAGCCCAGTCACATTAAAAGGTCATTTCACTGTCCCTTACTATTCAGTCATGCTAACAGATATTGATTTGTAGGAATATCCCTTTAAGCAACAAGCAGTTGGGCTCCAGTGCTGAGTAAGCTGAAAGAAATGTATTTCTGGCAAGCAGCTATTAAACTACTCACTCTAAAGGGCTGTGTTGATTTTTATTTATCTCCCGGCAAACTTTGTTCAGTGGAGCAGGTTTTAGAAAGGGTCTTCATGAAGTTACACAAATGTGTTAGCACTGTAGAGGTTTTTGAGTGGAGGAGTGGGAAATGGTGGGAATTCACACCAACATGGTGTGGCGCAAGAGCGTTGTTGTAAGTTAAGATGATTGCTCAACAAACAGTTTAAAGTTAAAAATAAATGAACGCCTCCTGCAGTCAGAGCAGCTACAGTTCAAGTCCAGGTCAGTGATTGTACCATGTTCAAAACTAACGCTAGTTTGTGGTATAGCTATAACCATACTACCTTTTTGCATTGTTGTGCAATGAACATTTAAAAAAAAAGTTTGTATTGGCATTTAAAAGGTAAATTTTTTTTTATATGTTTCATGCAACATTTCCATGGAAGTTGCATCATACAGTGCAGTCGGAGTGCCTGCCAAGCTTCCTTTGGTCAGTTCTCTCTCTGTCACAGCAAATGCAGAGCCTGTTCTTCTTAGTGGGAGGAAAATCCGGTGTAAGACACTGTGTAAATACCACAGAAACATTTAGGAAAATCACATATTAAAAAAAATGTGCAGTCTGCAACTGACACTTAAGGTAAAAGAAAACTGAAAAAGCCAAAATGTAAATGCGCTCTCTATCACTCAGCACCAGTTCCCGGACCTTTGAATCTGCGCTCACACGATGTCAGCACCGACAGCTTCCAGGTCAGCTGGGATCACTCAGCCAGTGACATCGGCCTCTACAGACTCTCATGGGCACCGTTCACAGGCGGCGACACAAAGGAGGTCAGTTCCAATAAAATACGGTCGGTCAAGACAGTTTTCACCAACAACAACTTTCATATGCATAAAAGAAGAAACATGACAATGTTTACACAAATGTATTGTTCAGCATCAAAAGATGAATAACCTGCATGGACTCTTGACTTTTGGATATTGCCTGGGGTTCACTTACTATCTCCACAGGAAGAAGTGGCTGCACTCCATGTGGCAAGATAGAGAGTCAGTACTCTATAGACTTCATATAAGCTTAACTACAGTGGTAGTTGGTAAAGCCCCTGGCATGGGCTATATAAATAAAGGCTGAATAAATCTAGAAATTAATGGCTTCGATGTTTTATTACCATGATCTGGGGTTTAGAGACAGCTGGGCGGCAGCGATAGAGCCCTTAGGTCTGTAAGAGCGTGTTTGTGTGTGAGCATGTTGTGTGAGTGTGTGTGCGTATCATTGTGTGTTTTGCTGAGAGCCATCAGAGCTGAAAATAACACTCTGGGGAGTTGGAGAGGTGGGCTGGTAATTCCGCCAGCATAGAGAAAGGGATACAAGCAGCTTTTCTCTGCGTCTCACCCACATATGCTAGACATGTCCATAGACAAACACACATTTACATCCTCTGCCGACTGCTCTGTATTGTTATATCTGAGAGGAGATTAAACATAATACAATCACACAGCCACACAGACACAGATACACAAACAGAGTGAGAGATTACCCAGATTAAAACTTTATGACAATCTAGAGATCCACGAAAAGAGTAAATTATATCACTGTTGATCCCTTTGGTGCGTCATGCTGTTGTGTTTGGATTCATTTGTTTTACTGCCACCCTGACACCCTTTTGAATGCAGGTTTTGGGTCTTTTCGTCTCTTTGTTACTCACTAAAAATATCTGATTGACTCCGCTATTTAATCTGGCAGAAACCGCACAGGGCAATGCTTTAAAATATGGAAATATACCTGATAAAATGCATGGATATGTTCAAAGAAAAGAGAGCGAATGAAGCACTAAAGATGCACTTGCTTCTGCGAATGCTCAAACGGTCGGCCCCATTGGTGAAATTTGCATGTAACTGCGCCTCAAAGGGCTCGGCAAGGAAACACATTCCTGCACATAATATGGTTATTGAGTCATCTGCAGTAAATTCCAATTGCAGTGTTGCTCTCCGTGGAAGCAAGCTGTACTTTTGATGACCTCTTTGTGTTTACCTTGGGGTCTGTGTCGTACAAATTATACTGGTCGTTTTGGAGTCCCGTAGCGGTAGTTGATCCAACTGGCTTTGCTGTTTTGCTGTATTTAGGGAAAACCACACATTTCTGAATTAGTAATAGCGTGATGATCATTTTTGGTTCTTAGGCTCGCCTTATTGGCATTGAATTTTGTTTAACCTAACAAAGTAGATTTAAATGCTGCGTACTTGATGATTAAATGAACTTGTAAATTCATAATTTATTCAACACAGTATTACAACCAAACCCCCATTGTTTTTACAGACACCAGCTTCTTAAAATATGCCCACCATTTCCTGCTGTTTTCATGACTGAAAGTGTGAGCGCTGAGGCGTTTTGTCATTTCATGTTTTTAGCAGCTTTTTGTACTAAAACTCTGTGATGAGCTTGGTTCTGGAAATCTGGTGTTAAACTTAAAGTATAAATAATCTTGTCAGACTGTTGGTTAATGCCCAGATTTTTATCACATCTTGAGCGTAACGTAGGAAAGTCTTCTTATTTATTTTCCTCCAGTGAATTTAGTGACAACGGATGAATACAAAACAGAGGTAGGTGACTTGACGTGAAACACAACATGACAAAATGTTTGTGAGCTAGTTCAGTTTGTAATATAGAGGTCTTTACTTGCGATATTATCCTTGTTCGAAGCTCAGATTAAAACTGGGTGAAATTGTGACATAATGAAGATTAACTGACATCTGTCCTGCATAATGTTGTTTAGTTTTCATCCAAAAAAAACGGTTATAAAACAGGTTATGAAACAGCAGAAGCACATGCTTGACAGCTTTGAATATATCAGCCAACATCCTTGAGAAGTAAATTTTTTTGGGAAGAAGATATTGTTGGAAGTCAAATGAGACTGTGTGTTTCTCTTCTGTAGGTGGTCCTGAGTGGAAGTGATAACAGATACATCCTGATGGGTCTGAGTCCTTCTACTGAGTACGAAGTTATGTTGACGGCCGTATTCAAAGATGAATCGGAGAGTGACACCATCTCTGTTATAGAGACCACATGTAAGTGACAATCCACTGTTCGATGGCTGTTGTGTTACTGATCTAATCAAAACAAAACTTGACAAAATTCTAAATCTGAAAACTTTTCCAGAGATGAGATAAAGAGACAAGCGTAATTTCATGAATTAATATCCCCTCGCCGTGCTGATGTTGAAATTAGCCTGAGACCTAACTAACCTCCCCCACTGAAGTGCCACCGTCTGCTGAGAATAACAGACTAGTCGAATCACACATGCCTTTTTGGATCATAAAATTAGCATCTCTGAGTTAAAAGCAGAGCTCTGCGTGAGTCTATTTGCATTGATTTGTTTGTCACAGCTTTTCTCAGAAGAAGAAAATCTATTTTCCCATCAATGACTTCTTATGTATTTCTGTCTAATTACCTTAGTTATTGATACAGAGAGTTGTTGGTGAGAGTTTCTATCTAATTATCTGATTTATGCTCTCTGTATTTCCCCAGTGACCGAGACAACAACGATTGCTACCACAACCACAGGTAAGAAGTGTCTAAATTACTTTTGTGCAGCATCGCCCTCTCAATAATGCAAATGTGAACAGTCTAATAGCTGATTTTCATCTTTATGGAAGATGAATGTGAAACAGTATGTCATTAGTTAAACACCAACCCTGATGTGCCATGAAATGAAGTTATTCTTAATGTTCGTGAGGTCAAAACCTGTAAATAGTTTTTCCCAGGCTAAGTTCAAGCGGTACTTGCTCTTAAAAACTATCCTGGCAGAGAGACTGGCCAATTTTAATCATGATTTAAGCCAAAGCATCTGTCTAAAACGTCTACTGCCATCAACATTTGAAAAGCTCTATTAGTTGCCAGTGCATGGTGATGTTGCCAGAGTGCAACCTCAATTCTAGCAAGTTCCTGTAGCTGAGTTTTGGTCTTTGTTGCTCATTTAGTTTCAGGAAGCAAAACCAGAATTACTGAGGGCTTAGACAGCTTCATACTGTCTGTTCTGACTAAGGCTGATGTATGCAAAACTGCAACTCAGATAACATTTTCAAGCAGGATGCATCTTATGAAAAACATTGGGAAGATCTTTTGTGTTTTTATAAGTGTGTTTACCAAGCTGGCCTCACCCAGAGACCGTAGTTCAAACTTCATTATCTCAAAGGCAACTCAGAGGCCATCTGGATTGTGTTTTGTATGAGGAGCTGGCTACCATCACTAATCGAGTCAGAGCCGCTTCTCCTCTCATGGCTCTAAAAATTTAAAAAGCAACACGTCTTCTTTACTCAAGTCCCCACTCGCTATCCTAGAAACTTCTAAATAGCACATCTGCTTTGTTTGAAACTTTTAAGTGCTAGTGTGAAAATCACAACTTGTGGTCTCACAAAAGTGGGCAACTGAAAGGTAGCTAGTCGCCTCAGCTTTTAAAAATCAAGGCTTGTAGTTTCAGGCTGCATTATGTATGGAGGCCCTCACACTGATTTTCATCCACTCAGGACTGCATTGACTTCAAAACATGTCTGATTTCAACAATGCTTGATTTCAACAAGGAACAATGCTGATTCATGAGTTGTGAGAGGGGCGAACACACGCACAGAGGTGTGTGTCCTCTATGCCAAAGTTCAGCTGCCAATGGGGGAAACTGTGGCCAAAAGTTAGGGAAATTTTTGTCGACTGACAGCTAACAGTGAGAGCGACCAGAGCTGCAGGTCGCAGCTAAAAATGTTCCATCTGGGCCGACTTTATCATCCAGCACGTCACAGCTGTCTGAGCATGTTGGCACTCTGACAGTAGCCGTTATGATTTTCTTTCAGCATACTGGCATTTTGACTGACATTTTTCTAATCCATCATTTACCCAACCACATTAAAAGCGTGGAGAAAACGTAGCTCAAGTCAAGATTTCGTGACAGTTTGTGATACTGAAATCCTACAGTAACTCCGTACAATAACTGTCGTCTGTGATGTGGTGTGACAGTGGCACGTCAGGCTGTGAGGAACCTTCGGCTGAGTGACGAGACCACCGAGAGCTTGGAGGCATCGTGGGAGCTGGACGACCCCAACGTGGAGAGTTATAGGGTCACCTACAGCGGCCTCAGTGGTGACCACAAAGAGGAATCTGTGAGTTGATCGAGTTGTGAGCAAAATTATTTACAAATGATTAAGTACAGCTTTTTTTTTAGATTAGTTTCTAAGGTCTCCCTTCTCAGAGGACACAGCCACTGTAGGCACTGAAGCCCTCAAACTCTTGAGTTGTGAACACAGATTATATTGAATAGACAAAACTGGAGTTGTGTTTGGAGGAAGGTCCTTGTTATTTCACACACCCCTAGCCAACTGGATGGCTCTGCAGCGGTCAGTGTCGGGTCATCTGCTCCAATCAAAAAACT
This sequence comes from Pagrus major, assembly GCF_040436345.1. Classification (NCBI taxonomy): domain Eukaryota; kingdom Metazoa; phylum Chordata; class Actinopteri; order Spariformes; family Sparidae; genus Pagrus; species Pagrus major. The sequence goes on along the minus strand of NC_133231.1, from coordinate 13,698,777 downwards.
GATTACACTTTTAGTCCCGGTCCACTCTGCCTCTCCCGCCTGATTCCTCTATCTGTGGTAAGAGCCCTTGAGCTCAGTGTCATGTACTGACCCTGATCGCTGATGCACACACATACACACACATACACACAACCACATCCCCATTGCCTCTCCCTTCCCCTCCATTGGTCCCCCTATCTCTCTGTTTTTCTCTGTTTTTCCCCTCCCTCTTGTCGTCTCTCTCTCGCCACCTCCTCTTACTTTCCTCGTCTCCCTCTCTCTCTCTCGCCCTCCCCTCCTGTTTTAATTTCCCAATGTGGTGTCAGAGCCGTAGAAGATGGAGAGGCCAGGCCAAGCCAGAAGACATTCCATTATCTTTTCAGCAGCCATTTACCTCACTGGGAGCAGAGATGGAGGGCAGCAGAGAAAAGAGCAAAAGAAACAAAGAGGGGCGGAAAAAGAAACAACAGCTAAACAAAATGGGAGAACGGCTTAAAGCTGTCCGCCGGCTGATAGATAAGAGTTGTTTTAGGTCACGCCTCTTTCTGAAAGTTTGGTGGTTTGATGTAAACATGTGTGAGAGACAGATAGAGGGCAAAAGAGACAGCTTAGGCAGGGTCTGTGTTTCAGAAGGTTGTGTGTTTGTGCTTATTTATATATTTATAAATGTTTGAGTGTGTGTGCGTGTGTTCCTTCCTGCTCTGATGCTCGCAGGTGTTTCAGCACTGCAGTCAGAGTGGACAGCTCTTCTGATCTCATTGCCTGTCCTTGCCTCACCTGAACGCACCTTTCACCTTTTTTAAAATAATACATTTAATACAAATATCTTTAGTTAGTTGACAAAACAAGCAAAACTCCAAGTCCTAACTCCACTCACTTGCTTGTTACGGAGCTGTCAGCCTCATCACACAATCTTCACAGTTTACCAAAGTGACATAGAACTGTAGACTCTCAAGCTTTCCATTGTAATGAGTAGGAATGTCATCAGTCAATCACTAAGATTATTTTTAACTGGTTATCCATGTAACTTAGGTCCTTAGGTTAATTTGCATAAAGACACTGTCTGCTAACGGCTTTGCTAGAGGAGTGAAGAGGAGAGAAAAAGTTAAGAGCGCTAAATGAAGCTCAGTGTGGTAACAAGCCAGGCAACAAAGCCAAATGGAATTAAGAACATTAAGAACGAACAATCTGCCATATCTGAGGATGGCTCGCAGCCAAAGATCACATTGCTGCTGCTAGAAGGAGAGAGTGTGATGCACTAGCCTGGGGAGACGCTCCATGCGGTGCAGTAGAGGGTTAGGGATTTGGAAAAGCTAGTTCGGCACCTTGAGCCCTTTTGAGAAGTAGAAAGTTGAGCTAAAAGCCAGTGTTGGTTGGACAAGCGACTACTGCACAGCTCTCACAAACAAAAGCTAACTTCACAACTACCTGTAACTTCATAAGTGCTTACTGGGAGATGTAGTCCATTGTGCTCCTTTCTCCAGTGGTGGCATAGCGACAAAACAAAATGTGGAAATAGATCCAGTTATGCAAGACTAGCTTGCTCCTCACTCAGAGCCTCTCATGTAAGATAACCTTGCAGGTGACACGGTGCGCTGGGGCTCATTGAATAAATCAAGGACTGGACTAAAAGTAAAACGCGTCTTGTATTTTACGTCATTTTGCCAGCATGGGCAATTAGACATCTACAGTTCCATGACAACTGAGCAAACTTCATGTGCGAGTTAATTGTAAAGCTCTTCTGGGTTTATTCGGATTATAAAACGCCAACATCAGTTTTATCAGGTGTCTTTTTTTCTGTTACTTCAGTGTGCCAAACATTATTTTTGAATAACATCTTTCTTTCTACAAATGAATATGTTGGGAACTTAAAGATGCAGAGAGAGAACAAACTTCAACACTGATAAGTGAAAACGTAGCAGTAATAGGTTTTTCACAGATCTTTTATGCCCCTCTGTTGGCCTCAACCCATTTTATTGACTTAACTGAAGTGAGCAGAATTCTTGAACAGTTGTGGTTGAATTCCCTAAAGGTGTATGTAGCTTTTTGCAAGAAGTTTCTGTTTCAGCAAATCAAGCCTGGCTTTAATCTTTGAGAAGAGCAACAGATTCTGTGTGTAGTCTGGTGTATGGTGCATGTTCCCTTTTGCATGTGTGTGTGTGTCTAATCTGTATGTATGCCCTTTTTTCTGTTGCCTATGTGCAGGTAAGTCCCAAGTGAGCAGATGTCATCATTGCTTTAAAAGTCTCTGTTCTCTTACTCCTTCAAATGTGCCCTGACTGTCTATGTGTGTGTGTGTGTGTGTGTGTGTGTGTGTAGGTGCTACTTCCTAGTGGTCAGAGGAGAACAGTGCTTCAGCCTTTACTATCAGACACCCAGTACAAAGTGACAGTCACTCCGGTGTACACTGACGGACAAGACGGCGTCAGTGTCTCTGCCCTGGGAACAACATGTAAGCCAACCACAACACACACACACACACACAACACACACACACACACACAGACATACACTGAATTATTAACCATCCGAGTCACCTCTCGGTTTCTCACATTTCATTATACACAGACGCAGTTCCCAGTTAAGGAGAACACATCTGACACTACTGAAAGCTAATGAAATTGTATTTAATTGCGGCGAGCAGAATGTTCATTTGCATTGCATTAACTTCATGTTCATTTACGTTCCTGAAGGAATATGTAAATTAAAGCGATGACAAATAGTGATGCGTTCTTAATTGACTTAAAGAAGGCCGTTCATAATTACAGCTGCTCCTTCCATTAATGAGACGATTAAATTATTTTGCTCTAATTGATTTTCTCAACCATTCTCTTGATTAGCTCTTATGAGCCGTAGTGATTGTGTACTCGTTGTACGGAGAATTGAACATGTCGTCTTTTTAGATGAGGGTGCAATAGCTCTTCATATTGAAAATAAAAACCTCTTCTCAGCTTGGAACACAGCATAGTGATAAATCATAGCCCAGGCCCACTTGGTGTACAGTAGGACATGATTTTCAGTTTTTTTCAGGGTCTCTAGGAATTGACTGCCTTGTCATAACTCAAATTCAACCAATCCTGGCACTGTTTCGAAAAAACCTCTCATTCTGCCAAGTTACTATAATTCATATTTCACTGTTTACGGAAGATGATGTAATTAAACCATATATCAACAAAGTATATAGAGAGTTCCGTGCCTAGTTGTTTTTAAATTGTAAACAACAACCAACAAAAGTCATAAGTAGTTTTAATGCTGGGTATCAAACCTTAAAACTTTATGGTACTGACTGAAATGTGTCTGAAGTATCGAATCAAAAACTTTCAAGTACCAAAAGCTGGAAAAGCTTCAAATTCTATGATTGATTCTTGTTGTCATGAAACAGTCTTGCCGGTGGTGTCACACTGATCAGCAGGAGGTGGTGGCACACAAATATATGCTGCAATGCACCAACAAAGACAACATATTAGAAGAGCTGCAAGCTAGTAAACATGGATTTAAGCAATGCAGGATTTATTGAAGGAAATACTGTTTTATGAGGAAGAAAATGGACTCAACATGTTCATCAGACTTCAAGGATGGACTGAGTAACACTGAATAACCATAACTTTTGTTTGTTTAAAAGAAAAATACACACAGACTTTTAGTAGTTGTAGAAGTAGCAGAAGAAGAAAAAGAAAAGGAAGCAGAAGAAGACACAGCTGAACTTTTTAGACAGGCAAAGTCCCTGTATATCATCTCGCTCAATATATGTCACAAACATGGCTGTCACTTTTGCACAGAAAAAGTATTAAAAAGGTGACAATCACAACAAGTCTTGGCTATATTGACAGCCACAGTTCTGTGAAAGGAGAGTTAGTCAGTTCTGCGAGCTAGCTAATATATGGGACTGGCTCTAAATGGTTTCAGTTATGGGTGTTTGTGAGCAATAAGCGTCCTTTATAGCATAATTTAAACGGGATTAAAATATTATTTGTCCTTTGCTATTAACTACCACACATATTTTTCTGAATTAAGGGCCCCAAGGGGCGTGACTTCACCTCTCTGTTAATTCCTATTGGGGAAAATTCTATTTTTCTGCTCCACTGTTACTATTATACAGCACAACACACTTGTAGGCCCAGATTACACACATGCACACACAGGACCCATAGACATGCAGTTATTGGAGGAGATGTTACAGTGCTGGGGCACCTTTTACAGTCCTCCAGAGCGTGCATGACTTGGGCCACACCAAGGCCCATGGACTGAGCTGCTACTGCTCCAAGTTAAGACACGCTCTGAGCAGCTTGTGTATTCTGATTGTGTCTGTGTTTTTGCAGTGCCCCTCTTGTCTCCTGGAAACCTGCGTGTGTCAGAGGAGTGGTACAACCGCTTCAGGGTCACCTGGGATCCACCTCAGTCTCCTACAGCTGGTTACAGGATCGTCTACCAGCCCATCAATGGTACACCCACACACACACACACACACTCAGATTTTCCTCAGTCTTTTTCCTTGCGATGGTTTTTGTAAGTGTAGAAATACAAAAACAAGCACACAGAAACATTTGTTTAATTATTTTACATTCCATTGCACAAATGCACCTTCAAGAATACTTTAGTGCACACACACACATAAACTGAAATATTGTTAGACTTCATGTACTCTGCCTAGGGACACAGGCTCCTCCAAACATACTAATCTGCTTGTTATGGGAGGACCCACAAGCAAAAACGGCGCACAGCAGCTGAAAAACCAACTGCTCGCAGGTTGTTTGGCTCTCCCGATAGTGACTTTTCTATTTAACAAGAAGCTCGAGGCTCGAAGGGAAATGTCAGCGATCTGAGCTGAAATAAGACATCACCCTTTCTTGTTTGTTTATTGTCTTGGAGCATCATCAAACACCCATTTTCACTGTTCTGCTGCTTCTCTGGTGCTAATTGTTTCATCCTTCCAAGACAAGGCTTCAGTTTTTATAGTTACTGTGTCTGTTTTTAGTCATCTAAACACAATTACTGTGTCTCTGCAGATCCAGCCTCATGCAGACAGGCTGCATTAATCTGAGTTTATGAAATAAATTTCATCACGCTGCTGTTTTCACTGTTAGAGTCATGGATGGAAGTAAAGTGCATGTGTGTGCAAATGCCTTCACTCACACACACATTTACAGCTACAGTATAGTTTAATGTAAACTTCTCACTTATGTAGAAAATACAAAGAACGCACGCATAACCTCCAGACACGGACATAAAGACACACACCCAGTCTGTTTCCTTTCAAAGAATGTTCCAGTGGGTGGTGTGTTGTAAAGATAATTGCTGCTCCTCCTTTATTTATCTGTTTTCTATTTTTTACTCTTGCACAACCTTTGTTTCTGTCTGTAATTCATTTAATGTGTGCAGGATTGTTATTATGTTGTAAAGCACTTAGTGCTTGTCTAGAAAAGCTGCATTGACAAAGTTTGTTATTATATCTTAGTTGTAATTTCGTGGCCTAGATGAGTGCGTGTGTGCCTGACTGTACTGCAGTTAAGAATGATAACTGTGACAGATTTACGACTGAGACTTCTTAGACATTTTTTAAAACAATGGTTTCTTGATTTTAGACAGAGGTAGACAAAAGCAGCATCTCATTTTATTTATGGAAACTGTTGATTTTGACGGCTGAAATGGCTAGCTAATTAAGCCAGTGATAACATTACCTCTGTGACTCTCCGGCTGACTTTTTAATGTCGCCAGCTGACTGGTTTTACAACAAGAATCCTCTAATGAGGCTCTAAAATTTGTACTTTATGGCTACAAACAATCTGTTAAAATCAAGGACGTTATATTACATCCGGACACAGTGTTGGAGGTGGAGACCCATTCATTCCTATGAAAGCTGCTCAGTGGCGTTATGAAGCCATCAAAGCTTGACTTCCTGGGTGTGAAAATACCCGGCTCTTCTGTGTTGTGCGGCTAATAGAGTGTGCGCACTAGAAACTTCCGCTAGTCAAACCGGCTAACCTCCAGTTTAGCGCCCCAGCTAACTTGAATGGGGATACAATAATTTAATCACGTGGCTCTTCTAGACTTTCGAAATGTTATTGGATCGAATGACAGTGAAACGTGGGCGATGTGACCCTCAGAAATATCTATCCACCGTTTTATATACGCTTCTCCACAATGTAAGCTTATGGGAAAAAGTCTTTTTGGGCAGCAAACTGGTTTCAAAGCCGGGCGCTCTTCCTGGGGGCTTGGTCAAAATGCTAAGGCTGAAAAAGCATGTCTCAGACAAGCATCCTCACCTGTTGATGATCAATGTAGAAAACAGCAAAATAGAGAATGAACATTGTTCTTGTATTGCAGTGTAAAGCTAGTTAGTTGTTGTATTATAAGTATGAAATGAAAGTAATCTGAAAACTCTTTTTGGCTAAATGGATTTCATACTTATTGGTTGGTGTTCACTTTTAACGTTAATGACCCGGCATGTCAGCTCACCACTGCAGGGATTTGCATTCCCATTACAACAGGGGTACCTGCTTGAAGTTGTGTCTTTAACTGAGGCCACGGTTGTCTTGAGCAGTGGTTAAAGCAGTGGCAGTAAATACTCTTCCATCCCGCCGGATTATCGTAGAATTTGGCAAAAAGTACATTTAATTTCCTACAAATTCTTTACAAAAGTCCCCCGTTATTTAGCTTATATAAAAACTGTTATTATGCAGTAGCACAACCAGGAAGTTTTTGGTTTTCACGAGTAACTTAATACGACTGCTGAAACAGCTGAAAACAAACAGGATGAAGCAGTAAAATAAAGCAGATATTTGAAAGTACAAACAGGGCCGCAGGAGAGAAACTAATCTTCAAACCTCAGAGATTCAGTTAGAAGCTACAAGTACAGAGAGCTGAATACACAGAGTTTAAACATCTTTCTCTCTGGTCTCCTGCACAACCATGAGTTTTGGAGTCTTCCAATCACAACATACACCCTTTTTAGGGGTAAACGGGGGCTTGTTTGCTGTCGCAAAAATGTCACCAGTACCCCATAAGTCTTCTCACCTTCTTGTGGGTGTCCTACCTGTCTGTGCTCATGTGTGTGTCTTTCTCAGTTCCAGGACCAGTTCTGGAGACAACAGTAGGTGAAGATGTGAACTCCATGCTCCTCCTGAATCTACTTAGTGGGACAGAGTACAGTGTTCAAGTGACGGCCTCCTACCCTACAGGACAAAGTGAACCACTGCTATTGAACGCCAAGACATGTAAGCATCCTTATCCTACACCTGCAAAGATCACTCATACTTCTGTCTAAGAGTAGGTATTAAATGGTGGATGTGATCAGTGTTTGGAAAAAGTCAAAACCAAATTTCAAAGTTGAGTCATTTCCAAATGAGCCCTAATGGGGGCTTTTAGACATGAAGGATACTGGATCTTTTGGGCAAGATACATATGTAATGAAGATATTTCACAGTTTAACAATAAACTTTGTTGTCCAAAATGATATCAGTGCACTGAACAGGTAGACTTCACTGGGAATTTAATATTTATAATGAACCCAAAGCATGAATAAACTTGCAAGTGGCGGCATCGATAATACCACTTGGAAATGTGAGGTGCATTATCTGTTTCCACTTGAAGTTTTTGAGTCTACTTTTGCCACAAAGTGTGACTATCAGGAGGAGGCCGAGGCAGCAGCTGCAGATAAGCAAACGAGTTAGAGAGGAATGGGAAACATGCATGTTAACTACCTGCTGATACCATCCACTCTTCCAATGAGACTTTAGCAAACAGACAGATGGACAGAAGGATATTAATATTTCTCAGTAAGCCAGTTAGAACAATCCTTTTTGCATACAGATTTGGTATCAGTAGGTGCAGTAAGAGCTAACACAGGTTTTTACATCGCTTTGGTCTAAAACAAATACTGTTAGAAAGGGAGGAACTGAGAGAGAATGAGATTTACTGTTGATAGAGGGAGAGAGAGAGTAAAGTGTATACATTATGGCTGTATGTATGCGTGCGTCTGTTTGCATATGTTTTTTTTAAACCTGTTGTCAGAATAGTGCTCTGACACCATCTATCACCAAATGTTTATGTTGTATTTTTCTGCCTTCCTGTAAAAACTGCTGCATCATCCCTGACTTTAAAATGGACTGTTGTCTTTTGGGCTTACTGTCTGATTGGCCAGAAGGGAGCATCGAATTGGATGAAAACAAACATATTCTAATTGTAATAGCTCATGAATTTCTAATGCACAGAGCAAAAAGAGATTTCTTTTTTTCTGTCTGAGAAAACTGTTGAGAAATAAAATGTAGAGATTATATGTGGCGCGATTAATGGATTTATACATAATCAACAATTAAAGGGGATTGCTTTTGATACACAGATTATTATCAGTCTGTGCTGCGGTGATGTGCCATCCTTCATTTTCTCTTTAATCCTCCCCCTGTTGGATGAGTTACAACTCCCTCACGCCTTCCTGTCTCTATAAAGCTCTCATAATGAAAGATGCTTTCATGAAAAGAGTAACATTAAATATGAGGCATTGACATGTAGATTCATCAGCCTGCCATATTTAAACTTTACACTCTGTCCCTGGGGTGGCACTTCAGGATGGTACCTCTACTGAAGACTCTTTGCTCTTTGCCTCATCTCTGCATTCAGTACAAATAATACATCATGTATACTGTATATAATAATTTTATCTACATGTTTTTGATTTTTGACATTTTTTTAGTCTTATTTGTGCATATTGTGTGTCTCGCTTTATGTATGTATGTTGGCGGGGGGACTCATCACTAAATATTCAGCAGAACAACATATTTTCTATCAGTTGTTCACAGTGCGATACACTTTCAGATGCATCACATTTTCCCATATTACACAGGGCCTTTAGTTAAATTCATTGTCCATATTTGTATCCTATAGTGGAGGAACTGATTTATTAAAGGGGTCACGTTCAGTCATTCGTCATTCTAATAAGGGGGATACAGTAACATATTTCCCCGGATACACTGCATATATTGTAGCCTTACCATGGGAGCCAACTGGCATGTTTGCATCAATAAATTACGCATGCTAGCATACAGCATAAAAAAATAGTCATTGGTATCTGGGGGACCATTGAATGAAATGAAACTTGTTTCCCCTCAAATGAAGTTTTATGTAGTTTGTATTGAGGTGCTGGTCCTTCAGCTGCACAGTAGAAATGAGTTATTCTCGGGACCACTGAAGGCTGCTCAGTCAATCTGGTCTCAAGAAATTTGGTAGAATTAGCACATCGTCGTAAAATGGAAAATATGTTGTTTTTTCACAGAAAGTAAGAGAAGTTTGACTGTGAAAGGATTACATGACAAAAAACAGGCAGAAGTAGAAAAAAGAAATACTTTAGTGGAAACAAAGTCAGTGTGTGGAGGTGGGGAAGGCAGATGGATGCAACGATTTGGCTGGCAACCTCAGCTCTCACGCACACCCTGTCTCACACACACCCTCAGACAACTGCAGTATGTCCATATGGTTCACCATTTTCTTTTGACCTTTCAATGATTAAAATGATGACCACATCCTCACTTCTGTCTTTTGTTTGCACTTTTTATCCCCCTCATTCCCTTTCTCTTTCCTAGTTTTCTTGTTTTCCTTCAATCTTTAAACCAGGCTTTGTAAACTTCCTCCTGACCCTGGAAGTAGATTCCCATTTTAGACTGTTCTTAGACGTGTGCTGATTATTGCTGCAGACAAAAGTGAGGGCAGACGTGTCTCATACATCCCTGCCAACAGCAACACTGACAAGGTCATCCCAAAACAAATACAACTCAAAAGTATGTGCCTAGCATTGCTGACGAGTTGCAGTCAACAGTATCTTTGGTGGCATTTAATGAAACATTTCAGCAGTTTTGATGACCATGGCAATTTAGGCCAAGAACTTCATGTTAGGGTGTGTTGGTCATGAACCTGCCAATCTCCTGTGCAAACATGCCAAATTGATTTTGTATGAGGGAAACTGCCAGCCTAGCATGCTTTCTTCTACACATGAACACACATGTGCATCTTTACATGATGTCCATATTCATGCATTGACACGTGCATTTTGCATGTCTGTTTGTATATGAGTAGAAATGAGTTTGTGTGTATCTTTGCATATCATTGAATCGAATGATGGGTTGTCATATGCATTATTCACTAGTATTTAAAAAATGGCACCTGCCATATGGTCCCCAGCATAAAATATCCATTTACGGGCGCAACAGCCAAGTTTATTTTATACCATCAGCAAATTCAGTTAACAAGGGGGAGGAACGAGGGTGAGAGAGAGAGAGCCAGAAAGTGGCTCCTGGGAGGTTTGCTTGCCCATGATACACAGAGATCTCACTACCGAACAAGCTACGGATATTTAAATTGCTCTTGGTGTTTTGCATTTTGCTGCATCATGCCTCATTGTTTTTCCAAAAGACCATTAAACATCAAGCCTTACTAATTATGCTGCTTTATGATTTGTTCTAACATCTACCCGGCTGATTGTTGTTTCCACCATTTACACACTTAATATGGATGGTACACAGTTCATTTTTCAGCTACTAGAAGACCAAAAGAAGAAATGTTCAAGTGCCACTTTGGCCTAAACCCAAACTAAATGCTGAGTCCTCACTCTGAGAGTTCTCCAAAACTTTTCACGCTATTGTCAGTAAGTTTAAGTATGTACCACATGATGTGAACCATAGCCACTATAGCCAAAATACTTTACTTAATGATATGACTCTGATTAGAGACTTTGCAGCACCATGAACTAAGTGCAAAGTATCCTTAATTAATATAGTTTGGTGCAGGCTTTGAATGGTCTATAGCTGGAGATAAATCCAGCTAGAGCACTATGTGGGCGGGTGTCTGAGTCTGTCCTAGTCGGTGCCCTGGGTCGTCTGGTGGGTGGAGGAAGGTTCTGGCCACACAAGTGACAGAGACAGTAAGAAAAATAAGGGTTAGGGTTAGTTTAAGATAAGTTTTAGTTAAGTTTATGGGTGGATGTGAAAGTAGATGTTTTGGTGCTGTTAGGCGTCAGTTATAACTTACATTACAATGTATATTACTGCAAGGATAATAAACAAAATAACTCAGCCTTACTGTCTCAAACAATGTTTTGCTTTGTGTTGTGATTTGGTTGGGACTACTGTGAAATATACGCAAATAAAACGTGACTATTGATTATAGTGCAACTGATTGCTACACTGTTCATGTGTCATTTAATAGATTTAGTCATTAAAGGCAATTCTTCGACGTATGTCTTATGTACTCTGTACAGAAATCTATGACAAGGTTTGTGACTGTGTGTTGTGCACATTGAACATCACTGAATCCTGAAATCTCATGAAACAGAATTTTAAAAAAAGATGCTAAATTTATCTTTTCTCTGCCTCTCCATGTTTCCGTCTCTCCAATCTCTAGTGTTCCTCGGCGTCTCCGGCTTGTCAACCTACCAGGTTCGCCCCAACAGCATGTGTGTCCAGTGGCAGCCTATTCTTCAGGCCACATTGTACAAAGTTTCCATACAGTCTACACTCAGTAAGTACATACTGCTATTGCTAATGAGATTGTATGGCTTTGTAGTGGTATGTGTTTATCCTTGTACATATGTCAGTCCTCATCTCTGTTCTCTGTTCTGTGGTTAAAAAGTGAGTTTTAATTATCTGCTCTGAATTTCAGTTTTATTTTAACTTGTTGAAATGTGGTCTGAATCATATACATATAATACACACATATAACACACACGCACATACGCACAGTCAACTGTTAGCTGTCCTCACCAGTATTTATTTGTGCGCCTGCCGTCATCCTGACATATTTGAGCCTTCCACATTGTGAGAAACGAGTCACATGCCAGCTAAGTGACTGGACCACAATCCAGTCAGTAAATCAGAAGTTTTACTGTATAATAATAGTTGATGATATTTTGTAAGGTGGCTGGATCGAACTCCAAATTCAGAAAATGTTTCCTTATAGATTTACAGTCTGTCCTTGTGAAAATGTCTTCTCTGTTTATTCTGTTTAGTCAGCTCAGGACTCTCTCAGTGGACGTGTGTAATGGTTACACGTGTGTAGGTTACACATGCTTTTAAAGTCACCTGGCTCCATATTGATATGAGCCTCTGAGGAAATAAGTGTTAAATATTTCTGTCATTTCACATGACAGGGGTTTAAATTGTAAATGATATTCATAAATCTCTGTTTGCTGAAAGGAAAGGAGATATGATATGCTCTCCCCATAAAACGACATGGGAGGAAGCCGCTCTGAGAATTTCTCATGTCATCGCGTCAGAAATATAACACAGAGTATGACCTTAGGGAAGCCGTTTAATGCAACGCTCACTCAGTTATTAAAAGGCAAGAAGAAAAGGAGGGGACAAAGAAAGGAGCTATTCAAAACAAAGACAGAAACTAGCAAAAATATATCTAATTTATACAAAAAAATAAGCAAAAGAAAAAAAAACTATGTCTAACATACAATAACCTTAATAAAACCACTGTACAAGTTATCCTTCAGGAGAGTACTTCAAAGCAGGTCCACTCTCAGTGAACAACTTTAAGTTCAAGTTTATTTTTATTTGTCCTCAGAGGGCCATTGGTTGTTCAGCACAGGGTCATATAAAAAGACTGCAGTGTAAAACAAAGTTAAGTGACATATTCTTGATATTTTTCAGAGATATCACTCGACATAGCTGTCTTTCACTGCATTATGCAACCACCTATAGAAATATATCATTTCTTTATTGATATGGCAGCTTATGTTAAAAGGCCTCATTAGAAGCAGAACCAGATGCTGTGTGAATGGGTTTTCTTCTGAAATGACAACGAGAAAAAGAAGCATGGTTACAGAAAGGGATGTAAGTCTTCTGCTCTCAGTTGATATTAAATTGTACAAATTCCTACATCAGTATTTAGTAGATGATGTTTTACAGAATGATAGCTCTGTGGCCAAAAAAAAGTGACCACCTCATTCATTTGAGTGAGACCACTGTGCTGATGCAGTAGGACATCATGTCACAGACAGCTCTGGAACAAAACAGGATTATTTTTTTTTTACATTTGTTACTTCTAAAAAGAGACTAGTTAGAAATAGTTTGACATTTTGGAAAATCTATTAATTTGTTTTCATGCCGAGGGTTAGATGAAAAGATCGAAGCCACTCTCATGTTTATACGCTAAAAAAATATATTTGGATTCTTTATTTATTTATTAATTCATTTAAAAGACACGGTGTACAGCTCAAACAAACAACAACCAACTGTGCCGCAATATACCTTCAAACTAATTCCATTTGTAGTCCTTTGACAGGTCAGAGCAGAGAAACAGCACAATGACAAACTTTTTCAGAGAAAAAAACAACACACAAAGTGCTGATAGAGCTGCAACTCCTCACATCATCGGGCAGGGTGTCCCACTGATTTGTAGCTCTGTCTGAAGCTAGAGCTAAAAGGTGATAACCTTAGCTTAGTCCGAGAAGTTACAGCAGCTAGCCGTGAAATAATTACAGCATCTAACTCCCAATGAAGAAAATATGATGTTTGGAAGTCAAATTTAGAGGTAGATGTTTCTTGTGTATTTTCCTTTTGAATATAGTCTGGTTATTTGGTTATTTGGTTATTCAGCAGTGGTTATTTCCCACTGCTGACCATGTTTACGCTAACATAGCTAATCATCATACTAGTGACATAGGCCTAGAAAAAATAGATTCATTTTAAATAATGTCATTTCTTCTATTCATAATTTAACCCTTTTTTGCTTCTGTCTTTGTAAGCTTACTGAATGATATGTATTATGTGGAAGTCTCAGACAGTTTGACTAGTCATAGCAGGAAAAACAGGTGTGAGTAATAAAATAAACAACTCTGTTCCACTTTGCCATGTCAGAGAGGCAAACACGCACAGTATTAGCACAGTGACAGTGCAACACCTGAATTGAATGCAGCTGTTAATGGATTTTCGTGACAGGGTTCCTGTAGATGTTTGGAGGTTAGTGTCGATTAAAATAAATGGGAGTGTTGGCTGGTAAATGTAGAGATGAGAGACATGAAAAAATTCACTTCTGCTTGAAGTGATGTGTGTACACCTTTTATTGCTTTTACTGTCAGAACTCAGACAGTGAAAACATGGGGGAAGACGTGTCTCTTCCATCTTCCTTTCCTCGCCTTACTTTTCTATTTATCTGTCCCTCCCTCCTGCCAGAGCAGCGACTGGATATTCTAGCTGGAGTTCAGAGATTTGACTTAATCCTAGCAGAGCCAACCAGCTGCTTAAACACCTTCTCAGATGGAAAAGTGCAGCCTCTCTATGACAGCTGTTTCCCTAAACTTTATTATCTATGGCTGTTTCCTGAGTGGAGGAGGAGCTAATTTGTCACTCGGCGAGATGAGAGACACATTAGGAAATAGAATTAGACTAATGAAACTGACAAATGGTGGCTATTAGTGCACGTGTATGTGCACACTTCCAGTTCCCAGTTTGTCCTTTTTAGGTGCCGGCATAAATTCTCAATCTTTTTTTCCCCTGCGATGCTGTCCCTCCACAGCTTTTCAAAATAAAAACTAAATTGGAGTTGTTTGTAGTCTGCAAACCGAAGGAAATTCATGAGAGAAGTTGAAGGAAATCAGTAATGTGATTCTTTTTATTTTCTCTGTGGATATAATGATGTTTTTCCTACAGTGATTTTTAACTGAAGATTTGTCTAGTTACCTCAGTTTTTGGCTGGGCTTCAACAAAGCGACTTTAAAATGACAATATTTGTCTCTGTGACCCTAAAATCAAGTATTGATATTAGCATGTTTTTTAATGATGATGTAAAATCATTTCTACATGTTGCAAATACTCAAAAGGTATCAGGAAGGAAAGATCTTCACATCATCTATATTTCCAGATGTCATGACCATGTTTGTGCAGACTTCAGCAGTAAACTTCTGTTGTGCCCTTGAGCAAGGCGCTTACAGCTACCTGACTGCTCCAATAAAGCTGCTTAGTATCCACCTCTGAAAGACAGTGATTGGACTTAGCAGCTCCCAGGCTTTAATCTGATGCAGAACATGGCTGAAATTAACCAAATGTGCTCCATAAATACAGTTAATTTGAAACAGGAGCCTTAGAGGGATTTAAACTTGTTTGGATTTTACTATTGTTGACCTGAATTTCAGTCATTGCAAGTCATTTTTTGTTTTGCTGTTCACTTGCAGATGGTCAGAAGCAGGAAGTGAGCCTGGGTGGCGGTGCTTCCCGACAGTGCTTCTATGACCTCACTCCCAGCAGCCAATACCAGATCAGCGTTCACACGCAGCTGCAGGAAATGGAAGGACCTTCTGTCTCCATCACTGACATGACACGTATGTTGCAAATGTTTCATATAACCCCTTAATTTCTTTGAGTTTCGTCCTATTTATTTTAATTTTTCATCAGTATTTTTAAAGGGGCCGACTCACCCTTTTGTCCTCATTTTTTTTTACCCATTTCTTCTCTTGTCCAACTTTCTGTTCTACCTCCAGTTTTTTATTCTTTTTTCGCTCTCACTTTCTCTCCTCTGTCTGAGAAGACAGAGGCTGCTGTTGCAGTTCATTGGTCAACTGAGGAGCTGAGGTGAACTGCACAGCTCCAGGGACTGGGAGGGCTCAACGCACAACCAGGGTTATAGATAGATGGATAGATATGGTCTCAGATACACACATGTGCTGTGTGCACACAAACACACACACAGATTGCCAGGCTGTAGTTCACAAGTGAAGAAGTGTTAAGATACGTAGCTTTGTGTCAGAAGTAAACTTATTATGCAAAATAGTCCCTTTAAGAGTGCTAAATTATTAAAAAGGTATTATATTACAGTATTTGATAATAATTAATGATGCATTTACATGTTATCCATATTTTTAGCTGGTGGGGATGGAGCTCATTTAACTACTTTATATACTGGTAATTAATTCTATATCAATATTTTCCTCCAAAATGTAGTGGAGTAGAAGTAAGTAGCATAAAAGGGAAACATGAAGTAAAGTAGAGTAGTACCTTAAATTTGTACTTTAGTACAGTATTTGTAAATGTACTTTGTTACTTTCAAACATTGTCCACAGAAAGGTTAATATTTTCTGTCTGTGTCTTTTAATAATATTTTTTGGAGGGGAGAGAGACAGTCAAGACAGGAAACACACGAAGACAATGGCATCAACAACTATAATGAGGTGGTCCTCTGACATGAATCACTCCTGAACTCCACAGTCTCTCTCTGTTCACTGGCATTTGTCACAATCTCAAACCAACAAAGATACTCAAACAGCAAAGTTAATAATTCAATCAAACACATTATTTATCCATAATCACTTCTTTAACTATCAAGTTAATGTGGAAGCTGAAGAAGCATTTGTTGAGATCATTTTATCTACTTTCATGAAGTATGTGCCCCTTCTGTGGGAAGTCATCGATGTTTCCAAGATGATTTACCTGCTGTACACCACTGTGACAGAACCCACTGCTTCCTGCAAAGTAATTGGCTTCGCAGCGAGGCATACCTTAACCTGGGGCTGTTTTGACTCCAAGAAAACAACCTCTGGACAGACTGATACTAATGAAAAAAAGTACTTTTCTGTCCCCAACTTATAGAAGCAAAGAAAGAGAAAGAGCGATAGAAAGAAAGTAGAACGATAAAGTCTGACTGCTGCAACTCAGTGATTTAAAGATGGAAGATACAACAGCTGGATTCCTCATGTACACAGGTTGTAAAGACAGATTGCAATAGACATATTTTCTCTGTAAAGCTCCAGAACTTGTCTGTCGGGAGGAAGAAGAGGATTAGGAAACTTTCAGCTTAATAGAAACAGGTTACTGTCTCTCATTGTGTCAGCTTATTGACTGTGTGTGTGTGGTCGGCAGATAAACCCGATGATGGTGCCACTTGTCACTGCCATCATGATCGATGACCTTGTCTTGTCTGCTTGTGTCTGTATGTGTGTCCAGTACCAGCACCAACTCAAGCTCCGACTGAACCCCCGACCACAGAGCCTCCTCCCACCATCCCGCCTGCTAAAGAAGGTGAGCAAGAAGCCTGACACAAACACACACACACACACACTCTCACACACACACACACACACACACACACACACACACAGTCATATTATTCCTGCAGTGTTGTTGGTAATCTTCACGGTGCTCTGATTACTTTTAATGGTAATTGAGTTCCCTGACACCAGAGTTTATGCAATTTTAGTTCAGTTTATACAAAGCCATGCAGGTGAACTTATAAACCATGCCAAATTTATAGCAACAGTTACACGTAATATTTGTATTGTCAGTGTTTTATGAGGTGGTGTCTTCACATGACCGATAACACAACACTTTTAATTAAAAACAGTGAAATTTGATTGCATTTGATAACTTGAAAGGTGTATGAAATTTGATAGTACCTATTGGCAGACACTAACAAATGTGATTACAGATTATGAGGCTATTATCAGGGGCAAAACAAATCTGAATGCACTACAGAAGAAAATGTAACCACGTACACACAGCAGTTTCACTCTTAAATTTAAAACAATGATTACCACCACACCGGATTTTGAAACAGGAAACAAAACGGTTTACGTTTAATAGAGTAACTGTGTTATGTCACGCTGTACTCTTTACACAACTGTGACTTGTGTTTAGTTTCAAAACATCAGCAGTGACCTGGAAGGAAATTTGGGGATTTGGTGGGGGGTCATTTTAACAAAATTAGGGAGATTAAATTTAAAGAAAGCAAAGTGGAAAACTGAAAAAGGTCAACACTTAAATGTCTCATACAGGAAGTCTACGAGACATTTTCCACAATGACTTAATTGTATGAACTGTACAGGGGGCTAGGGTGGGCTGCAACCTATGCCAAAACAAAGAAATGCTACTCTTATCCTGCTTTACTAGCTTATTACCTCAGGCTCAGTCCAACTACCAGTCACAAACAGGGCACAATGGCTCCAACATACATACACCTATGATTGACAGGTGACTCTACTGTACTGTAGCTACAGTATGTGCATGTAGTCTTCCTAAACATCAAGGAAGCTATAATCTTGACAGTAACAAACTGTTTCTAATTTTCCCCAGCGAGCTAAACTACCTGTAAATGTAATGTTCTTATAAATGCTGTTGAAATGACCCACAAACTAAAATAGTAAATCTAAACTTTGATCAAAACATCTTAATGTCCAGTGATTACCCTTTACTTTAAACCTTCAATTTAAGCTGGAAAAGTAAATGACTCATGAAATAAGACAAAATATTCTCACTGTAGAGGATTTTTTCCAAATGGCCTGACCATCCCAGACAGATTAGAAACAAAAAGGGTACAAGTTCACAGTCCGACCCTCCACCTCCCACTCAGACGATCCTCCTCCTCTGTTCCTGTCTGATGGGCTCAGGTAAAAGAGCACGGACACACCCGCTGAGCCCGTCTGTTAGCATTTCTGTCTCAGTTTCTGACCTTTGTCAGACCCATGCCTCCATCTGTAATGACAGGCAACCTTTACTCAGGACAAAACCACAAAGACAGAGAAAAGAGAAAGCAAAGGTGCATGCGTGTCTGTAAGTGGAGGGACAACAACCATAGGAAGTGAATGAAACAAAGTGATGGGCAGGAGGCAGGAGGGCAGAGACGGGGCTGAAGACAGAAAGGAGAAACAGATGAGAGACAAATGGGAAAATAGGCACAGTGGTCACAACAGACAAAAAGCAGTGACAAAAGACGTGTGGTATAAAAACAGAAATAGAAAGAAAATGATGATGAGGTGGTGACTGTGTTTAAGACAATAACACAGACAGAGAGAATGAGAAAGTCTCAGTAAAATCACAGCTTTTAACAGAATCAGTCACATTAACTTTGTTATCAAAACGTTCTCCAGCTCACCTCTAACTTTACATTGCTGACAATCTTTTTTCTCTTCTCTTCTCTTCTCTTCTCTTCTCTTCTCTTCTCTTCTCTTCTCTTCTCTTCTCTTCTCTTCTCTTCTCTTGTGATTTAATATTACACCCACTTTTCCCCATAAACAGCATAGTTACAGTGAAGATTTTTCCTCAACTTTTATGGAGGCTGACATGGTCGTGAAAGGTGTTTTTGGAATTTAGTGAATAACTAGAGTTTGAAAACTTGTTAAAACCACAAAACAACTTTACGGAGGCAAAGATAAGGCTACTGGGAGTCATTGAGAAACCTGAGAGGAATAAAAGAAGAGGGAAAGGAAAGCCACTGTTGGACTAGGAATATGAATGAGCAGCTCTCAGAAGGAGAAAAAGTACAGAGACCCAATGGAAATAGCACTTTTCTTGTTGTTTTTCTTTCTTGAGTTGGAGAGTGTGCACTACCTTTAGTTTTAGAAGTCAGTGTGGAAATTAATCTGAGGACCCAGCCTTTGCATATTTACCCTTTTGCAGCAGATGTGTATTTACAGTGCTTCATACTATGCATATTTACTCTAAGACCGAATATATTAAACAGCCAGTTAAAATTCAAGTTATGCTTTGTCCTCGGCTAACCTTCATTCTGTATGAAATTACTTCTTTAAATGCAGAGATAAAATGATGTGCTGTCTAAATCCATACATCTCTCTCGTCTCTCTCTGTCTGTTCGTCTAGTGTGTAAGGAGGCCAAGGCTGACCTGACGTTCCTGGTAGACGGCTCTTGGTCTATCGGAGATGACAACTTCATGAAGATCACACGTTTTCTCCACAGCACCGTGGGATCGCTGGATCTGATCGGACCAGACGGCACCCAGGTGAGTCATGGTTCAGGACGTACACACACTGGAGGTCAGAGACAATCTCAAAGAAGGAACTCAGGAATGAAACAGTAATGAACAAGTTTTACTTTAATGCTTGTACAGTACATCCCTTTTCCCGAATGCATCATTAAATTGGGAAAGATTTCTAATTTAACAATGTGATCTCATGGTAAGGTGCATAAATGGCATGCCACATGCATGCATCCATACATTTCAGGCTTTTCTTGTGTCATTTAATGCTGCCAATTTTTTTTAAAGTTTTGGATGTGCAGGAAAAAGAAAAAATCAGGTGACCCTCGTCAGTCGTCGTCATAGTTAGGTGACCTTGGTAGTCATGGTAACAATAAATTGTGAAATGGCTGCTGTTTGTTTTGGTTTAGTCAATGAAACTACTTGGTTAGGTTCAGGAAAAGATCATGTTTAGGGTTAAAAGAAAGGCTAGGGATAAGGCGAGGGTTAGGGTTACATAGCTCATGTTATGTATGTGACATAAGTTAAACAAAGTCATTATTGACTTTTGGCTTCACTTGAGTTATGAACACCCTCCTCCTGGGTTATGATTCTGTGTTTGTTTGAGCCATTCATTCACGCCAGCCTCCTCCTCTTTATACGACATTGCATTTTTTTCTCTCTAACATCAAATGACACATGGACGCAAAAAAATGCAATGTGATAACATGTGAAATGACTTAATAAAGTGGCGTGTTATTAATAAGACATTTGGTGAGACCAGACTGGAATTAAAAATGTGACCATCTAGGTCTGAATAATGTTGTGGTGAGCCTTAGAGCGCTGTTATTCACATTTAAGACTGTGTCTCGTCTAAATGTCTGTGTCTGGTGAAAATTAATGTACTGCCAGTTTGTACAGTATCATAAGTTAACCAGCAGAAATACAAATGTGCCCAAGGCTTTTAATTTTTGTTCGCTCGCTTTGTAATTTATCCTCATTGTTAAAGCTTTTTCCCTCTGAAAGATGTACGCTCATGGGAAATGGAATGTAAAGCAGATGCTAGCTTACATATCATAGTGTGATCTGTGGGTAAAGAACCCATTCATAGCAGAGAGACTGTTGTGAAAAATATATATTTGTTCAAAAAGAAATATTACATACCCCTGCGGATTCTGCAGGCAGGGGATTGTAATCTTTCTAGTTGTCGTGTCTTGCGAGCACAGCACAGTGGCAAACATACAGTAAAATTCATATATATATATCATATCATATATCCATCCACCTATTGCCCCCCAACTCTTCTGCTCCAGCCAACTACCTCATCCTCTGCCCTCAATCTTTTATATACTGTAACCCATTTCATCTTTCACTACTCTGCAAAAGAGAAAGTAGATAATGGAATAATGGAGGCAGGGCACTGTACATCCAGAGTGAAAAGATGGAGAGTGATTTAACATCATGGCTGACCCTTCTCAAGATCTGCAGCTTGCCTTCTGTAACCTGCTGGATATTCACTGCTACATTTCAGACAGAACTAGAAATCATGGACATAAGAGACATTTGAGCAAAAAATGTACCCTAACAGTCCAAGTTTACTCATCACCCTTCTTGACCCAGGTTGGCTTGGCTCAATCATTGTTTAAAGAAGGCTGCTGCTGTTGGCATTAATAGATTGTGGAGTAAAATTTAAAACATTTTCTTTTGGCTGTCCTCTGACAAATCAGCATGACCACAGCCCTGTGTGTATAGAAAAGTTTAGAAAAGTGAGGAGGAACTTTAAACCCCTAGTGAGTCAATCTTTACTTTCTGGAAATGCTTTTTTTCTTTTTTCGTTGCTTCACAGCGTTCGATTAACTCTGCTCATTTGCTGCCACTGTGTTTTGTGCCAGAGAACATTACTTTTCTGGCAGAAATGGTGCTCCAAGTCCAGATGCATTAAAAGCTGGAATGAAGATCAGATGGTTGAAGCATCAACTAATACACTATCAACTTGATTCATAGTGAGCAATACTTTGAATCAGAACTACAGTGAATATTATCTTTTCCAATGTATTTCACATGTGTGAGTGTCAACAGTACCAATGTCAGGCTCTAACTTCAGGTAGTAGTTCTCGACTGTCAATGTGAACTAATTCCTTTGTGCTTCTTGCCTGCATGCCCCCCCACTGTGTCAGCAGAGCTCAGCTGGTTCATTTGTCACACTGTAGAGGTGCTTGCTAAACCTTTTTCTTCCATTTGTGTACTGTCTGCTGTTAAGTAGTTTGCTACCTTCACTGTGCCCCATCACCCTTTTGGCAGTAGGCTACCGAGAGCAAAACACTGGCTGTAATGTGAGAGAGTTGGCTGTACAGTAAAGAGAGAGTTGGCTGGTAAATGTAGGCTGCCCTGAGCCAACAACAGCACCATTAGCAGCCCGGAGGTAATGATAGTTGTTCGGCCCTCTTAGAGTAGGCCAATTAGATTGATTATAGCTCTGATTTGGGATATATATATATATATATATATATATATATATATATATATATATATATATATATATATATATATATATATATATATAATTCAGTGAATTTCACCCTACAGACTTGCATAAAATAAGACTGTAATATTTCTCTCTGACATCATTAACATCGCCCTCATGTGCTCAGTGTGAAAAATATTAAGACTACCAGCAGCTGACCAGGTTAAAAAGGTGAAACTGTGACTTGTTACTACTTTGCAAATATTGCAACAAAATATTTAGCAACAAAACTATTCATACCTGCTAAAAAATAATACTAGAGGGCTCATACATCCTATGTGTGCTTCAGTGTGCATGTTTCAGTTTCTTATGTTACTTGGGTAGTCGGTGCAGTGCCCAGTTAAAAAGCTACACAGAGTGACTCAGATATTTTCTTAGTATGATTTTAAGGTAGCCAGTTAGCTTATGTTTGCCAAACCTATGACACTGTTGCCTTACTCTGAGTCTACTACATCCAAAAGCAAACTACATAAGCTACTCACTATCCCGATAGCCTAGTTGTTAGGCCATGCCACTCAACACATCTTTATAATTTTTGTGTCTTTTTTCAATATAATACAGGGTGACTGATCACAATCAACAGGTCTGCTATTGTCATCATTTGTGACTACATCTGTTCTGCACAGCATGATCGGTTGATGACTGTAATTGTGGTGTGATAGCTAAGAAAAGTGTACCTCATTCTGAAAAAATATTACCTTGCTTCCTCACCTTGTGAAAATTAGTGGCATTGTGACTCACATACGTGTATGCAGATGATGACACTTTTCTGGGAATTTTTCCCTTCAGGAAAGTTTCACACACCAGGTGTCGAGAAGATAGACATTCAACTTTGAATAATTTGATTTGTCGTCATATTTGAAGTTATTTTATTTATCTGTCTGTCTGCCTGTCTGTCTGTCTGTCTCTGCCTCTCTGCAGGTGGCCATTGCTCAGTTCAGTGACGATGCTCGGACTGAGTTCCAGCTGAGTTCCCATGGCAACAAGGAAGCGCTGCTGGAAGCTATTCAGAAGATCAGATACAAAGGAGGAAACACCAAGACAGGTCAGAAAACGTTTTAATTTACCTGAACCTATGTAAAAGTAGAATCTCGTTCCATTAGTTGTTGTGCTGGAGCCTTCGATCGTCTCACACAATCTTCTCAGAATTCGCCCATATGTTGTTGTATTGTGTCATAGATGTTTAAAGTGTTCAGGGCTATCCAAGGACTTTGCATCCATGCTGGCTTGGGATTGAAAGTTCATTCTTAACTTTCAAGAAGCAGCAGCAGCAGAAAACTCACCAAAAAATCTCCCCGTAAGGCCCATTAGCAGCTGATCTGGAGCTTTTCGACTCTTTGTCTAGAATTTAAATGTGTAATTCCTTAACAACTGGGCAATGGCTGTTTGTTGAGGAAACTACAGTAATGGTGCGTGTGGTGAAATTGTTTTGTCAAATGCTATTTATTTAAGGGCAAGAATTAACTTTAAATACACAAGAACCTGTCTTTATAGGCAAACTTTTAAAATGTGGAGCATCATACGAGATACCTGTTGAAACTGTCACACACTGCAAAGAGGAACGGCCTTAATGGGCGCATTACAAGCAGCTTGGGGTTGTGAATCTGTTGTAACATTCATGTGGAACACAAGGTGAATGTCAGCAGCCTCAGTGCGTTAATGTGGCTTTACAGGTAATGCTGGATGTTCAGAGGATTCTAACTCTCCTCAAGTCCGGGCCATGGCTCAGTGTCCATTCAGAGTAATTGTGTCCTTGAGCTTTCCCATCAGCTGCAGGCCTGATCATCTCCACTCTTATCCCTTCCTCCCCCGTCTTAGCTCCTCTTTCTCTGCTTTCCTCCCCTTCACTGTATCCCTACTCCCTTACTGTGTTCTCCTTACTTTGCAGCCTCTTTGCTTTCCATTTAAGCTTCATCTCTTCTCCCTTTTCATTGTTTCCTTGTCCTCGCAACTGTCCTTCTTTTTTTGTCCACCATTTTTTCTCATATCTTAAAGGCTGTCTTTTGTCCTTCTCTATTTGTACGCCTACATCTTCTGTACTGTCTTACAGTGTAACAGGTGGAAACAGGTGGCAATTTAGCTGACAGGGCAGTGTGTGTCTATGTGTGTCTATGTGTGTGTGTCTGTGTGTGTGTGTGTGTGTGTGTGTGTGTGTGTGTGTGCGTGTGTGTGTGGTCTACAGCAGAACAGAAAATATACCATGAAATCTCATTTTCAAAGAGAAGGAGGAGGCAGTGAGCTCTCACAAGGTTAGGCTAATAATGCTCACAGGCTCGCAGTTTGTCTCCCTTTCCCCCCATCTCTTTGTCTCTACCCACACACACACACACACACACATACAGTGCATGCACATGCACTACCTCAGCATTGAATTAATCTTCTTCAGTAGCTCAAGCATAATGCCAGTTCTGCAGGGTGTCCTTCGCTTATTGTATATACATGTTTTTAGATTATATTTTAGTTTATTTGATTGGTCCTTTATTTTAAATATTTGTTACAATAAATTATAAAGTATATATTCTACTTCAGGGAGAAGGAATCATCATTTCCTCAGCGGTTTCAAAGAAGCTCCTTTATGAATCTTTTACTTAGCTATACAAACTCGTATATTGAGCAATATACTGGAGACTGTGCCTAAACCTCCTTACTTACATATTACCTCTGTGGTCCATTTAGAGACAGATCAGTCATTTCTCTGGCTTTCACTACTGAAGCTTGCATTACAACCATTAAGTCTTTTTTTGTTCTCCAAACCCAAACTCTTAAACCTCAACTTCTGCTCAGAGACCCCATCAGGGCCCCTCACTGTGTCTAAATCCCCCAAAGCCCTCAAAGAAAGCACTGTAGCTTTCTGCCTCTTTAACCCTGAGCCTCTGGCAGATACATCTGTGTGGATACAACAGCTAGCCAACAAGAAACCCCACAGCTTTAATGCATTTTTTATGTTTTTACTGTAGCTTACATACATCCACTGTCCTGTTACCCTTTGGTCAGGTCAACACATTGAAAAAACATTTTAAAAGCTACTTAAAACGGTCCATAGATCTATAGTGACGTGACAAAGCTCATATCAGTTCCAGAGAGGATTTTGCAGGCAGTAGATTAGGTTTGTTAATATATTTACACTGCAAAACCTCAAAATTTCACTGCGCAGATTTGTCTAATTTCTAGTCAAAAATCACATTAGACTTGTTTTTTAAAAATGTTACTTGTTCCATTGGCAGATTTTTTTTTATTAATCTTTATTGTCACTCTTCCCAGGTACAACAAAACTTAAATAACAGACATGTAACTGAAAACAGAGTATAGAACAAGAAAAGCTAATAAATAAAACACATACAATAATAATTTTAAAAAAAACAATAAGTAAGTAAAAGCAGCAAGCCAGAAGCATTATACTTTTGTACTCATTTTGGAAGAGGCATTTTTTTCAGTGTAAGAAGCAACCTGCATCACATTTACTCACCATGTCTGATCTTGGAGCTGCCCACTGACCCCCCTACTGTTTCTGGAGCTTCTTCTGAGCCTCTAGTCATAAGCCTTTTCTCTATACCCAGTTTGTAAACAATATGTAAATGATGCAGCCTCCTTTAAGACTGTTTTTCAGTACCCGCTCAGACGAGTGTGAGGGAAGAGCATGTTGAGGACTCAGAGTGTTAAAGCTGATATTCTGGGATTTGAATTGTCACTATGCATTTATTCATTCAGGTATTAGTGAGCCTCTGACTGGCTTAGTGAATGATTGATTTAATGTAGCTGCAGCTGTAATGGTCTTTATCCCTGTACATATACTGTGGTGTATATACAGTTTATATGAGTGAGTGTGTGTGTGTGTGTCTTCTGAGATTGATTTTCATGCTCTACATGAGTAAGTCTGCTAATCCCTCACTCTGCTTGTACAGTATATTCAGATTGTGAAGACGTGTGTGTGTGTGTGTGTGTGTGTGTCTGTGTCTGTGTCTTTAGATGACTGACTTCTATTATATAAAGTTGTGTTACTTTTAATCCTATACAGTAATATATTCATACATTAGATTAGTCAAGACGTGATTAGCCTTTTTTTATGACTTTATTTAAATTGAGCAGCCAGTTGGGTTTCTTCAGCTGTGTTAATGCAGTTGTGTGAGAACCTCACTCAAATTTCAAGGTTTATGATTCTTTCAATCCAGGAATGAAGGTATGAATATAGGGCTGCACGGCCCATGAGCTCAAGTTTCACCGTCTTTTATAGTCAATCAGAATCCATTGTATATTTTCAATAATGCATATGATTGTGCAGTTCAAAAAAATCTTCCTTTATCTTTTTAAAGGTTATGGGGTTTATATAAATATCTAGTGATACAGATTTTACCTGAAGCCAAAGACTCATACTTCATCCAATGCTCTAGTTGCTAAAAGAGAAGATGATTTTTCATATATATATATATATATATATATATATATATATACTGTTTTTGCTCTCTCTGCTTGTTTGCCTTTTGAGGTGACAGTGAGAAAGTGGTAAACTGTTGCCAGACAGGAGGATAAATCCAAACTGACATGGATTACTTCATACACACGAAGTGATGGAATGTTGATTGATACGTTTTTGAACCTATTGTTGTCTTCTGACTGTTTTCTTTGCTTTTTTCTCTCACTCTCTTTACCTTTTTTTCCTTATCTGACCCCTCTCTTCTTCCCCTGCCCCATTTTCCTCCTTTTCCCCCACTCTGTCTGTGCCCTCTTACCTGCCCTCCCCTGTCTTTGTCAACCATCCACCCGCCCAGCCCCTCCTCTATCTCCTCCCCCCTCTCAGCTCTGTCCTGTGTCTCACTTCATGCCTGGCTAGCTGCTGTAATTCCAGTCTCGCCCAGCGTGATCAGAGGACAGTGTAGAAACAGATGTATCACTGGCAGATATCTGACAACACAACACAACAGGCCAAACACTCTATCATTTGTCATCACTGACAGTTAAAGAAAAAAAAAATACAGGAGGAGGAGGAGGCAGGGATGTGGTCTGAGGATTGTATGGTTTGGTCAGAGAATGGGAGACAGACACCATACATATATAGAGCTATTTAAAGTACACACTCTTAAATCCATTTACTGCTTCATGGTGTTGTTTTTATTGCAAAGTATCCTGATTATCTGAACCTCTATTAACACCTCAGAAACACTCTTGAAAACACTCGAGGAGTGATAGGAGAAAGTGTTAAAGGACAGAGGGAGTTAAGAGGATTAATGTCAATTTAATGATGAAAAGGTCAGGTAGCGATGAGTAGATGAGCTACATGAAGTATTAATGCAAATCATTATGGACAAAATGTAAAAATTGGCATTGAATAGAAATGACCTACCTGTGTGTGGGGACTGTGCTCATCAGGTTTCCCACACATTGTTGAATGTATACAGTATGTGTAAAGCCTTAACTGGCTAGATCAGTTGAAGCTATCAAAGGCAACACTGCATGTCAGTTTCTCCCGTAATTTTAAAGACCATAACTTTTAAATTTTTTTGTACTCTTTTCCACACTGAATATGACTTCACTTGTCAGCAGTAGAGAGAGCTTTCTGGAGGCTAAACGATCAATAGAATATAATACAAATGCAGTTTAACTGAGCAGAATTTTTTGCCTTGATTTAAATTTTTATTTAATCAAACCTCAAGTATTTTTTGAGGGGCTTGAAGCAAAATGATACAACAGGCTTTCTTCAATTCACCTACAGGTATGCAATGAACCCACCTTGGTTGCAAGGTGGGCGGTTCTTGAAACCTTTCAAAGCTGTCCAGACAGATTTGATTGACTGATTAAGTCCGTTCACAGGTGACCTGCACACTGTCAAAAGTTCATCCAATTTTAACCTTTTGTACGACTTGATTGTCACATTTCCATCTTAGTTTGTCTCATCTTTTCGTACTTAGGTCTCATTAAAATATTAGTTAATTAGCAAGTACATTCAAATTGGAGCACAAGCATTCATATAAATGCTAGAGTTGGGGAAGAGGGTCATTTTAGATTGTTAATGAAGACTATACTAGTGGCTTTGCCTTTGTGTGTGTGTGTGTGTGTGTGTGTGTGTGTGTGTGTGTGTGTTTCCTTCAATTCAGCCATCGGTTAACATTAATTTCACTGCAGCATGAAAATAATCTTGCAGACTTGAAAGTAGTTTGAGTTAGATAATCACAGTTCTCAGAGTTATTACAGTTCAACAAATTGCCCATTTATAGCAAATTACAGCAAATTTTTATAGAAAAAACAAGTTGTCAGAATAGGCTCTGCTATTTCAAGGTGAGCTCAAACATGAGCCGGAACAAGGATTCTGTTGAGAAAGCTTATACTCCTTTAACAAACAAACACAAAGATCAAATTCTTAGTTAAACCACCTATAAGAAATATTGCATAAGGAGCTGCATCAGCAAAGGGTGTTGGCTTGAATGTATTCAGCAGAGTAGTAGTGATAAGTGTCAGTGATTAATGTCAATGCTGTGCACCTACATGAATATGACTGGAAATGTAGCTTCAGTTCTTTGCTTGAATGTTTCATTTGTGCAACAGAAAGTAGAATAAAAATCTAAAACTCTGTGGTATGTTTTAAAAAAAACAAATGGTGTACATGTACATTAAGTAGAAATGGATATATGGGCCAAAACATGTAGAAATACTGATACAGTTGTTTAGTGAAGTGGTTTCTTTTTGTCTTCCGTCAGGTCGGGCCATCAAACATGTAAAGGAGTCTATTTTCACCCAAGAGGCCGGAGCTAGACGAGGCGTTCCAAAGGTCCTGGTTGTTCTCACTGATGGACGTTCACAAGATGACGTCAACAAAGTGTCCAAGGAGATGCAGATGGATGGTTCGTATTTATAAAGTCGTATTTATTTGTCCAGGGTCAAATTTATTGACCCTGGACATCTTTCATTGACACTGATAAGGTAAGTGGTGTGTGTGTCGGTACAGTTCAGGAAAGATGGAGGACAGATCCCCATTCTCTTCTCAATTCTTGGAGGCTTTATGTACTGTATGTCTCATTTTAACATATAGGATATTGGACTCTTTAACCATTAGTTTGAAACACATACCTATACACATATGTGTCGCATTACTTAAACCTTTCCATCCACTTCATAACTTGTAAGTAATTCTCTTGTTCAATTCCATTTTCAGGCTACATCATCTTTGCCATTGGCTTTGCTGACGCAGACTACGGGGAGCTGGTGAATATCGCCAGTAAGCCCAGCGACAGACACGTCTTCTTTGTGGACGATTTGGATGCTGTGAAGAAAATAGAAGAGCAGCTCATTACTTTTGTCTGTGAGGCTGCCACTGCCAGTGAGTAACACCACCTTATGTTTTAAACAGAGAGAAGGGTAAGAGAGCAGGAGGGAAAAGAGTTCAGAAAAGTCAGATGGGGCTGCAGACGGAGTGAAAGAGGCAGAAAGAAAATTGAGAAAGGACTCTTGGTGGCTTAGAGACAAAGAATGAGTGAAGAAAACATGGTCTAGAATCTAAAATAGTAAGAATGAACTTACAGACTCTTACAAAACGTACTTCTTTCTTCCAGCTTGTCCGTCTGTTTTGATGAGTGGTAACACAATGGCGGGTAAGAGCTTCAAATGACACAACAGTCACACATGTCCAATCACTGTATCAAACCAGCGTAGAAAGCGGATGATGCTGATCGTGATGAAGATGAAGATAAAGATCCTTTGTCTCTTTCAGGTTTCCGTATGATGGAGAAGTTTGGCCTTGTAGAGAAGGAGTACAGCACCATACCTGGAGTTTCTCTGGAGCCCGGTTCATTCAACAGCTTCCCCTGTTACAGATTACACCGTGATGCCCTGGTGTCACAGCCCACCAAGTGAGTACAGTCATGTCCACACTAAAGAGGAGAAATCTGAAAACACGGCTTATGATAAATATATGATATAAATATATGATAAGAATGATTTATTATTACAAAAGAAAGCCCCCATAAAAGTATTGTAGCTGCCATCTGATAATGAGTTGGATTAGCCTGATTAAACCTCTTACTCTGCATAGTCACTTATGTTGTCTTCTTTATTGGTGAACACAGACAAAGCAACTCATGAATGCAGGCTCTTAACCAATGCTAATTGTAATCTTTGCCTGACAGAATATGCATGAATACAGATCAACCTGTACTGTTTATATTAGCATAGAAAATAAGTGACAGCGGAGTCGGAGGTGACAGTTTTTTTAATTGCTGTATTTCCATCAATGTGTTTTTATGCACATTTTGAAGTTCCCATTCCATTAGAAAAGGTTGATGGAACAGCACAAACATTTTTTAAGCTTGTCTGAGGTGGTTTTTGCCTCTTTTTGGAAACAAGTTCATGTGCTTAATGGGGATGGAAACACCTTTACTGGATAAGTTCTGATGTAGCTACCGTTTAACTCACATGACTGATCAGCCGTTTCCTAACATTAGTTAATACATGTAACAAACAGCAATGTCATATTTCCATCGTGTTTTTCTTCTTGTTTTTCACCATTTGAGGTCCAACTTGCACTATAATTTCGTTATTTTGTTGCGCCCTCTTCTTCTGCAATGGTAGAAAGTTTTTCCAACTGGAGAACCTATTGCTCATCTTGATAAACCAATTCCTAATAATCGCCAATGGAAACAAGCATTCATCAGTCAAAATTTGCGATACATTTGGAAGAAAAACTGGCTAGTGATATATGTTAAAGTTTAGTTGAGAGTTACAAGAGAACAATAAAAAGTACACAGGATATAAATAAGATGAATCAATCTAACAAAAGAATAATGATGGCAAACAGATACATTTATTCATAAATCACAAAAATAATTAAAAAATATCTTCATGTTTAGTGTGTCTAAGTGCATGCTGATGAATGGTTAATTCATCTATGTTTGCTCGCTGAGTGAATCTCCCTTCCTCTCTTGGACATGCAGAGGGGTGACTGTTAGTAGTCAGCAGGACACAAACAACAGAAGACTTTCAATCATCAGCCAACATTTCACACCGACTCCTACAACTATTTAACAGTTCTGCCAATGAAAATGAGCCGACTTTCTGGCTAATAGCAAACCACTGGGGAACTAACATGAAAGCTAACCTTTGTTTGGATTATCTTTTAGGATACAAGAATGCAGGTCCCACTCATATCTCCTGGCCTGTGTTACACATGCTTTGCCACAACCTTTACTTGCCTCAAATGATAACAACTGCAAATAGTGAGCTTGAAGACTGTAGAATTTGAGCCTGTTACTCTTAAAATGTCATTAAAGCAAAACAGACAGCACACATTTATGTGATTGATGGATGTAAATACTAACAGAATGTCTCATCTTCTTCATAACTTGCAGAGAATGCAGTTTTGACAAATGATGGATTTTCTGCAATAACAAGAAATTTGCTGAAAGCGCTGAGCACATGCAGATTATTGCAGTAATATATTAAACATGCAGTTTCCTCTAATCCCTGCAATTCCTTCTGCCAATTAACACTAAAAGCAAATTGACAATTCCTGATCGTTCTCTTTTAGAGCCCGAAGCTAAATTACAGAATGTTAATCCAAAGTAATTTCAACCTGTACAATGTGTAAACGTTCAGCAACAACAACAACTAAACAACTGGTAGGGTTTACAGTATTTACTAAAAGCAGAACACATACTGTAGATAGGTACACTAATTAACACTCACTGCACATGGTGCTAGTACATATTTAATGTTTTGCAGTTTGCCACGGAACAGAGTCTCTCTGCAAGTTATTTTATAGAAAAACCAATTATCAGTATCAATAATTCAACTTGTCCAAGCTGAGCTGAAACCAGTAAACTCAGGCTGTGATTGTCTGCTTTCCACATACACTGAAAATCCTAGATTAGACCATGCCCAGTCTCTAACAAAGTATCACAACATTAAAGGTGTTATGGTCATGTCTTCAGGTTTCATTATTGTGCATCTCAAGTGGGTTTCAAACTGCAGATTTAGACCGTGAGCCTTAGAAATTAACAGACTTTTCAGACAAGTTCTCTGAAATTCTTGCAGGTGGAGGTTTGAAGCGTTAAACTTTACTAGCACTGCACCACAGGGAAATATTCAAGTATAAAACGTATGCATACAAATGCTTAACTGGAGCATTCAGTGGCTTCAAATGTGTTCCCGTAGTGCTTTTCTTTCTGTGATGTTGTCAAATTGTAGCTTTTTTCTTGGTTTTCACCATCAACCAGCTTTAACTTCGACTTCCTGCTATATGATTGTTCAGTTGGTGAAAAGTGACATTGACGAGATTTCTGAAAAGTTTGAGCTGAGATAATTTGAACCTGAAGTGCTTGAAGGCATCTATACAAAAAAAGGCTTGGCTCTGTGATCAAAAAGAAGCTGGAACTCAAAGACAGTCTCAGGCAGCCAAAAGCACTATAAAAGCATTTCACAAAAGCTGAAAACAGACAGTGGCACGTTGAAAAAGACACCTAGTGGATTTATGCCTTTAGGGCACAGCTAAGCTCACTATCTGCTTCTCTCTCTGTGTGTGCGCTTGTGCTGCTCTTTCATGTGTGTACCAGGTACCTTCATCCTGAAGGTTTACCCTCAGACTACACCATTTCTATGATGCTCCGCCTACTTCCTGAGACTCCCCAGGAGCCCTTTGCATTGTGGGAAATCCTCGACAAGGATAACGAGCCATTGGTGGGACTGATCCTGGACAGTAAGTTTGAATCGCTCGTGTTTTCTCTTCTTTGAATTTTCTTTGTCTCGCCTACATCATAGCACATCCGTTTGACGTTTGAAGTACAATCAGCAGATGTGTGCAGCAGCTCCCACAGCAGTGTCTTAAAATAATCCAAGAGTGCACATGATGCAGCAGTTTTAGAAGAAAAGAAATGACTAATTATAGCTCGGGTGTACCTACAGGTTTGATCCAATACAATTTGAACCCACATTGAGCTGTTTGTGGAATGGGGAATGGGACATGCCACACCAGGCACCATGATCTCAGAATTAAAGGTTCTGATTCTCAAATGCTTTAGAGTTTGTACCTACAGATCACAATTTGATATGAAGCCAGTTTTATAAAGCAAAAGCAGATGGGATGATAATGATAGAATTGACCATGGTGCAGTGTCTGTGTGTCAAACTGTGATAAGTGATGTCACAGAAATGCTGCACACTAGGTGAACTCACCCCAGGCGTCAAACCTTCAGAGGTGTTTCAGACACCACTGACTTGGAGGAGGCCCAGGGCAGACCCCTGACCTGCTGCTGAGATTCTATTACCAGCTGGCCTGGATGATCTTGGGATCCCTGGGAGTAGCTGGAGGTAGTTTCAGAAGAGCCATGCCAGAAGAATCCTTAACTTGCGGCAAAGTATTGGGTCTGAATTTTAAAACAAAAGCGAGGAAACTTTTTGATTATGACGCAGTACTAAAAAGAGCCGTATTCTTGCTTACTACTACTACTTGCGTAAGTTGTTCCAGAGGTTTGAAATAAGCTTAATAATAGTGTGAACAAGGCAAGTTTCTATCCTCCCTCACCACACAATGTGTCTCTCCCACAGATTCTGGAAAGACCCTCACGTTCTTCAACAATGACTACAAAGGAGACTTCCAGACTGCCACCTTTGAAGGAAATGAAATAAAAAAAATCTTCCATGGCAGCTTCCACAAGGTTAGTCTTTGATATAAGTGTGCTAAAAAAAAAAAAGCTGTACCTCAGGAGGGAGAGCAGATCATCCAGTAATAGGAAGGTCGCTGGTTCGAATCCTTGGCTCCCCCTGCTACATGTCGAAGTGTCCTTGAGCAAAATACTGAACACCCAAATTGCTCCTGATGAGCAATTGGCATCTTGCATGGCAGCCTCTGCCATCAGTGTATGAATGTGTGTGTGAATGGGTGAATATGACAAGTATTGTAAAGCGCTTTGAGCGGTCAGTAGACTGGAAAAGCACTACAGACATGCAAGTCCATTTACCATTATCAGGCTATGTGCTCACCTCTGTTTAGTATCATTATAATAAGGTAAGATATTTTGAGCTGCCATTTAAGAGAAATAAAATAGCAGTATGTGTACATGTCCAGTCTGTGCTTCTAGGTTATTACAGTCCATTAATACTAGAGCCACTTCAACGCCAGTTTGCATTACCCATCAGGTTCACATTGACAAACCATCTTTCCAGCTTTTAGTTGTTAGTTTTTCAAATAAATATTCAGCTCTGCTGCTTTGAAACTATGCGGAGCAGAAGTGGACAGAGGGAGCAGGAAGCTTTATGACAAGCTGCGGAGGAAAAAGCTGACAAAAAATAAGGAAGATGGATTGTATTTTGTTTTGGGTTTTTTTTTAAGTTGTGGAGCCTGTTGGGTGGTTTTCCAGTGGCTCTTGGACTGGATTTGCTTTTTTATTCTCTTGACCTGTCAACACTGCTGTGGTGTGTGTGCAGGTGATGATAGCCCTCCTCCCTCTTCTGTCTCTGCCTCTCACTCTCCACTGCTTTCTCTACTCCCATTTTGTTTTACTTTTTAAACTAGTGGAGTGGACAGAGTGGGAGTGAAACTGCAAATTTCATCACCTTTTAATACCTCTGTGTGGTCTCCTGTGAAGAAGTTAGAGAGGACATTTGTCATTATTTCTGGTATTTACAGAAATAGTTAAGAAAAAAGAAAAGAAAAGGAAAGAGTAGATTAATCAATAATCCCAGAGTAGGGCTGCAATTTATGATTATTTTAATTATGATTGGTCAATTTATTTATTTTTTCACGATTAATGAATCAATAGTTTAGTCTATTAAATGTGAAGAAACTGGGAAAAATACTCATCACAGCTTCCCAGAGCCCAAGACAAATTGCTTCTTTTGTCCAACCAACAGTCTAAAACCCAAAGATTCGCCATTTATGATCATAAATGAACAAGAAAAGCAGCAAATCCTCACATTTAAGAAACTGGAGCTAATGTTATTTGATGACGTTTTTGCTTGAAAATTGACAAAAAATTATTAATGAATTATCAAAATTGTGGGCAATTAATTTCCTTTTGATTGAATAATCGATTAATTGACTAATCGCAGCTCTATCTCACAGCCATTTTACCAGCAATGCCACATGAATATACTACCTGCAAAAAAGTGCATTTGATGTGTAGATTAGATTAGTGCATGTCACACACTGTATACACAAAATTATAAAAGTTACCTTGACTTTGTTGCTATTAGTCTTCCCCGGTGAGCTCAGACTTGACCACCAGAGATGAAATTAGTTTGCCCTCCCAACTGATTCTGACAATGATGTTTCATTTTTCCCTCAGTCCCTGGATTCTAGCCAGTATTTTTATGTAAATTATGTTGTGTCAAATTAGCCACACTGAATGCTGATGCCAAATTCTGATGACATTCCCTCAACAAAAGATAATCTTCTGCCCACTTGAGACGATTATGGAATACATGGTGATGCACATGCCCCTACTGAGTAAATAACAGCACTGTTTTGGCCTCAATGGGCCCAGCGAAAGAGAAAAATTCATATTGCAAAACACTTTGGCAGTAGGTGTCATTGACATCAGCAGAAACAAAACTAAAAAGCAGCTTGCAGAGAAGTAATGTATTCTTTGTCTTTGCGGATGCGATCTTTGAATCAAGCTCACTGTTCAGGAGATGTATTAACTCCAGTAGGGCCGATGGAAACGGACATCTTTATGTATTGTTTTGTTACATTTTTAAAGAGTGGTTAAGTCTTTCTTGACAATAATGTCTTTCCAGTAAAGCTGTGTATGTGTACTTTCTTTCCTGGGGCTCTCTGTGGATTTCTGCTAAAAACAAACCAACACCAGCCCACCAACTCTCTTTCTTTCTTTATCTCAATTCTCAAAATGTCAGGGAGTAAGCTGTCCATCATTCTCTTTTTCCTTTTGTCTTCCCCCATTGTTTTCTGTCTTTATGTTGGAGAACATGACAACGTTGAGAGAGGGAACAGATGCAGGAGACTGCCTGGCAAGGGGAAGTGTTCGTCTCTGTTTAGACGGGATGACAAGTGAATAAGAGGAGTGTCCGTGTGTGTGTGCGTGTTTGTGTGTCCGTTACAAAGGGATTACCATATGAAGACACCTCGTGTGAAAGCAGGCATACCCGGCAGGATCTGTCACTGTTCAGTGAAGCACACACGCACACACACACACATATACACACACGCACACACACACATACTGAAAACAGAAACAGGTGACAAAGGGAGAAGAGCAGAGGAAGAAATAGATATGACAGTGAGCTAAGACACAAAGAGAAATACAGGCAAAAAAATAGAGGGACAAATGCAGAGACATGTAGAAAGGAGAAGTGAGAGTTATCTTCAGTATAACTCACATATTGCTCAGAGTGATTTTATACTCCAGTGTATACTCCAAGTGTATGAACATTTTTTCTGAATCTCCAAAAATGATAAAATGCCTCACATTAAAACTGTTAGAGAGCACTTAAAGCTGTCCTTGTGCACTGTAAAAATGTACACTCAGGAAATGCTTGTTGAGCTTTCTAGAACACAGTAATCCACAATATTTCACAGTTTGGAATTCAAAGAATTCACTGTGCACCCATAAATGATTATTATAAAGCTGTTTCCATAAATGTTGGTAGCTTCTTGGCAAGAAGATAATGGGGAAACAAAAGCAGCAACTAGAAATAATAAATGTGTTGTGTCTGTTGGAAGGACACATTTGGGACGACTGAAGCTGTTTGTGAAAGGATAAGAAGAGGTGGTGTACAACCCTGATTCAGATAAAGTTGAGACGCTGCGTGAACAATAAATAAAAGAGAATGTGATAATTGTTTTTGTACAGTTTTCAATAGAGTATATATTAAGAAGAATTGGCAAGTGTATTTAATGTTTTCCCTCATTAACTTCATGATTTTCATAGAAATATGCTTATTCTGAATTTGATGCCAGCAACTTGTTTCAAACAAGTTGAAACGGGCAACTAAAGACTGAGAAAGTTGTGTAAAGTGCAAAAACAACACCTGTGTGGAACATTCCCCAAGTTAACACGTTAATCCGTAACAGGTAATAGTTTCACGATTGGGTATTAATGGCTCAGTCGTTTACAAGCAGGGATTGAGCGAGGTTCACCACTTTGTGAAACATATTATTGTATGAAGGATATTACATGAGCTCAGGAACAATTCGTAAAGCTGTTATAGGTAAACACAGTTGGTTTGCAAATGATCGCATTCGGTTGTGATTGACATTTTACACAGCGTCCAGACCTATTTGATATCACGGTTGTTTGTCACTGATAAAATGATATGCGAGTTGGATCTGTTTATCCAATGATTAACAACCTGATGAATAATCCAGATACAAGCATTGGCATCTTGCATGGCAGCCTCCGCCATCAGTGTATGAATGTGTGTCAACACTGCAAACGTGTGCAAATTTTTTAAGCTTTCAAATGTTGTATCTGACAAGTCTGTATTCAACTGCAGGCCTACAGAACCGTTTTGTTATGACAGGGTAAGAAAGTGCAGAAAGCTTGCCTAATTTGTCTGGATTGGAGTTTAAGGAGACAGATGAGGTGGGAGGGATGAGACAGCGACAAAAAAGTGAAGGGATATACTGGATCACTGGAAGGGAAATTCAGTTTATAAATGACTGAAGTATTTAAAATAAAATCAATTCTATTATTTCCTATATCCAGAAGTACACAACTAGTAGCATGAACACTGGCATGTGTAAATCAGAGGTATTATCAAATTTGTATTTTGGGATTCTGGAATAATTTAGTTGCTACTGTTTAAAATAGTTGATTTTGTCTTGTCCATACATTTCAACACTAAATGCAAATTAGACTAAAGGGAATAGCTTGTTTTTTTATTGTCAACATACTGTAAAAAGGCTTCAACTGTCAAGATTGTTTCCTCAAACATCAGGGGTAGAGATAAACAGGATAGCTGTGAAAAAATCAACATGTGACAGTTGCCAAGTTAATTATTAAACACTGTAAAATGTCTCCAGCTGTAATGACACTTTTGTTTACATTTCTTCTTGTTTTTTTTCTGCGTAAAAATACGTCTGTGCCTAAGGAGAGGTCATCTCTGGACTTAACAGAAGTCATGAACAGAAGAGGCCAATTTTGTTTAACTTTGTTTAAAAGTTAAAAGGGCAGTTTGTGGATTAGTTATAAAGTTTTATCTATTGTGAAAGCAGCATTTCAGGGTTAATTCTTCAAATACTGCTGACTTAAGGGGGCAGGAAATGACAAAACACAACGTGCTGACAAGGGTATAGAAAAAGTGCATATGCATACAGGGTATAGATAGATGCACAGATGTAAATGTTCCATCATACAATCCATATACATGCACAAAATCATACAATCTTTACAAGCAGCCATTCACATACAAAAGTATGCAAGCACACACACTTGCACACACAGTTAATTCAGGCATGGATGAGCGAGCATGCACATTTTTAAGTGCAGGTCAGAGACTGCTGAGTCAGCAGACATACTGATAGACTCATCTGACTCAACATACATTATCTCACAGAGTATGTTTAAAAACTGCCATAACAATTTCAGTCTGTGTGTGTGCATGTGTGTGTGTGTGTGTGTGTGTTTGTCCGAGCGCCAGTTTTCCAGAGAAATCGGAGAAATATTTTATTTTGTGAGGTGAGAGGTGAGATAAAGTGAATATGCTGATGCTGCCTCTCGTCTTTCACCACTCTCCCTTCTTTCATTTCTTAGTGTTTCTCCCCAGTTTCATCCGCTTCTTTTATTCATGTTTCATTGTTAAGATGGCGATCCTTATGAAACTTTCAGAAACTATAGTTTTCATTTTCTTATGACATCCAGTCACTCAATAAATAAATACGCCCAGAGCATACTGTTGTTACAGAAAGTCCCAGCCAGCTAGAACACTTTTCATTTGCTGCAGATTTTCCCTCGTTTTGACAGTTATATTCCGTAAAGATAATGATAAGTTGATAGCTCAGTGTTTTGGGTTTTTGCTATCAAAGCAGAGTTGTTATTCAATTTGTGAGATTACTACAAAGTCACCTGATAAAGAAAATGTACCACTGACAGTGGTTTAGAAAATAAAACGTAATTTGTCTTATGTCTGAGAATGATAAGTAGAAAGAATTCTGATAAAGACAGAAATAAAACCATCTGCTGAGAGAGAGACGAAAATAAATTAGGTGCTTTATATTGAAGATACTGTTGATGTGTGGGACAGCAGTTGCATTAGAAAATACAAGACTGTGTATCTCTGAGAGGTTTAATTCATCTTGTGCTGGCAGTCGCATTAGCTGTGGAAGGATCCTGTAGTTTCTAGCCAGTCATCTGACCAGCCAGCAGCATCATCGAGTGAAAAACATGAGACTGCTGATGTTTTTCTGATTTGATCTTCATTTCTTGTGGTAGAGGCTTTTGTTTTTCTTTGTTGTGAATGTCAGCCTTTAAAACTGATCCCAAGTCAGGTTTGCCTCCCATCAGATTCTGGTTCCTTTAATGAGTCTCCGATGAACAAAAACAGCAACAAACATTAACATATAACATTTAAATTAACTTTAATGCTTAAATAAATTATATTTTGAACATTTATATTCATATTAATATCTTCATAATGAGTGTTATTCATTTGACAAAAAAATGACAAAACCACCAAGAAAACGAAATCAAGATGAATTTGACTGATAGTAGTTTTTCATAGATATCGCGATAATATCATTATCTTGAATTCTTTGGGCCACAATAATCCAGCGAAAATCTGTTATCGTGTGATATTTTACATTGAGCAGCGCTGCCTAGTTTGACGGTCTGATCTGAGTGTTCTGAGTCGTGTGTGTTCAGATGCTGCTGCTTGTTTGTTTGTTTTTTTCAACTTTATTGAGTTAACGATGTGCTGAATTGATTTGGTCTTGTTTTGATGCTGGTGCACTAGTGAGATATCTAGTGTCACTGTCAGATTTAGCAAGTTTCAAGTCACTACACGTTGAGTTTCTGATTGTACTGAGATACAAGGGATGTAAAAAAAAAAAAAACTAAAAATGTTTTACTACAGAAAATGTACTTAATGTGATGTACTTGCATGTACTGAAAGCTGTTATTTCATGTTTCCAAATTGTAGCCATTAAAGTGTTTGGCGTATAGTTTAAGCTGAACAATAAAAAGCATATTTTCTGATGCCTGCTACCGTTGGCTAGAAGTTTCATATTTCATATTGCTCAAGAAGAACAACAGAGGAATAGTTCTGATAGTCAATTTTCAAGAATAAACTTCCTCCACACTGAAAATAAGTCTGAGTCACTGCGGGAGTAAACAGAGGAACCAGCTAGCCTCAAGGAGAGTAACACACGCACACATGCACACGCACACACACACACATACACACACACATACAAACACACAAAAACATGTACATCTACATACCTTAGATGTTTCAATGCCTTATATTCATTCCCCAAACACAAATGTTAACCTTAACTGAAAGCACTAAATGCCACAAAATACCAGGAAAATGTCTGTACCTCAGAGGTTTTTCCTCATTTTTTTAATATCACAATGGTACAACACACACACAAACACACACACACACACACACACATCATGCCCAGTGAAGTGTGCAGAATGGAGGATGAGAACAGAAAGTCATTATAAAGCAGCCGTCCAGACGTCAGCCAAGGAATGAGTTCTGACACTCGAATATGAACTTTGTCTAATTCTACATGAGCTGCACGTTGTTACTGTGTGTGCGTGTGCTGGTATGACTTACAGTGTATTTTTATTGAGCTTGTGGAAAAGAGAAACGGTGATAGAAAACCTCTCATAATGGTGAATCATGGAGGTGTTAATAGTCTAGTTTATTACATTCCTTCAGCAGGATGCAGCCCTCTTTGCTCATTAACAATAGGAGCAGTTGAATTTCACAGTTCAAGGGACTGGCACTGGTTTCCTCTAAGGAGGTAGTTTGAGCTCACAGGCTGACTGGATGGGTCAATTTCTGTGCTTAGATGCTTTTAGCCCGCATTTAGAGGCCCACATAAGCAGAAGAGCTCGTTGTCACTGTGAAAAGTGGCCTATTGTTGTTGGTGCACCAGAGGTAGTTGAGCGTTTTTGTATTCTTGCTGATCACAAGACCTGTGAAAAAGCTGCAATTAAAATCATGTCACAGTCCTGTTTTATGGACTATATATTTAAGACGATAATGAGGGGGAAGACAGACTAAAGGAGGATTGACAATTGAGACAAAACACTATCTGAAACAATGTGGACAGGTCATCTGTGTCTCTTTAAACTGCCGCTGTTTTATCATAATCTCAGGATGTTCTTATCTGCTTATAGGTTTTGCTGTTCTTATCTGCTTATAGGTTTTTGGTGTATTTCCCACACTACAGCCACATCTAAGTCTTTCTCATGTTCCTTATCCTCTGTCTCCCTTACAGCTCCATGTAACCATCAGCAAGACGACTGTGAAGGTGGTGTTAGATTGCTCTGTGGTTGGGGAGAAATCCATCAATGCTGCAGGGAACATTACCACCGATGGAGTGGAGATCCTCGGGAGGATGGTTCGCTCCAGAGGCAGACGGGACAACTCTGCTCCCGTCAGTATGAATTCCTGTCTGCATCATTGATAAGTGCACTCTGAATATAGGGTGATTGCATATCTGTATGTTCATGGAAATGCGATGGGTGTTCTCCACACAGGAAGTAAAAAAGGTGATCAGGGGAGTAGAATACTTCAACAAAGTGTTTCACATATTGATTCAAATTAGCGTTTGTTTTTAACATTCTTCCACAGCAGATCAGACAGAAAGATGTGTTAAAGAAAGAATCAAGCAAATTCTGCTTTAATCAGGTGATAATCATCAGGCTGTTAAAATTGTCCCTCGTGCATTGATTGCAATGATCAATCAGCAAGGTGAGTGTGTGAACCATTATGGCCTATAAAATGGAAACCATTAATATCCAAAACCATTTAAATGAGTCACTCCTGGAAATGTCCACAGTGCTTTTTATATGTACTTTGTTAGCTGTGCACTATCCATTAAGTAGCACTCAAAGAACTTTTGGCACACACAGGCAGGGGGAAGGTGTGATATCCTGGGCTCTGGGAATACTGCACGCTGCGCAGAGTAAATGTAGACTTCTTAGCTGCTCCAAGGAAAATTATCAGCTGGAAAATGCTGCATTAAAAGGTTTGAAGGAAAATAAATTTAAAAAATTGACATTTCTCGACTTACCAGCAAATTGTTCTTTATTGGCCAGTAAAGAGGATGGTTGTTGTTTCAAAATTATGTCGTTTCTGTCATGTTTGGAAAAGTCTTTGCAGAAAGTAATCTTTTAGAAAATGGGCCCATAATGGAAACTTAAGTTTGGCTTTGAATGTCAAGAATACAAATCATTTTCTTTCTTTTTTTAATGTCTCTACTTTCACTTGGCCAGAACTGAACACTTAAGTTAAAGACCTTCTTTGTTTCAGGCTCCACAACAAGTGACATTTATTATCTAGAGACTCTCGAGTTGAGAGTGTTGTGCCCATTAATAATGACAGCTCAGGTGATGAGTTTATTTAGAGGATTACAAAAGTGACAGCACATCAGCATGAATATATTAAATCATGTAACGACGGTCGTGACCTTTTTCTGAAGAATTCAATCAGCCAGCCGAGCATTCCTATGAATCTGGGTTAAAATCCCCAAAATGATCAGAGTGAGT
Source organism: Pagrus major (assembly GCF_040436345.1). Taxonomy (NCBI): domain Eukaryota; kingdom Metazoa; phylum Chordata; class Actinopteri; order Spariformes; family Sparidae; genus Pagrus; species Pagrus major. The sequence goes on along the minus strand of NC_133231.1, from coordinate 13,655,939 downwards.
CTGTATCTTTTGGGTCTCAGCATTAGTTCCAGTTTGACTGAGACTGCCCCGCTCTTTTAAGTCTAAGACCCCCCTGTGGTGCTGTAATAGAAGGACTATAATTACTAGGATAAGACTGTTTCACACAAGCTACAGGGCAGGCTTTCACTTTATAGTAATTTCCATACATTTTCCTATTAAATTGGACTATTTATGGTGTTTTAGATATGACATTTGACAGAGATGACTACAGTGGCTCTTTTTAAGTCCCGGAACAACCCATCAGGGCCCTGTCTGAAATAACACACAGGGCACTATGTAAACATTAGGTAATGAAACCTCAACAAACCAGTAACAATGTTTTCATACAGAACACTTCTTTAATTATGAAACACAATAAAGAAAGTGGTTAGTCTTGTGCTTTGCTGTGGTATAAATAGGGATGAATCATGTAGGCGCTCAGCCCATTTATTAAAGGTGTTTTAATTTTTGCAAAGCAGTGTGCCCTTTTATGTTTTGGTTATGACTTATTGAACACAAAGCTAAGTACAAGTCTATACTCTCTCTTTTTCTGGCTTCCTGATAAGTCTTTGGATCCAAAAAGCTCCTGTTTTTTCGATACCTGCACTCATGAACAAGCATTCCTTAGCCAATCAGCATTTGCTCTTTATAAATCTAATAATGAAATAAGAATAACTATGTAACTGTGGTGTGCTTTGGACCAAAAGGACCCAAACGCAAGAGACCACTGCAGTTAGTCAGGAAAACAATAGGAAGCTTTATTAAATAAAGCTGACATCCACAAAACACAAGCCAGGCAATAAAAGCTGGTAACAAAACAGGAATAATCCAAGAACAAAATAATTTAACTAGTGCAAACCAGGATAACATGAGGACACAGGCAGCAAATGCAGTAAAAACACAAGGAGAGGAGAGGACCAGGGAACAGAGTTGAAACACAGGGGACACATGCAACATAGAAAGAGATGCTGTGACAACACTGTGACACCAAACAAGTGATGGAAAACACATGGACTATATACACAAGGACTAACTAACGAAATAATGAAACACAGGTGAAGAGGAGAAAAGAGGAGAAAAGAGACAAAGACGGGAAGTGGGAATTAGAATTATGATCTACAAATTAAACAGGAAATCATTATACCAAAAAACCCAAACCATGACAAACAGTCAACAGAAACAGTAGCAGAGAAAAAAACACTCAACTACAGAATCGTATCAGAGTTTGAGTTTATGTCTGTAAGTATTTATCTTCACAATCATTCAGCCAAAAACTGAGTTTTCCATAGTTTAAAGTCGTGTCTGTGATTTAAACTGTACATGTATTAAGGTTTGTTGAAGGTTAGGGTAATGAAACGTTAAAAAATGTTGACACAAGAAACTATTCTTACTACTTTAAATAAAATAAAAACTATATCTCAGCTGGCTGTTTCTTCACTCGCTATGATAAATATTAGAAATGAGTAAGACACAAGCCCATGATCTAATTTATAGCCCAGTCTATAGTTTAAGACTGGTGGAGCCTCCACACATCAGCCAGACTTCATGAATCTATCTTGCAGCACTTTTCTAGCTGGTCATTAGAGCTCGTAAGCAGCCAAACTGTCTCCTGTTCTTGTTTCTTATCAACACAGAAACGCCACTAAACAACATAATTACAAAATACCATGGTTATTGTGTTCCATTGGTAATGTCACCTCTGTTTTACGTCTGCATTTTGAAATGAGTTATATGAGTTTTTTTTGTGTACTATAAGTGTACTCATGCATGTGTACGTTTACAGTTCCAGCTCCAGATGTTTGACATCATCTGCAGCACATCCTGGGCCAGCAGAGATAAATGTTGCGAGCTGCCAGCATTGGTAAGAAACTAACACATGCATATACACTCGGACACACACATGTTCACACACTGTAATACATCATTTTCCGCCCCTCCTCTCTGAGTGTGCAGTAGTCTAAGGCTCTGATTACTATAGCCTTAGATAATGAGAGTGATAATTGTGGTCGCGATCAAATTGAGTTATGATAGAAACCAGAATTAAAGCCAAATGACTTGGAATCTTGATGAATGGCTATAAGCACTGGCAAAGAAATGCCACTGTTAATAGTGCCTGTGGTTAGGTGGGTAATTGTATGCACCTCGAGAAAGCACAATTTTGTCTGTGTCTCACATAAACAGTGCAAGTCAAGCCTGAGCCTCTATATAAATACTAATTATTATTAACACCCCAAGAATTAAACATACCCTCACAACAAACAGATAATCTGAGTTAGTGGTTGATTAGGTCCCCTCACATTTGCAACCAGATGGAATACAATAAAGTCATTTTTTGGGATACTTTTGTCTAGCTTTTGTTGGCAGAAAGGTCGGAAAACTGAGGGAATATTAGGAACATCCCTGTGTTGATAAAACAGTCCATCAGTAGTCAAGGGGACCAAGCAAACGCTGATTGTTTTGCACCACAAATTTAAACTCAGACAGATGGGAGTCAAAGACGTGATCTAGGGAGACAAGTTGGCAAGTGATTAGCATGTTTTACTGTTGTTATCTTTCTTGCTGGCAAGCTCTAGGTTTATACAGGTGAAGTTTTTAATGATGCTGCTCATGTCTTGCCTGAAAACAGACCAGGTGCACTGAACACTCTATGTATTTCTGTGTCGGTTTTCAGAGAGTTGAGGAGCAGTGCTCTTCCATGCCTCACGCCTGTACCTGCTCCCAGGACAGCAAAGGACCTCCAGGACCTTCTGGACCCCCTGTAAGAACTCACTCACTCTTTCATTTCTCTCTTATGTGTCTTATATATGCTGTTATTTTCACTCATTCACCTTGACTGTCTTGGATAGGGCTGCCCAAAATGGGGCAGGTGGGCCAAAGGTGGTTCATCATTAGGTCTGATTTGGCCTGCCAGATGTTTCTACTGAAATTTCTACCTGAAATATTTAAAAATCTGATATTAATTGCTGTTCATGACTTGTGAGGGTGTTTTTTTCTTTAAATATTCCAAATTATTTTTCATAATCTGAGCAGAGGGGACAGTGACCCTTTGTGCAGGAAGTCAGCCAATTAAGTGAGATTGGGATCCTAGGTCAATTTAGATCTTAATAATACAATACAATGCAATAGGTGTTTTCTTTTGTCTCGTGGCCCACCATTACATTTTAGTTTTGGCCCTCCAAGGGAAAAAGTGTGGTCTATACCCTCATTAAAAAGTTTGTATTGATTCTCGAAGAAAGTGTTTGGACTCCTAATAGTGAACGCTGCTGCGATGTTTCAAAGTCAAACAACCACTCTGACTGTTTTTTTTTTAGCTACGGTAAAAAAAAGTTAATTTCCTTTTGTAGAATTGAACATAAGGGAAATATATCAATGTAAAGCAGCTCAGTTAAAGTGTTTAATTCTTTCCTCAAGGGACACATTTAGTCACACACATCAATACAATCCCAAAACAACTTTTTCAGTTGAAAGATGCCAAAGTGCATTCATCAGTCTGTACACAATTTATTTACTGTCAATACACAGTCAGTCTCTTAATTAAATTATATCCTGTTTCCAAGTTAATTTTTTTTTTATCAAAGCTGTGAAATGTAGAATTACAAATCTAAAAGTTCAAAGTTCAAAGTTCAAAGTCGACTTTATTGTCAAAACTGCAATATGTACAAGACATACAGAGAATTGAAATTGTGTTTCCCTCTGTCCAGACAGAAATAAGAAATATAAGAATATAAAATAAAATAGAAATATAGATCTAAAAATAAAAATAAAAATAAAATATGTACAGCTAAGAGACATTCGGGAATATAAAGTCCGGAGATATAAATAGTGTGGAATAGGTATGTCAGTATTGGGATTGGATATAAATATAGATATAAATATGGCAGTTTGATATAAATATGACAGTATAAAATGGTGTAAACTGGTCTATGACAATGAAATTGTAAACATTCTTACACAGTGCAAATAGATTTTAAAGTGTTTTTGAGTTGTAAAAGTGGCTGGTGCCATGGGGGGGGGGGGTCAACAATGTCCATAGTTAGTGGGGGCAGCGGGCGGAGAAGGAGAAGGAAGGGGGGGCAGCGCTGGGAGGGAGTTCAGCATCCTGATGGCCTGATGAATGAAACTGTCTCTCAGTCTGCTGGTTCTCGCTCGGAGGCTCCTCATCCTCCTCCCGGAAGGCAGGAGACTGAAGAGTTGGTGGTTGGGGTGGGTGGGGTCGCCCGCAGTGCTGAGTGCTTTGCGGGCCAGACGTGTGCTGTAAGTGTCCTGGAGGGAGGGGAGGGAGGCACCGATGATCCTCTCAGCTGCTCTTACTATGCGCTGCAGGGTCTTCTTGCAGGATGCAGTGCAGCTGCCGTACCACACAGTGATGCAGCTGGTCAGGATGCTCTCGGTGGTTCCACGGTAGAAGGTTGTCATGATGTGGACTGGTGCTCTGGCTCTTCTCAGTCTGCGGAGGAAGTAGAGGCGCTGCTGAGCTTTCCTGGCCAGTGATGCGGTGTTCCTGCTCCAGGAGAGGTCCTCAGAGAGGTGCACACCCAGGAACCTGGTGCTGCTCACTCTCTCCACAGCAGCTCCATTGATAGTCAGTGGAGGGTGCTGGGTGGAGGCTCTCCGGAAGTCGACAACAATCTCCTTTGTCTTCTCCACGTTCAGAGAGAGATTGTTGTCTCTGCACCACTTGGCGAGTTGGCTCACCTCATCCCTGTAGTTTGACTCATTGTTGTTGTTGATGAGCCCCACCACAGTCGTGTCATCCGCAAACTTGACGAAGAGGTTGGTGTTGTGTGTTGGTGTGCAGTCATGGGTCAGCAGGGTGAACAGTAAGGGGCTGAGCACGCATCCTTGGGGAGCCCCTGTGTTCAGCACGATGGTGCTGGATGCGATGCTGCCGACCCGGACTGCCTGTGGTCTTCCTGTCAGGAAGTCCAGCAACCAGTTACGGAGTGAGGTGTTTAGTCCTAAACAGTCCAGTTTCTGTATCAGCTGCTGGGGGATGATTGTGTTAAAAGCTGAACTGAAATCCAAGAACAACATCCTCACATATGAGTCCTTAGAGTCCAGGTGGGTGAGAGCTGAGTGGAGGGCGGTGGAGATTGCATCATCAGTGGACCGGTTGGCCCGATATGCAAACTGGTACGGGTCCAGGGAGGGAGGTAGGATGGATTTGATGTGCTGCATGACTAACCGCTCGAAGCACTTCATGATGATGGGGGTCAGTGCCACGGGGCGGTAGTCGTTGAAGCACGATGGGGAGGTCTTCTTTGGGACCGGGATGATGGTGGTGTTCTTGAAGCAGGTGGGGACAACAGCTTGGCTCAGGGAGGTGTTGAAGATGTCTGTGAGGACATCTGTGAGCTCCTCTGCACAGTCCTTCAGCACACGACCAGGAATGTTGTCCGGTCCTGCAGCTTTGCGAGCGTTGATCCTGGAGAGGGATCTTTGGGCGTTCTCATTGTTGTGGCAATATGTTGAAAGAGAGAAGCTTGTGGAGAAGCTGTATTCCTCTCACACAGTAGAAGCAGGTAAAAACTGATAGTGGCTGAGAGATGAGAGCAAGTAAATGAGCTCATTTACAGCCGGAGACTTTTGTCTATATCCTCTCTTTTTTTTCTTTTCCTCTTTCTTTCTCTATCGCCCACTCTGCATTTTTCATTCCTTTTCTGTTCTCATTCACCCCATATCTGTATCTCCTTCGTTTTCTCTCATTTTCTTTTCTCTCTTTGTCTCCACTCGTGGGTACAGAGGGCATGAGAGAGGTGTGGATCAACAGCAGTATAGTTTGAAAAAGTAATTATATGGCGATTCCATTTATCACAGCCGATTACAGTCCCCCCCAGTTTTCATCCCTGTCCAACGAGCCAGATCCACTTACTCATCTGTGGGGTTATGTCCACAGGCCACAGCTCTCCTTTCTAGTTTTCTATGTCTCTTTGTTTTTGTCTCTTTGCCTCTTAAATGTTTCATCATTTCAGTATTCGAAGAAACAAATACTAGAGGTTGTCGTTTGCTAAACCATGCAAATGTGCAATCACTATTTCATTTTTTTCTAATGGAAGATAAATTCTCAGTGGGCTCAAGCTGGAGACAAATTGCATTTACTTCTGTCGCTTTCATCTCTTTTGTCCTCTCTCATTCACTGGAGATCAATAGTAGTACTGTATACCTTTCTACCTTTCATCGTTCTCTTTCTTCCTTACTCTGTTTTCTCCTTTACCTCTACTCCACAAGCCTGAGGCTCTTCTTCTTCTGTCTTTTTTTCTTTTTTTCTTATTATCTCCTAATGCCTCCCTGTGCCTGCGTCTGTCTCTCTGTCTCTGTCTGTTTCTCTCTCCGGCATTAAATGGGCTTCTTAAATCACATTTTAACTGCAGCATATGGGCGTGGATAAATGGTTTAATGGTGAAATCATAGCCACTTTTGTGCTAAAACTGCACGCTACAGTCAATGGGGTTTTTAGGAAGGAAGAAAAGGCAGTACCATTCCCCTTGTTAGCACATCATAATGGTTGTTAACACAATAAATGTATTGTATCCCCTGTGGAGGACGATCTTCCAACAGACAGGAAAACTTTCAGAATCCTAACAGACTGTCAAAACAGAGAGTTTCACTGCAAACAGTGGATGTGTACAGAGTGTGCTGCTCTGCTGCTCAGGAGTGTGAAGAAAGCTAAATGAATACCTGGACCTATGGGGATACCTGCAGCAGTGACTAAATAGACAGAAAACTGCCAGTAAAAAGAGTTTTAAAAAAGTTAAGTCCTGGTATCAAACAGGATATATGTAATCTTGTCATAAAATTCGTACCTACACAGGCAAGACAGTATTTTGTCAATCTGAATTATATCTGATGTTGCACCATCATCATCCGAAACATTGTTGTGCTTTTCCTCCTCACAGTAATTTCTGTGTTTGTTTTCACTGTCAGGCGCACGTCTTTTCCTGTCTTGCACAGCAGCAGGCCTCTTCAGTTTTGTAAATCTACGAGTCATGTTTGAAATAATATTGATTGCCCCAGCTGAATTGCAATCTGTGCCGCCTGATTTGGCACAGGCTCAGCTCAATACTGAACATCAGTCAGCAATCAATCTGACATTAAGGAAAACATGCGCTGCCTGCCATCTCCATTTGTGAAAATTGAATTGTGCCCATGCTGTTTGAGATCCAAGTGTTGTTTAAAAATGTAAATTTGCCTTCAGCGTCAAATTGCTCAGTTGATAATAGCGGTGGTGTACTTTTTTTCTGTCACCATTAAAGGCCCGTTAAAAATCCAAATGCAATTATTTGTATTGTTGCTGTTGGAAGCTAATTTCAGTTTCTCTGCAGGTTTCGCCCGACCTCGAACAAGTCATGGGCTCACATTGTTTGCAAAAATCCATTTAAAATAACTTGCAGAGACAAATTGCTAAATTGATGAACATAATCAATCATTTTCAATTGCACATGTACTTTTTTTGTGACATGACAAAAGTATCCTGCTTCAATTCCTTGGCTGAAGTAAAATGTTGCCGCTCTGCCGCCATATAGAGAATTTAAAGGATAGCCTCTGTGTTTTATAAGTCTACTAATTTAAATTCTCACATACCATTTGAGAGTTGGTTGTTTGCTGTAGTTCTTCCTCCTCTTCACTCTGGCCTTTAAGCAGCATTTCCCATCATTACTCCCCTGTTTATGGATGCTCTCTGTGCAAAAATGCATTTCAGTCTGGCTGAAAGTTATATCAGGGTTGCGTGGGTATCTTTGTCCTGGCTGCCGTCTGAAGGTTTATTGTTGCCAGCAAACCTTTGTTCGTCCACCACAAAGTTTTACTCCACAGCAAAGAAAACACTATCCAGGAAAGATGGTAACGTTGGAGGATACCCACTTGATTTGCCTGACTCAAATTATTGAAGCATCATTAGATTTGGTTGAATTATTTTTGCACAAGAACCCTTTTACAGTGTAGTGGGTCACTCAATGGTCTCATGGCCAGTATAGATCAGAACATACAGTACACATGGGCACATGAGTTTCATATTAAGATAGACTTGAAAGATCTCTCCTTTAACAGAAGTGGAAACAGGTCTCAACCATCCTGTTAAACTGATTAAGGGCTCGTGTCCATATAGCGTTTTTTTTTTCTGACAGAGAGTGCTTGCAGGGCAGTGAGGAGCGCTATGATGAAGCATCTGTGAAGTGCATGTTGGTTTAGGAGGATTAAGAGAAACATTGATACTACTGTATAAGAGTAGCCAAGAATTTAACCAAGGAAGATCCCCATGAACCAAACATACCTAAGAAATTCCCAAAGTTAAACACATGATTATCCTGGTGCACCCTTCCTTCAACTGACCCTAAATAACCCATATCTTCAGTTAAGAAACTGGTGGTAGACACAGCTTATATCGCAAAGGGTGATAAAAGCACAACACTCACCAGCAACATTCATTGTCTGGGTGATCTGTTCCCACAATTGGGGTTTTCTGTCTCTGTTAGGATAGTTTCTGTCTGACATATCATAAATCTTAGCACAGGCAGATGCAGCCAGAAAGCGATTCTCCTCTGTTTCCTTGATAAGGCTATCAGGATGACCCTGGCCCCATCTAATATATGATTGGTTCCCTGAAAAGGTAGACACCCCGACGCCTTTCTAAAAATTTCAGAGATTATCAAGAAGACACGCTCAGAGCACTAAAAAGTTGTAGTGCTTTTTCTCCTCATTGGGGACAATTTAAAAACCACACTTGGCACAGAAAACAAAAATATGGACATGGGGCCTAATGAATACTGCAAGCTGTTTATATTAATCTTCTAAAAAAGTGGGAGCTAATGAGCCCTGAGTCCTGGTAAAGCAAACAGACAAACCTCAAACTTGTGTTAAAAACATTTTTCATTGGGTTAAATTGAGAGAAAAATTTAATGACACAGGTATTACATAATATGATCGAGAATCTGGTATAGAGACACATATGATGATTCCATTAGGACTGACCTCTTGCTTTCCCACATCTGTGTGTCTCCTCTCATTTTCTTGCAACCATCCCTCCTGTCCCCTCTGGCTAAATAGGAACTACCTAGTCGCCCCCTCGTTCCCATGAGAGACCTATTTAAGCAAACACAGGAAGAGGATGTATCCCAAATGGGCCAATGATTAGCAGATGTGTGTAGTTCAGTCTCGGATAAACCTCTGGGCTAGAGGGGTCAGGCCGAGGTTTACAGCTCTAGACTCCTGTTACTTGCAGATGCAGCGTAATAAAGTGTCGATCTCAGAGGAGCAGTTTACAGCACAGATCAGCGTTGGCCTCTGTCCATCAAATTCATAATCCATTCATATCAAAGACTTCAAGTTTTATTAGATTTTTAAAAATGAACTCAGATTTCCTCACTTAAAAGAAGTCTGATGGATAAATATTTTTGCAGAGCCGTGTGGTTCAGCCATTATCCTCTTCGTAGGTGCACAATTTGCAATCACTTATTATGTGCTGATTTTACAATGTGTGTTTGGTTTGCGTTTCAGGGTGGCCCAGGCATAAGGGGAGCCAGAGGAGACAGAGGAGAGTCAGGAGTGACGGTTTGTAAAATGCACTTAATTTCAGAGATCATTTATTCCTCATCACATAGAAAGTCTCAAATAGCATCTATTTGCATCTGTCATGTGGTTGAGTTACTTGTTTCCAACTGCGGGAGAAGAAGCATCACAGTAGTTACCAGTAATGAGCTGGTCAGACTGGAGTGATGTACAGCAGGGACAGGCAATATCATGGGCATGGTTGTGAGCACAAACTGGGGAAGCCAGCATCATTTCCGCAATTTTATGGATGAACAAACTGACCTTGAACCTCAGAAAATCAATATTTCTTTGATGAAAGCTAAAGCCCAACCCTGTCTCGAACTGGCTGCACATTGGATGATTTCACATTTCAAAGTTCAGTCAGATTAAACTGTACATGAGGCAAAAGAGGAAGGATCTCTTTGCAAGTAGAAGCAAATACACCTTCCCTCGTCTATTCCTCCATAGAGAGCCCACAATAGCAGACTTGACTTTTGTTTGTAATACATTTTACTGACAAACTGAACATGCTGGTCCACACCTCTACCCCCAGGGACACCTCCCTTCCAGATTAGAGGATAAAAAGGAAGAAGTTAGGCGTGTGAAGTAACTCACTAACAAAGAGGCTTTTCAACAGCAGCCCACTCAGTCCTTCAGACTGGATGTGAGGCACTCTTGGGCTAAGTGAAGTGGTCATTTTGGAAAGCGTCTCTCAGACTTGGCGTCAGTCTTCCGGCACTGTTACCATTCTGTCTTTAATAGACATGAATCCAACAAATCCTGTCTTGGACTAATGATGAATGATTGGCTGTTGAGTTTGCATCTGCTATAGTTTTGCGATTGGCTGTTCCAAACTGTGACAAACAATCCAGCTGTGGCATTCAGTACAAGGCCTGACACTGTTGGACATTCCTCAATACCAATACACAGTTCTCATGATTGTAATTGAATCTTAGATGGAGGAAAATGTGTTTTCAAGTTTTTATTCTTTGAAAGAAGCATCAGGGGGTCCTGCCACTTCTGCTCAGGCACGCATGGCTGTCAATCAAAATAATAAGGTTGATTATCCCAACCATATGTCCCATTTTTTACTTTGCTGAGTGACAGTGTATCGAGCGCAGTGAATGAAGCGGCCCACCCAGAACTAGAAACTCACTTTAAATTCCCAATAATGAAACAAAGACAGGATCAAACTCACGCAAAGCTTTTTCAGAACAGGCCATGTGTGTTATATTTGATGAGTGTAATTGTGTTAGTCTTGGAGTAAGATGTGGTTTTCTGTCCTGCTGGCACACACATCCTGTACAGTACACACTTATATATTAATACACGCCTGCCAGATCACACTTCAGCAGCTGCAGCCAAGTTTATCTGAATAGTCGGATTATTCTGCTGTGTGAGACCAGCTCCTTCATCAATTCATTGTTTTCAGTCTCAATAATCAGCTTAGATGTGTTACTTGTTACAGTGTAAGCTTTGATTAATGGAAAAAAAAACAGTGCAGTTATTAAAATAAACCTTCAAGTCATTTAAATTTCAGTCATCTGTAAATTGATTCATCCCTTCACGTAGTTTGATATTTATTGTTTGGTGAGACATAACACATTTCAGTCCTTTGTTTATTTTTTTCTCACTCCATTCAAGTAAATCTGATCCAAAGTTTCTTTTGATTGTTTGCATGGATAAGAAAGACATGAAGCCAGTAACTGAACAGTAAAACAATAAATACAACCAGAGTGAAGATCATTTTGGAGCCACAACTGCTGCCAAACAGCGGCGGTCTGCAGGAATTCCTCTTTTCTGACTCCCACTGCAGGAAACCTGTCTGCAGCTCGTACACATGGATCAAATAAACCGCCACACTGGTACAACCTGATTAGATATGAAAGTACAGGTGTCTAATTCTGTTTCCTGTAGTAGATCTCATCATGGTAGAAAAAGACCCCCCAGGCATGTGGTGATGATGTTGACCAGAGTTTGTAGCTTTAACTTGATGGACGTTGTATGTGTTGAGTAGATGCTGCTTTGTAGGAAATGGGCAGTTAACTCAGGGGATACAAGCATAATATTTTCATATAATTAAATTAAACAATCTTTATGTTTTTGTTAGAGAGTTGCAGCTTTCAGGTTTCTTATATGTCATTTAAAGTGTAATGTTGGTACTACATTGCTATAACTGAAGAGTAGAGGGGTTGAGGATTTGCACAGTGGTGATAATAATGAGTGGATTCACTAAATGATCCATTGTGCTGACAAAACCTTCTCACATTAAGTTCCATTTATGCCATTTTTACATGGGGTAATCTGTATATGGTATTTTAAATGCAGGTAAACCCACTAAAAATAATATTGACATCTTGTTTGTCATGTTCAACGTCACAAACGTGACAGAAAACTGGGAACAAGAAACCAGCTTGGAGGCTAGTGGCAATGTTGTGGTTACTTTATTAGACATTTTACCTCAGTATCTCTTTCAAACTCAACGCAGACTGAACAATGTCAGAGTGCTGCTTGAACAGAGACCGATGAAAATCTATTCAGGCGCCAACGTCCTTAACGTTATAGCATTGTGCCGGACAAGCGTCGCGTCAATCTGGGTGTCATGTTTCCATGACTGCGGTAAAAGCTGGAGCTTATAAACACTTGTCAGACGTTAGTGGCCGTGGCTTTGGAGTTTTTGAGCACATCACATGATCTTCATTTGGAGTTTGCTCAGTTGGTATGGGACTTGTAAAGGATTTCTTGCCCATATTGCTCAAAAATGTGCCTTGAAACACTGAAATCTATTGTGTTGTTTTCACAGGGACCTCAGGGGCCAGTGGGAGAGATTGGCCCTCCTGGACCCTCAGGGCCGCCTGGTCCTCAAGGACCCAGTGGGCTCTCTATTCAAGGGCCCCCGGTAAGACTTTGCTTGTGTGTGTTTTTGTGTGCATACTAAAAGGCAGTATAAAGTGTCACATCTTGGAAATTTCCATAATTACATGATAATCTCATCATTAACATACTGTAAGCATAATTTAGCTCTTTAACTGCTGTTTAACTCTCCCTCTCACATTCAACAACTGTGGCTCTAATGTTGAGGTGGAATATGTTTGTGATAAAATGTCCAGAAGAAAAACTTTTTTTAGAGATTAAACTGTTATAGGAAAGAAAACTTCTGTTATTCCCAAGCGTCACTGCTACATTAAATTACAATGGAAACATTGTCATAAAACTTGTGCTGTTTGCCATTTCGCTCCCACCTGTCCCCAGTAAGGTCACAAAATGTGTGCAATTAGAAACAGACTGTCAACCACCTGCTGCTATAAACTGACTAATGTTGACATATGTCTCAAATAGAGTAAACTCAAGTAGAGACCCAGACACTCAAAGGATCTTGTCCACAGCACACTGAAGCGTTCTGTGGAGGCCCAGCATCTTATTAAGATAACTAATGTTGGTTTTCCCAGTTCTTCTAGCTATCGGTGTGACCACTGGTCAGCTGAGATATAGTGACATTGTTTGTTTTACAGGGTGCTGCTGGAGAGAAGGGAGAGAGAGGAGCGATCGGTCCAGCCGGACAAATGGTAAGACAACATTTACCAAAAAACTGACATAATAGTTAGACACTGAGGTGAAGTGTGTGTCGGGCGACAACATCGCAAAGGAGAAGGAACTATGTTGCAATCTGCCTCACATGCAGTGATTTCTCCCTCTGTTTTCGTCTTGGCCAAATAAGCTAAGCAAACCCAGCTGTGTGTGCGCGTGTTTGTGTTTGTGACTGTTTATAAATTGTTCTCCTCTGTGCTTATGTTTGGAGAATACAAATGAGTGCTACATCCATTATCACTGAGGTGCCACAGGCCCTGCAGGCTCACAAAAATTAGACCTGGTGCCCTATGAAGGCATATTTCTGTAACTTCAACCTATTTTTATTATCATATGACTCTCTTCTCTTTATTTCTAAATACACATAATTTTTTCTAAATATATTTCTTTGTAAAAGAGGTTATTTATGTAATTGATTTTACAAAAGAACTGCTGCTGAAAATGCTTTTTTCTTCATGTGGACTAATTTTTGAGGCGAACACTGTGGGAAAAAAAATACTTATTATTCTGCTGTAGCTAGCTAAGCTTCTGACATGGAAATGTGTTGGTTGACTTGTTTATAAATAATAAATATGTGGGGGTGCCATAGAATGGCAAATTCATTCATTTATTCATTCGTACTGTCCTAAAGGCAAAGAGCAGTATCTACAGAAGCAGTACGGTTAAGAAAGAAGGTTTTGAAATTTTCAGTCTGCTCGACAAAAAGCTAGTAATGCCTTAATACCTTTTTAGGCTGATTATTCAATGAAAAGAAACCATTCCCACAGCACCTATGTATAAAAGGCCTACACTGAAAATGCAAAAAACATAGTTTGACTTTGAATACTCTTCAGGGAAAAGCAAGAAGAAAATGCAGTATCAACTCGTACAAACAAAATGTTTACTTTACTCATGGAAAATAACAATCAAATAAATAACCAGGATGCCATTTCCTTAAAATGGATATTTTGTATTTATAGATCAAAATCAGTAAGTAAATTAAGCTAGGCTAGGCTGCCCTAGCTATATCATCAGCTAGATTTCAGTTGATATATATGTCTAGTTGGTTGTTTCTGAGTGCAGAGGCTGTTTTCACTGAAATTCAACATATTTATATGCTAGTTTACGCCAAAAAATTCATAGTCTATTTGAAACCAAATCTGTTTTTACTGCATTTTGGCTCTGCTGTGACCACTTTCATTTTGTATCAGGATTACTACTCATTGCATCCAAAGAAACACAGATTTATAGATTAAGATAGATACACAGTAGATATGAATCTTATCTTAATCAAAACTTTTACATGCAGCTAAAATATTGCACAGTATCATATCTGTGTTAATGAAATAGTGATAGATCAGGAGAGGGAGGAGATAAGGGAATATATAGATGAGGTTCATGTAGCACTGTGTGTGTGTGTGTGTGTGTGTGCGTGCGTGCGTGCGTGCGTGCGTGCGTGCGTATGTGCGTGTGTGTGGTTTGTTGCTGACACACACACACACACACGCACACATGCATGTGGACACAGACACAGAGCTGTCTAATTGAATCATCGAGATGTGAAAAATCATTACCAGCATCTCCATTACTGGGCAGTGAACCAACCAGAGGTAACAGTGAGCTAATTTAATGGTGTTCTACTGGGAGCCAGTGTTTTTACTAACTCAGGAGAAATCTTTAGTGTTCAAGGAAGACTTTGTTATTGCACATGTCTGTTTTTTTTGGCTTTTTTTCCCCTAATCCTGTCGGGATTTTTAATACATGTCTATAAAAACATCTTTCTTGACACATTTCACTGCTGGCAAAACACGCTTGTTGCTGTTACAAACAGTAGCTTTGGCCTGCCTCAATCCTTCACACCCTCACATCTGTTAGTTATTCTGCTTAATCACTCGTCTGCTCAGGTTGACGTTGAGTAGAGCTATGCTGGGAATTATGTAACGTCATCAAACACAAGCTACCATTTTTTTTTTTAAATCGTCCCACCATCACAGGCATATCTAGAGTGTCAATCAAGCTCAGTCTATACACACACACCCACACATCCACACACAGCCCTGAGAGGAGATCTTATCAGGCTATTGAAGTGAAAACACCTGTGAGAGTTTACCATGAGTGTGTGTTTTGGGCTTTTAATCTGTGCTTGTTTATTCCCACTAGACTACTGAGTTAAATATTAAAGGTGTCATTGAGGTAACATGATTAAGTGTGAAAAAAACTGCTTATACTACTACAATACTACTGCAGTTCAAAAGGGACTGTATAATACGCAGCAAAATACACTTAACTATGAATTGTAAATGCTCATTATAATAAATAACAGCACAGACTAATAGGGGATGGGTGTGTGAAGACTGAGCTGCAGTATATCTCATAAGGCAGTCTTACTTTTAACAGCACTAGTACATGAAATATGCCTTGGCTTACTATGTTGCAGAGTGCACCCTGCCAGATAATATTAATTCATCTCAATCAGTTTTACTGGCTTGGCCCATTACCCTGTTATCACCGGGTTTGATCATCAAAATGTCCTTTAGAGCTTAAATCAAGAGTGCAGAAACAGATATTATGCACATGTTTCCTTACTACTTTCTTGTAATTTGTTGTAGATGTCACAAGACTTTTATTTTGATGAATTTACTTTAAGTGATTAAAGTGGAAAACGTGGGAGCCAACACCCCTAAAAGCTCTTTCAGCTCCGTCTCAGTCACACACAGAGTGAAACTAGATCCTGATGTAGCACTGTCGTAGAGATAGTGCACATCTGTCCGACAAATACGTTTGCTTTCATCAAGCTTATGAACTAAAATTGTCACCTGGCCACCTTTCCTAGATGGATTTTTTTTCCTTTAGAAACTCCACGGAGGTTTGATGTGAGCAGGAACCCTTTTAAAATCACAGTATTTTTCAAGGTGCATCAGCTAGTGTTGGTCATCGCCATGTTTCTGAGGACCTGAGCAAATTAGATAAGATGGTGGGTTGTGTTCTGGCTCTGAGCCCAGATTCACAAGAGGATGTCAAGAGGTGCTAACCAATCTGACTTTTAGCTTAAGTCTGGCCTATAATGGCGTTTTGAAAGTATACTCATTTATTTAATATGTATTATGGCAATGTTTATGTCAGGAGATGGCACCTAAAATCCCTAGGAGGTCCTGATCTCTTTTTTGTGAGAGCTTTTCTTTTCCTCTTCTGTCTTTACAAGCACTATGATGACAACCTATTAAATGTATTTTCCTCTCGCATCCTGGGATGAGCCACCTCAACAGTGATATGTATAGGGATAAGAAATTCCATTGGACAAATGGATAAACTCATTTTGAATTCATTACAACCAGATTTTGCTTCAGTCAGGCTCTCCATATGGAGCTGACAGTGCAACATTTTTGATTTTGAGAGACAGCTCCCGCACACAGCCTTAAAGAATGCTATTATTTTCTTTTCCACGCCAGAGCACAACTTGTTACAGTCACTGCTCCCATCTGCCGATCACAGATCATTTTGAACTGATGCATTGATCTACCGTCACAGCACACTGTACTTTGATGGGATGGTCACCTTCTAATGGTCTCCTTTAATAAATCAAAACTTAGATGCCTAAGGATGGTGCTGCATTTTATCTTTGATAAAGGTCCCATAGTATGCTCATTTTCAGCTTCATACTTTTATCTTGGTAGAAAATGTTTATATGCTTTTATCTTTAAAAAACACAGTATTTATCTGATACTTATTTCTTGGTCAGCAGTCACAGGCCTGAGCAGGCGCTGCCCACCATGTTTCGGCTTCATCTCTCCCAGTGACTTTATCATTATGACATTATAACCTTACGGCTGTCCTGACCGCTGGTTTAACGTCACAGTTTCTGTGTCTTGTGTTTTTTGTGTTTTGATACTTTCACATTAGTTAAATAGCACCTAGACCATAAGACATCGAAGTCTCACTTTATACTTACTCAGTTTTGTTAACATTTGAGGCTAGATTTAATGGCTGGGTAGTAATGCAGATTAGTTACTTAGTATTCTCAAAATCTTTTGTGTTAAGTTTTGTGTGTTTTGTGTCCTAGTGATGTGACTACATTTGACAGTGATGATAATTACAGTAGTACACTGGACAGGTGTTCATTGTAGTGCTGTTGCAGATAAATAAACAGTTTTTTGGCAGCTGTAAAGACATTTTATTGTAAGGCTGTTGCTGATAATCATGTGCCTGATGACTACTTTGTTCTTTCAGGATTTTTTTTCCATTTTAGCCTCTGTTGTCTGGCACAGAGAATTGCTTGAATTAGTTTCTTTTGTTGAGGGAGTTGTGAATTGATGAGACAAGAATTCAGCCGCTGATTGGAAATGTTTCAGAATTTCTAGCAAATTTCTAGCACACCTGTTTAATTTTCTGCACAGTTTTTCTCAGAAGAATAGAAAAAAGCAATAACCTCTTCTTGGGAGGAAAGAAACAACTAGTCTCTGAACCAGCTCAACGAGAGCTGCAACACTTCCTGATGCAGCAGTATCTCGCCCCCTCTCTGCCTGCATAGTCCTATTAATAAAAGCTGGCAGTGCTGCCCAGTGCCGCACTATGTTACCGGGTAATAATGTGTTTTGTCAAAGGGAGGAATATAAATGGGTGTGTGTTTGCGTGTGTGTGAGCGTGTGTGTGGCTCAGTGGGGGAATATTGTAGCTTCCAGGGCCCTGTTGTAATATACGAGGGACCACAGAGAATATCACTTCTCTAAAACATCAATTACGTCTCTCGCTCTCTCCTTCCCTTTTCCTGTTTCTTCTTCTTTTCCTTCTCTCTCTCTCTCTCTCTCTCTCTCTCTCTCTCTCTCTCTCTCTCTCTCTCTCTCTCTCTCTCTCTCTGTCTGTCCCCCTCTCTCTCTCTTTCTCCCTCGCTGCAGTAAATACAGTATAACCTTGTCATCAGCGTCCCCTCCACCTCTGTTTCAATTTGACAGTGAAAAACGCAGCTGCAATGAATAGCAAACACACAGTGTGTGCTTGTGTTCATGTGTGCTCGTGCCTCTTTCTAATCTCACTCAAGTTTCATTTTGTTTGTCAGTGTGTGTTATCAAGTAATATTTTTTGTTTGTCTGCAAGAGGAACACAGTGTGTGTGTGTGTGTGTGTGTGTGTGATAATAACTCAGACTTTGCCTCATACTTAAGATCTTCTGCAGATGTATGTAGTTGCCCCTCTTAGCCTCCTGTCTTACTCTCACTTAATCTATAGGACTCAAGAAAACTCACAGCTGTGTGTATGTGTGTGTTTGTGTGTGTGTGTTTGTGTTCTGCAGTAAAGCAATCCCAAGGCTAACGAGTTTAATCAGAGTCACTTGTGCACTTGAATTCTTTGGCCTTTCTGCTCATTATTCTCAAGTCCTGCTTGAGAGGCTGTACAGGAGTGTGTGTGTATTTGTGTGAAATTCTTTTGCTGGGAGGCTCCATTGTAGAAAACAGTAAATGAATACATATAAGGTGTATAAATATGAAAACAGAGTATAATAGCAACAAAGGGTCTAAAAGCAATTAAAGTTATGAAGCAATACAATGTATTAAAAGCAATAAATGTTAAAACAGAAATGAAATGGCAATAAAAGGTAAACAGCAATAAAAGCTATTAAAAGCAATAAGACGGGCAAATCCAATCATTAATCAGATATCGCACAGATCGTTTGATTGCAATCACCTAATAAATCTTGCAATGTTTTTTTTAAAGCATTTATTAACTTTTGATAATAAATACTTAATATTTCAGAATGATTAAAACTGATCAGATGTGTTATAATTGTTGGCAAGCACATTGATAAATATTTTAAAATGTACTTATCTCCACTTATAACGGCATTATAGTGTGTTAAACATTTATTAATAGAGACTTCAATAGAGACGACTACGGGCTAGCTGTCCCTCCACCGTCACTGCTTAAAGTCCCTAATTGTTTGCATACTGCTCAAAAGGTTTTAGATAAAAAATCTTCTGATCCTTTTTATCCAGTCATTTTAGCGTGTAATGTGCTCTCTTTAAATTTTGTTTATTAAAACAAGAAACAAGAACAATTGAAATACCCTTTAACTGCAGCTGCACTGGCTTAGTCCCTGCTCCTTATGTGTGTGT
This sequence comes from Pagrus major, assembly GCF_040436345.1. Lineage (NCBI taxonomy): Eukaryota > Metazoa > Chordata > Actinopteri > Spariformes > Sparidae > Pagrus > Pagrus major. The sequence continues at coordinate 13,636,741 of NC_133231.1, read as the reverse complement.
TTTGGAGTTTGTAGGCGCATGTGTGAAAGTGGCAGGAGAGCTGTTATTGCTGATATCTTGGGAGATTGCACATCAGCCAACATCTAAACAACAGCACATCATTAATCATACGAGGCCCGTCCTCTGCGACCCCTGTCCTGTAATTTGTTGAACCCTTAACAGTGTTAACTGTCCTGTTTTATGAGCTCTCCACTAATGCTGAAGTGTAGAGATAAATCACCTCAACACTTAATCCATGACTGTATTTTGGAATCTGCTGTGTGCGTTGACCTGCAAAGAGGTGGATGAAGGGGAAATGGGGCAGGAGATGGAGCACGGCAGGGTGGCCTGCTGGTGGAGAGAATCATCTGTACCCTAAGGGTTAGAGGTTTCGTTCTTTCCACCAATCAAATTAATGTTCACTGTTGTCAAAGCATCGTTAAACAAGACAGAAAACCCTAATCTGTTTTGACCTCTGGTTGAATCATTGACTGTATAAAATATGGACAGAGCTCTCAGGTCTGAAAAGTGAAACCCTAAACCTGCATTTTTTTTAGCTAGCAGGGCGAGACTCCACTGGTTTAAAAAAAGAAGTCTGATTGAATGTAACATTATGAGAAAATTATCCTATTTCTCACTTTTATTTTATTTTTATTTATTACCTCAGTAAACAGCTCCCTAATGAGTTTATTGGTTTAATTATTAAAGTCTTCTTAGCACAGTATGATGTTTTTATTTTCTAAATTATGGTACCATTGAGAGAAAAAATAAATGCTTAAGCAGGGAATGCTGTAGGGCATGACCCACTACCATAGCTCCACTCTCTCATCCAAATATGGTCCCTTCTGGCACCAATAAACCAAGATGGCGATAGTCCACAAACCAACAGGTGACGTCACGGTATGTTTACACTTTGAATGTGTGTATGTAGTTTAATTATTATTAGGAAAAAAGACATCCCTGACACCTGATCTGAACAAATGGTTGTCATGACTGAGAGAAACATGAATTTATTTTCGACTGCCGTCACATAAAATTCACTTTGGCAGTTCTAATGCTGCTTTTCTTCATTTTATATCTTTACTAAATTAACATGGATGTGCAGTACTGTATGTGAAGCACGGTCAGTGTTGTGATGGTGGTTCAAACCTGCTTGTTTATGTTTTGTTTAGGGTGTTCCTGGAAACCCGGGCTCCCCTGGTAGAGACGGCCCCCCAGGAGCAAGGGTAAGATACTACACTTACATTACCTGTACTGGTTACTGTTACACGGTGTACTTTAGTAGTTTTTGGGGATATACAGTGTAGTATAATGATTTTTGTGATGCATACTATATCTAAAAAATGGACAACACAAAAGATACACACAGTAGTACGTCAACTCTCATGAGAAAATATTAGCAGTGCTTTTCCAGCTGTGTACTGTATCATGTCCAGCTGTGTTTGCCTGTTTGGTTTTATGTCTCTTCATAAAAACTGTCTTCTCCAAGAATGTAGCACAGTATAGCCTACGCAGCTTTTGAACACAATATTCACAATAGATGAGATCCCATTCATAAAGGCTCTGTGATAGCAGCTGGCTGTAGTTGATGCTGACAGAGAAATCAGGCCTTACAATACCCAACTGGGTTGTAAATACCAAAACAGTAACGCAGCCAGAGCTTAATGTGTCAGCAAACAGAAAGAGGAGGTTTTATCCAAATATGTAATATGATAACAGAAGAGTTTGGTCCTGGCCGAGCTCCTGGTGAGGTGAAAGACTCCACACATAATCCATCTGCTGTCTCTTTGTTGGCTGACAGGCGTCCAGACGCTCAGCCCCTCAGTGCTAGTTTACAGAAGAAGCCATGTGTGTAGTTTGCTGGCTTGTCATTTGGTTTCCTTCAGGACACTTGTGCATTGGCTGTAGTTTCTTCTCACAGTCCCAGCTTGGATTGGAGTTCATGAACTTTTAACAAGGAAAGCACTTACTCATATTCTGGTTTGGAGTAATTAAAAGTGCCAATAACAACAACTAGCAGTGTTTACATGGACCCTACTATTTCACTAATAATCAAAATAATACACCAATCAGAGTAAAAATGCCTCATGTAACAACCTCAATTGGAAGAGAATGGCCTGATCTGACCAGTTCAGAAGGAATTTTCAATTGGATTGAGAGCTGCAATGTAAACCTTTGATAATTCATTCAATAGGAGTATATTAGCAGCTAATAACCATGTAAACGCTTAATCTGATTGTTTCTTTCCAGTTGGAATAAATGTATTTTTGCTGCATGTTTGATGTGAATAAGTGTCCGTGCAGTTAGTTTGAAATTACATCTGTGCTTAACTCTTCTTTGCTTTCCTCCATGTTCTTGTATTTGTTGTTCTGAAGTGTGTGATTGAGATTTCTGACTATTACTGCCTTAAACAAACAAATGCATTGGTGACAATCTCCACTTGGTTCAAGGATATTGCTAATCTAGCCACTAGCTGCTGTCTTTTATTGTCAGCCAGCACACTGACTGCAGACCTATTCAACTGGAGGCATGTGGGCCAAATATGGTCATTTGTCAACCTCATTATGGGTTAGGGTTTTAGAGTTACGGTTAGGGTTAGGGATCAGTGCATTCACTAGTTATGTCTGTTGCTAAGCACAAAAATACAGCCCAGGCTGTTTAAGCAGTGGGAATTCTTGAGAATCCAACTGACAACCTACTTATAAGATTGAAAAGGTGCACTTTTAATGTCATTTTTTCAATTGTGAAAACTAATAAACACAGTGGAAGAAAAAATAAAAGGTGCATTGGTTTAAGACATTTAAATTCCAAGCTTTACAGGTCAAAAATAGGGAATGTAAAAGTCTGGCACCCTCGCACTTTTTTATCCAATCTGGCCCCTCTAAAAGAGTAGCTGAATAGGCCTGACTGTATGCATCAAGTGACAGTGACCACAATGCTGAAACCAATGCAGTAATTAAGGTATAGTTCCTCTAACGGCTACTAAAGAGCTCAAAGAACACTCTCCAGGAAAACTCTCAAATTTAAGAGTTGGATGAAAGTTTGACCTCTATGTTAGCAACATTTGTTCAACTCTTTTCAAGCGTATAGTGATTTGAGGTATGAAACAACAAAATGCTGAAATACTAAAAAATCCAGGGTTAAAAATGAAATACTGGTATTCAGTCATAGGAACATTTCTTCATCAGAGATTTTATTTTTGTTTAGGATATGAATAGATTTTTGCCGCATTTCTTTTAAGTGGCGAGCCTTTCCTTGTTGAACCATTATCTACGCACTTGAGCTCCTTGTAGGTGTAAGCGGGGTTTTGTCGTTCCAAGATTCTTTTGTTATTCTCTGGTAAACACCATCTGTCAGTGCCAACCCAGTCAATCCGATTCTAAAGAAAAAAGTGCCCACCTGTTGTTCACTTCAGGTTTATTTTTATGACACAATTTACAAAGCCCTGTTCAGTAGTTCAGTAAATCCAGTCCTCGTCAGATTTTAGAATTGTAACACAGCCACGCTCACAGAATACAGTGCATGTTTATTAATGTAATTGCTGAGCGTAATCATGCAGAATTACTAATCAAGGAGCACTTTAAGCTGCTATAAATTGGGAAAGAAATCCCATTTTGCAGTACTGATTATGGCAGGCCTCCCACATCCCTATTTCATCGAAATGCTACAGATCTGTTTTGTAGTTTATATTTGTGCGTGTTGACGAGACTGTTAGAAAGAGAGCTCCACAATGGTTATGTTTGTAGAATTACAAAGAGCTAATTATAATTTAGTTTCCATACACGAAAGGAGGAAACATCATGAGTTAGTGCTTTTATTCTGCAGCGTCACACTCTTATGTTTCCAGCAGTGTAGCTCAGGCTGAACTTTTTTTTTTAAAAAGCAGATGCATTGAAAGCAGTAGGGAAGGGGACGCAGTGAATACTGATAAGAATCAATTCACAAGAGGTTATCAATGCTACAGCAATTTCTGCTATCACTACTTCTTTGACAGCGATATAGAAAGTAGAATATGGCAAATTGAACAGTAATTATGAGCAAGAAGCAGCTTTTAAAAATGAATGCAACTAGTCTGAATCATCTGATTTTCACAAAGCAGAACAGGGAAAGCACACTGTCCTTTTTGAGTCGCAGTACAACTTATCAACATCACACAAGTCCTCTGGGCATACACACTGTACCAAACTTTTTGTGAGGTGTAAAAGAGCCCAAAAAAAGCCTGGCTTTGTGCAAAAAGAAACACAAGTCTGGCCAAAACTTTACTGCAGAAGCACAATAGCAACTATCTCCTGGGTACTTCATAAATACTATTTGTCCTATACTGCAGTGAAATGGAACAAGAAGTGCTATAAATATTTATTTTGCCATTGATGCTTGTATTACTGAACTTTTTATTTTAACTCCAAACTGAGGAGATCTATCGTCTTCCCCCACGATACAGGCTCATAAAAACAATCTGTCATATCCATCAATCTGGCTCACAACTTTATTATTTAAGATACACTGATGACTTATGACTGATGAATTATCCAACACTGAGGAGGTGCAGCTCTCATCAAAATTTTACCCACACACCCAAGCTCACCTCACAGCCTCACACAGAAAGTTAAAATAAATAAAAAGTTTGAATCTTGTTAATAGAGGTTACGCAGAAAGCACCTGCAGTTTGTTTGGTGGTATTTCAGTATGCATACAAAATTCTGAATTCGATTAGCCTCACCAAAGTTTCTTCGACTATAGGTCAGTCTGTAAACCTGTTGCAGCAGCGATACATTTTCATGAGCCTGACTCCTGTGAGAGAAGGCAGGAGGATGAATTTCTTATTTCTCAAACAGAAAAGTTTGATTACGTGTGGATCATAATACAGCCAATTTTGGGAGTGTTTATAGTGCGACACCAGGCTGACTCTTGTCTCAAAGTCACATCCAATGCTTGTTTGCTTCACAGTGTGATATTCTGTAACGTTTCTCTGTCTTTAGATGGTGATTCTTCTTATTCCAGATGTGTTACTGCTCAGTTTGAAAGAATTTCAAAGTAGAAAGCGTGTGATACCGTGAGACTTGAATACTGGGAGGAACTAAAGCCTCCAGAGTCTCATTAGTGGGTTTTCCCGGGCGCACATTTACTGTGTGACACCGGAGTGACTCTCGCAGAGAGCCTTCTGGTGTCACACACTGGCTCAGCTTTTCAGAGTAACACAAGAAGAACACTTGGTTTTGGTATTGTTATTTGGAAAGTAAAGATCCCTGCGAGAATTTAACTGAGCTTGATGCTTTAGCTGTTTTGGGGAGCATTTAGGATGTAACTCCCTGAGGGAATTTCCTACCCCAACATGTGGAGTACATGTGCTGTCCTCTTTGTGTTACTAAATGGGATTAGAAAAACTGTAAAAGCGAGACACGTCCTGAATAAATCCTTAAGTTATTTAATTGAATAATTGTAGAAAAAACAACAGGTCACAAAAATGTATGCTGATTAATCACACTCTATGATGCCCGTTGACCCGTTATGTCACTGAATATGGCAACCATCAACAATAGCTCTATAAACAGGATGGGAAAAAAAGATGGTGCTGCTGAGGGGAATGCAAGTTCTGCATTAATTTGTGTGCCATTGTAGTATTTCAAGCCTGAAATGTCACCTCAACGCAAAGCACTTAATATAGCAGCTCCGTGGTCAGACCTAGCACAGCCCCTGATGCTACCGCGAGCAACCATGTTGTTTGTTGTTTGGTTTGTCAGCAGGATTACACAAAAACTACTGTACTGATTTCCACATAGATTGGATGGAGGACGGGTCAGAGTAAACCCCATTTTTAAAAATTTCTCAGTGAATAATTCATGGATCTTGATGAAAAAAATCAGATGTATTCTGGTGGCTGGTATCTGTGAGTGAATACAATTTAATGTGGATTCTAGATCTGTTGAGCTTAAATTATGGTTAAGCAGTTATGGGTGGTTTTAAGTTTAAGTTATTGATTCAAGGCTATTGAGGCTTAATTGAATTAAAGGGGGACGTTGGGCCTTAGCGGAGGTATGTGCTCTACTGAGTGTCTTTCTAGTGTCTTTTTTTGTTGTACCAACTTCAAAAAATGTGATAGAAGTTCATATATTATATTCCTCATTTGGCTGGGGACCCCTACAACCCACTTGAGGACCCCTCAGTTTGAAAACCACTAATATATGTGATTAATTCAGATTAATTAATTATCAATTATAAGATATTATTATAAGATCATTTTTTAAATAGCTTGACAGCCCTAATTTAATTCAATAACTAGTATGCTGTGTTCTCAGCTGTGTGGTTCTCAATTTTAGATGCATTTTCTTCTTTCGTCAAAGTTAGAACAGTAAAGGAAGAGTGCCCATGTTGAAAGGGCATCATGCTCCGTGTGACCACAAAGTAACTTCAGACATCCAAGCTAAAATGAAAGGATCAGCTGAACCTCAGGTTAAGCTGTTTTCCAGAAATTCAGCTTCCAAAATATGTATTAATATCACCAAATTAGTTCGATTTGAATGACCCATAAATACTGAGCTACAACAAAGCCATCATCATGCTATTAAATGTCATGTGTGTTCTCTTCAAACCACAGCACGATGGAGACGACATTAAATGAGATTGTTTTAAACACCTCGAGGAAACTAAAATACAGATTGTGAAAAAGCCAAAAGTCAGCAAGATTGCACCTGTGTTCTGTTCTGTCTGTCTAAAAGTAAAAACCAAACATAAAGACTTGATTGGAGGCAGTTGTTGGCAGACTATAGACAGAGGTTGAACAGCTCCCACTAGGCGTAACAGATGCTACAGCTATGAGTTTGGTTTCCATCAGTATGTTAATTGTATGAGAAAATAACATTGCTACTGGCGGTTTAGTCTGCATACTTGCAGGAAATTCCTCAGGCCATTTAGTTCAGGCTTGTGTGAAACAAATGTCAATCTAAATTTATGAAAGTGTGCCTAACATTTAATACAGTGAGTGTCCATATACGTCTTTCAGGGTCTGCCAGGTAATGTTGGACCACTGGGGAGACAAGGACCTCCTGGACCCGTCGTAAGTCTTATTTCTTCTTATTCTCAGCACCATTTTGTCCCTGATACAGGAACTGACTGATCCTTCTGCTTCCTGTCATCTTTCTTCTCCATCTCTTCTTCTTATTGTCTTCCATTCAGGGAACCCCGGGGGCACCAGGAGCTTCAGGACCTGGTGGGTCAGCAGGGTCCCAAGGAGATCAAGGACTTCCTGTGAGTGAAAACATTTCATGTTTGTTGAGGCAGGAGCACGGGACTTTTACATACAAATGAACGTCTTTTACATCAAGCTCTTGCCAAACAAGTATACCCATTACTGATTAAGCCTACACCCTCCAGATAAATCTCCCTGTATGTATGAAGAGGGGGGCAACAGAGTAGGCTATGGTAGTAGACTGTAGCAGTGGACAGAGTAGGTACATGGAGGAGCTTATGGCAGAGAAACCTAGGAGCATCCAAGAAAACTTTCTGATGCTCTGCGTTAAAAAGAATATCGTTGTTCAGAGTAAGGACTCAAAGATAAAAAAGAGAGTAATCGACGGTGAGGACAAACTCGGATTGGAATTGGTGACGCTTTTCTCCTCATGTTGTGAAGAAGATGATACTGAACTTGTCATACAAGAACACTATTGATAGACATGCAACAGAGTATTAACTGTGCACGCTGGGAAAATAGTTTTGCTTGTGACAGTAACACAATTATTTTGATAGTTTGACCTGATCATTACCTCAGTAACCGTCATATAAACAAGGCTAGGAAACTTTGAATGCATGTTTGGTTTTGCCCTGTTCCTGCAAACTAGTCACACATATTATCCCTCTACTGAGGAAAGTTTGACATGATTTAACCAAATGAATAATGAAACAAGGATGACATGAACTCTCCACTACTTCCTCCTCCTCCCTCTCTGATTTCTCCCCTTTCGATGTTTTTCTCACATCATGCCTCTCTAAATCAACAGGAGAGCAACATTTCAGAGCTGCAAACATAAGTTACAGATTTGTTCACATATAAATACAATAGTAGTTTGGTTCAAACGCTGACAGGGAGCTCATGCTTCACAGATTGTTTGCTTTTCTCCTTTTTGTCCTGATCCACTTTGTGATCCCTTTCATGCTAACTGGAAACAGCCTGTTAGTATTGGACACACTCCTCATAATAACAAATGTATCACTGCTAAGTTAGTTTTGCTAATAGGAGCAATGCTTTTAGAATATTCCATAGACAAATCGTCCTACACTTATCTCATGAGGTGAAATTTTAAAGAATAACAGTATGATAATAAATTTGAGTTAGACAGACTGTCAGACACTGCAGAAGAAGAAGAAAGATGTGTAGGTGACACAACACAAGCACAGAAAAGGATGCGGAGGAGAAGATGTTGGGTTCCAAACTTTGTGTAATGCTAACAGGAACAGATGATACTGTGATGTCGGTGACAGCTAATCTAGTCTCGGGTCAGCTCTGCAGGCCAGCAGCAAAGTTTGGCTCAGAGAGGAAGAGCTATAAATCACTTACTGACACTCTCTCCCTCTCTCTCACACACACACACACACACACACACACATATACAGAAAAACTGTGAGAGATCACATCTGTCTCCTCTTGCTCACATTGAAGAACCACCCCATATGAATGTAACACATGCACGGAAACAAAACAGAAACTCTGATTTAACTTTCCTGAGCCATAATCTATAAAAACATCTTAAACTTTTAGTTTCAAACTTTAGCTCAACAACAAATTGCTGATTCCATCCCTGTTCTGCCCCCTGCAACCCTTAGCCAGGCTCCTGCTGCAAGAGAATATTTTTCTTCCTAAACAAGTGGTTTTTTTATCTGAAAAAGCAGTCATTTAAATCTGCAGGGAACTTAAACATTTTGCTCCACCACGTAACAAACGACCTCAAGACATGGAAGTCTGTCTCTACAGTTTTTTTGAGGTGGACACAAAAGTTACCGCACTTCTGCACTGAGAAATGTGTTGAAGGACACGAGATTTAGACCATTTGAGGGTGTAAAGATACAGAGTAACTGCACTTTTTACAATATCTTGAGCTAATGTCCTCGCGTCTAATGTGAAACACAAAACTGTTCTGTTTTTTAAGAATGATGTGATTCATCTGGAAATGTTATGCCATCAAGATCAATATTCATAAAACTGTATAATACAGAACAGAATGAAAGATTTTTGTAGTTTATTGACAGGTGCTTGCAAAGTACACATCTGTATGAGAATCTCCGGTCAACTAGTCCAAGTTGTCAGTTTCAAGTAGGCGTAAAGTGACAGATGTTGCTTGTTTACCTGCTTCACATACCTCTGTGTGTCTGTCAGTGAGTCTGAGTGTGTGTCTGACCTACTGTTTCTGAATCTTGTTTCCAGTGACTGAACCACCTGAGAGTTTTTTTATTTATCTTGCTTGACTTGGGAGCAACATGCCTTGTCTTTGCCAGTTACGAAAGAGAAAAAGCAACAGTCTTCTTGTGACTGTTTTATCAGTCCACATCGAAGAGGAACTGAACGTACTTCCCTCTGTGGATGAACTGTAAAACATTTTGAGTGAAAAAACATCGACTCTGTCCTTTGGAAACACTCTGCACATACAGGCCATTGTGGGAAGATAGTTTTGATGAAATAATAAAAGAAATCAGACTTTTATGATACGTAATCCAGTCTTTTTAAAGCTTAGATACTTGTTTTGGCTCCCACACAGTTTGATTTGGTCTTCTTATGTCACCCTGATAAGACGGGAGACATTTATGTGCCCAGGATGACTCAGGAGATCCAGACAGACACACAGAGGAGGTCCAGAAGAGGACTTTTATTGTGGAGATCTGCACTCCAGTTCAACAGCTATGTCGAATGTTGGCACAAGCTTTCTGTCATCTGCAATATAATATGCATGTGAAATGCCAGGCCTGCACACATACACATTCTCTATCACCAACCCACTCTCACACAAACACACATCCAGCCAGTCAGTCGCTGGTCAAGGACATGTTCCCCCCAAGACAAACAAGCTTTTATTCAAAAGCTGTAACAGCATCAAACTGATATTTATCATATCAGCACACGGCTCTGCAGCCAGGAAATATTTGTCTTTTATTTGCCTCTGGATTACAATGCGTTATACTGTGATATGCATTCACAGGCTTTATGTGCTTGGCAAGTTTTTGCGAGCGCGTGTGTTGTGATCAGATTATTCGTCTGTGTGCATTAAAGCGTTGGCATTGGCAGAAAGCAAATCTCATCCAAGGCACAGAAATTGCTCCCTGTTTATGGGCAACCAAGCTTTGGGACTTTTGCATGTGTTGCCTGTAGGACACAAAGAACCTGCACACACTGTCAAAATTTAGTTATATCAGCTGTTAGATCACAGGAGCAAGTGTGTGTGTGTGTGTGTGTGTGTGTGTGCGTGTGTGCGCGCGCATGTGTGTGTTGAAGAGGCATAAAGGAAGAGAGAGAGATGGAGAGCAATGGGCTGGGGATATTAAAGGAGAGATGAGCATGGCTATTTCTGAGCACATATCCCAGTCGAATGTTTATTCTCCTCCTGTGCTTTTTATGTTCCAGGGTCCTGCCGGTGCCAAAGGCGATAAGGGAGAAAGAGTAAGTCATTCCACTCACTCACTTCAACCACTGTTTAGAGAATATAAGGTTTTACTGCGCCATTTTGCCATGGAAATATTGTTAAACTCAGACTATTACTCACTAATGCTTCACAACCTTGTTTTGAAGAAACATAATCATTCTCCAGTAGACATTTAATGTTTCACATCAGTCTCTTGCACAAACAATCACTTTATTTCTCTCTTTCGCTCCCTCGACCTCATTTAGAGCCAAATCAAATCAGTGTGCATGGTTCATATTTGCAGCAGAGCGGTGTCTGTTCTTTTGCTGACACAGTAGCCAGGCCATCACTGCATAGGGCTTGAGAGACATGCGACTCGCCAGCTTTAATCAGACCTGTAATTCCTCTTTCTGCTCCATTTATCAACTGTTTGGGACATCAGTACGTCTCTGAAGCTAATTTCCGTTGGAAGACTCGACATGAAAGTCTGTTTAAAAACACATAACAGTGTTGTTCGTTTTGTGGGTTATAATCTGGTTAATGTGCATCTTCACCTCATTTCACAGTGTGCTTTATGGTAATGATTGAACAGGGGAAACATTTACGATAAAGCTGTACTCCCTAATATATTTTTGCATTATACACAGTAATAGATGTCAAATCGAATGATGATTCGATGATGATGATGATGATGATGAGGATTAGTACAGGGCATATTACCATCCGTACTGTATATCATATATTAGAAGTGTGACTCTATAACGAGCAACCAATAAAGGCCTAGCTCTGATTAAACAACTCAAAATCAATGTTGTAATGGATCTTTATTTAGAAAGTATATTTCAGTGATTTAATCTTCAATTAACTTGAGACAGATTAGAGAATAATGGTCGAAATCAAAGCAGCATCCTGACATTTCTTCCCTAGAATTGGATCCCTCACTTCCCATAATGCAGCTCTATATCAACATTCATTAGACCTCCTTCCTCTTAAATGTCCACTTCTTTCAAACCCCACACCTCCAGTTTGTAATGCCAGTTTTCTGTTAAACATTTTTAAGTCACAAGCCTGACCCGAGATAACCCTGATGACATCACTATGATGCTAAATTTGGAAAGCTCCTCCAGACCCACAGAGGACATTATACGATTGTTTTCGTGGACTCTGTTGAAGGTTTGTGTGTAAAATTAGCGCCATTTCCCTTTAATAGGGTTTAGACGTTAGCAGTTACAACTTAATTCAGTCAATATAAAAAATGTCCACAACTTTTCAAGTTATGAACCCAGTTTCAACTCTAGTTTCAGGTCACTAGAAGTTGAAAATAAATATCGAGTGGACCTTTTATACATGAAGTTAAAGATTCTTGACCCTCTTCTTTCTCATGTACAGTAGCATCATGTGCTCATATGTAGCACTCCCTTTATAGATCTCCTCAGTCTAAACCAAGACAGATGCCCATGAAGCAATTTTTACTTTGCAACAGCTATTTTACCACACAAGTGTGAGAACGGATCTCTTCAATATATTAATAAGAAAGGGCCTTTACACTGTCTTCTAATAAAGACACCAGTTCAACAGTTCATTTTAATACATTTCCCACTACCAGTTCTACCCATCAACTGCAATAAAAACAAAAGGTTGAATTTAAAAAGTGTAGCTGTTCTGTAGAATATCAGTTCAGTGGAAGCATTATCAAAATCAACAAGGTTATGCCCAAATGTTTTAAAGAATAACAATATGATTTCTATATAATTGTATAATTCACAAATCCTCTCTACTTTGCTGTCATAAGTGTGCTATCTGTAATGGCCAATATAAATATAAGGAGGCTTCAGTGAGTGGAACAAAGGTGGAGTACACTTATTTAAACACCCACAAAACACCCGCCCACCAATTAATCAACCACTGGTCTGGGCTTTTATGCCGCTGTGGTTGCTCTAGTAGAAAAGTGGTGTGTCCGTCTACTGTGTGGTCGCGTAATATCAGACTCTTAATAGCTCCATGTTTGTTCTTCAGGGTGATGTACAATCCCAAGCTGCTGTGCGTGCCATCGCACGGCAAGTGTGTGAACAGCTCATCCAGAGTGAGTAATCAGTGACGTTTACGCATTAACACCAGCATGTTATTAAGAACAATTTATTGGCCGAAATTCTTCTTCTGGCTACACTTCTCTTTTGTTTCATCCTCTTCTCTTCTATTTGTTGTAAAAAACAACAACATCTCAATAAAAAATCAAAATCCAATAAAAACCATCAAACCATGCTCCTCCTCTACCTCTTGCAGGCCACTTGTCTCGCTATAACTCCATCCTGAACCAGATCCCAGTCCAGTCAGCGGCATCAGTCCGAACAGTACCCGGACCTCCTGGAGAGCCAGGTAGGAGAGGCCTTCCAGGACCTCCAGGAGAGCAAGGCCCATCCGGCAGGCCAGGCTTCCCTGGAACCAACGGCCAAAGCGGACGACCAGGAGAGAGAGGTGAGAGTGAGATGTATAAGGATGTGTTAAGAAGTACAGACAGAGTTATTTTCAGAATGCGTGGATGGGAAAAGGAAAAGTATTCTCTGCGATTTCAATACACATATTTCTTATCCTCTCAGTGATATACAGACTGATTCAATCCATCATCATTCCTCGACTGTTTGGATTATGTCTAGACACTCTGAGTACATGCTATTGTTTATATTAGCATCAGAAAAAGTGAGTGAACAAACATTTGAGTTTTTATTAGACTGCCCTCAGTGCAGCGAGCAGGTGCTTGTCAAAACAGGAAAATCTGAAAAAATGAAATGTTAAAAAAAATCTAAGATGCAGATCAGAAAAGTTTTCTGTGTGGTTCAGTAAAACACTGGCTACATAGGTTGCCAATGTCATGCAACAAGGATCCCTAGCTGGGGGACATTGTGGTTTATGGTCAGCGCCCCAAACCTTTAGGTTCTCTATCATAGCTTCAAAATAACAGGGCGCGCTGGTTCGGGGGTAGGAATCTCTTTCTATTCAGTTTAAGGGGAAGTGCGTCAATTTTTATTTTATTTTATTTTTGTTATAGAAGTGCAACACTAAATCAGTGGAAACAGTGACCATTTTCATAGTAATTGCAAATATAAATATTTAATAGTGTAATCACTTAACCTAATGCATCATGATTTCCAATATTATCTCTTTAAATGTTCATCCCTAAAGTGGAATCAAATTACTTTAAATTAATATCATATGTTTTTAAAAACATCCTTTTAAAATAAGATGTGTACTGTATGGAAATGTGATTTTTGACCATTCCAAAAAACAATTTTATAATAAACATGGATGTCAAACATTTTCCCATTGAAAGCAAAAAACAGTCAATTAAAGTAAAGCAGATTTTTACACAGTAGAAAAGTGTCGTTTACAAAAAAGTAGGTCAAGCACGTTTCATCTTCACTTCCATCTCTGCTTTTCCTATTGTGTCTTCAGCATGACAGAGCCAGTCATTTGTATAAAGATGCTTTTTGTGATGTGACTGTATAAATCTCTAGTGTTGCAATACATGTTTATGTATAACAGCAGTGCCCAGCTGCTGAAAAGCAGTGTGTCTGCAAAATAATCAAACTCATTACTGTATGTAAAGTGATGCAATCTCATTGTCAACAATAGCCAGTGGCTTTTACTGTGAAAAGACAAAAAAATTAAACCAGAAAGTGTCCAGTTGGAGCTTCAGCCTGCTTGTTTGCTCCTTCTGTCTGACTCACAGTGCGGGTCAGAGCTCCCACGAGCTCCAATCCAGGCCAGAAGACAGTAACTCCAGTATCCATGAGGTCATTCCCCTGCTGCCACAAGCCCTTAGAGGAGAAACAGCCTTTATGAGACTCCGTCTTCATCACTAAAACACGCAACCCACACTAAAGACCCACATGCTGCATGAGCACTGCACACACACACACGCGCACACTGAGGAAAGCTGAGAGCTGTCAGGAAATGTCCAGCATGGTTACCTCCTCCTCTGTGGTTTAAACCTTTGATTCTCCCCAATAACATTTATGATCTGCAGCCACTGGTTTTACCACACACACACACACACACACACACACATTATAAAAGATGTATGGCTTACTTAAGAAAATTAGACATGTTATTACTAAGTCAGATGATCCATGTAGGGCTGATACCAGGGTGAGGAACAAAGCTGTGCTCCAGCTCTATAGATGAGACCATTTATATTCCAAATATAATATTGCATAGAACATAGAAAGCCAATAGGTCAGCTAGCAGCCACTGTAAAGAGAGAATATCACACAACGAAGCCGCCAGCATTGAGAATATTTTTTTATTTGAGGCAATGTAAAATGTTTTCTCCTCGCTGTCATTGTGCCGTACTTCCTCTTTACCGATGCAACTGATTAAGACAGTCGTAAAAGCAGCGGGACAGAAAGTCTGCAGATCAGCGGTTTTATGTGGTTCTCTAATATTAGAGCGTACGAAAAATATTCCATTATCTCATTCAAACAGCTGCAGCGCTGGACAGCAGCGCAGAGCCGACTCTGGGTCGATCATACATTTTATTAGACTGATCATCAAGGGCCCAATTAATTCAGCACGTTCTCCCCCAAAAAATTGCAAAGTAATACTGATGTTAGACTACAAAGCAGTGGGAGAGTTTTTACAGATAATACTCCATTACAAGTAAACATCCTGCAATCAATCTCTGAAGTATAACAGCAAAATTACTTTAAATATCAAAAGTAGAAGAACACATTCTGTGAAAAAAACATGATTAAATTGTTAAAACTGATGCAACAATGTGTGAGCACCAATTATATTCCCAATCTAGGGCTCAGGTCCCCTTCGAAGGGTCACAAGGGGTCCAGAGATAATTTACAATAGTGGGAAAGAAGGAAAAACAGGAAAAGTAAATAATAATGAAAGTTAAATAAGTTATTTTCCCACCTTATAACCCAGAATATTTACTTTCTAAATAGTAAAAGTAATGGATAAACTGACCTGTCAGGGCCTCGAACAGTTATTTACATGAAATCATGGGAGACTTTTAGAGGGGAAATCTCTCTCTGATGGAGCTGCTAATAACTCATCAGAAGGTTAAAGACCACTGGTTTCATATTCATAAATGGCTTAATAATGAATAGCTTATTTAATATATATAACTATAGCTGTAGCATAAATGTAGCAGAGAACAAAGTCACCACCCTTTTAAATGTGGTGGTGTTGAAGTATGAAGTAGGATAAACTTGTGCTTAAGTAAATGTACTTTCTAATGTACTAATGACTAATGTTACTTTCCACCAATGGGATAGCCAATATTTCAAACCCTTAGTAAACCATTAAAGTTGCATAATGGAGTTTTCTTTACATTCAGTGTTACTAAAACCTTCTTCAATTGTGCCATTGTTGGTGCATTGTTACATATCTTGGCACGTTATCACCAACTTCCTCGTACATGCACGATAACACTGCTACTTGTCATCAAAAACCCCACAGACAAAAGTGAGATGTAATTTCCAGTTATATGTGGGTCTCTTTGTGTGTTTCCAGGTCTGTCAGGAGAGAAGGGAGAGAGGGGGAGTCCAGGTGTTGGGAGTCAGGGACCTCGAGGACCACCCGGACCTCCAGGTAAGATACAGACAAACATATGCACAGTCCTCAGGCCGCTTGATAAGCTAAACCACCTGAATCCACACTCTATAGTCTCAATGTTAAAATAACATTTGAAGATGCTGTAGCTGCTTTAAAATATGATAATTTAGTAACATTCTGTATCTGAACATTTGTTTTCCGGCCAGGCTGCAGCTTGCTATGTGGAATCTTCTCCTTTGTGTTTCCTCCGTACAAAACCAAAAGTGTTTCAAATATCCTAACAATAGAAAAGCACCGAGACTTCATGTGTTTTGGATCTGCTTTACCCTCCGAAGAGAAAAGCAAGCAGACGTTTTTTGGACCATGAATATAATTCTCTGTATTGATTTCCCCGCGCTCTGTGTGGAGTTTGAGGTTTGTGTTATGAAAACGTGTCAGTGCCGGGATTTTCTGTTTACTGTTGTGCGATCAATACTCACAGAACAAGCTGACAAAACTCCCAGGAAACTTTTCTATGATCAGAAAAAAAATCTGAAAATGTTAATGTATGAGAAAGAAAAGAAAAGAAAAGAATCTGTTCCGAGAGAGAGGTATAGGGAAGAGGTTTGTGTCTTCATCCGTTGTGCTGCTCTGGAATATTTGTGGCATGATAATTTTAGCACTTGGCACATGGCTCTCCCCTGAAAATATTGATTTCATATTTCTGCTGACTGCTGGAGTGAGTCCTGATGGAGCCGTCTCTCTTATGTAAACACAAAACAGAAGCCTCTGGCTTAATTTCAGCTAAGAACCGTGTTATTTCTGCTCCTGTCCTCAGGACATTCACTATCTTCTCCCTCATCCAGAAATCACAATCATGTTATTTCTGTCATGTTGTCGCAGCGGCAGAGGGGGATTTAGAGATTGAACAGGTGATAGTGCAGTCACAGATTTCACATTTTCAGTTTATTTTCCTTCCCTCTCTTTCTTCTTTTATCCCCTCTCACCAGGTGTCACACTGTCAGTCTCCTTTAATGGAATGTTTATTGATAGCTGACTTTGTGTACTCGCCCAGCTTTAACGCAGACTCTTCCTCCATCCTCAGGCCTGCCAGGTGAAGGACGGACAGGCAGTCAGGGCCCCCCTGGTCGGCCTGGTAACCCGGGAACACCAGGGAGATCGGGTAATCCAGGTAACTCTGGACCAGCTGGCCCACCAGGATACTGTGACCAGAACTCCTGTATGGGGTACAACGTCGGAGGTAATCATCATTCAGCTGCTATTTAAGCATTGGTAACATTTTACTTTAACCTCCCATTTTTAGCATTTATAAGCAGTGTACTTTCATTTAATAAATGGTTTATAACACACTATAATGTATAGTGTTTATAACAATGTTCAAACCAGAGAAATCCACAAGTTTACTCAAGGCAACGTGTGTTTCCTTTAAAACGTTACCTCATCTGTGAACATTTGTGCCTGAGTCCCGTCAGATAGATTTTCATCAGCAGTGGCGGTTGTTACTACTCACACAGTGTTTATCTGCCCCAAACAGCCAGATAACTTTACTGTACATTAGTACCATAAGCTAACATTAGCAAGAAACGGCACACACCAATTCAGACACTTACCAGACAATCCAGTTCTCTTGTTTTCCCCTGTCCTCTCTGTAACTTTAGGTTCATGAAGTAAAGTACATTTCCCAGCTCCAGCTCCAGTTGACAGTCAACATTACAGAACATACACACCTGTCAGTGGAAGTTACCTCTGTGGATCGCTTCAGTCAGGTTGATCAACAGGAATGAAGATTTAAAAAGTAGTAGAGATTAATTAAAAAAAATACTCTCTGAGCTTTTGCAAATCCTAGCGTTAGACTCGGATGGTCAGGCTCTGCACCTGACTCTAGCTGTCTACAATCAGCTGAGCAGCAGACTACAGTATAGTGCGTTATAAACATCAAATAAATGTTAAACTGTTTACGCAGTGTTGATGATTATTTAGATTTCTTTTCATGAAAACTGAACTGAGATAGTTCGTTTGGCCGCAGTGTTGAGTGTAGCCAAACACGCACACACAAAACTCTCTTGCTCTTGAGTTAACTGTCAGTATAGCAGAGAGAGCCTTGTGTCTTTTATTTCTAAAAACTTTTTTTTTTAAAAAAAAGTTTAGGATTACTGTATAATTTTGTCATTATTTATATTTTTTCAGCTTAAAAAATGGTGCCTGATCAAAAGAGTTAAAGGGCCACTGCTGTAGACAAATGAGCACAAAAGCCCTCATGCAGGTCGGGCTCTGGCATTTGAAACAAAAATAACATTTTGACTGGAACATTTTCCCAAACGTAGTCAAAAATATCCAGACTTTACAAAAACATGCTCTGCTGTTTATTAAGACCTTATTTGTCCTGATTTGTCTGAAACGTAACATTTACTTCATGCTGTCATTTTACCCTTCATCAGAGCAACCATCAGCATTACTACCAAATAATTCATTCAGACGTGTGTTTTAGTTTTCATTCTTGCAAATTTATTGACACAAACATCTTAGAAAGTCTAACCCTGCACACTCTTTCCACCGTATAAACCATCTTTTATGCATATAAAACAGTGAGATATTGTTTTCACAGTGACAGCAGGCTCTCACATAGTTATTGTTCTCGTAAAGCTCTCAGAGAATTGGAGAGTAATCTGGCTTTTATGGTTGTTCCACTGTGAAGTTTTTACATTCATGTCCACACTGATGGATTAAGAAGTTAACTGTGTCACTGACCCAATCTATTTGTCTGTATTGAGATCTAATAAAATATGCTATTACACACACACTCACATACTGCATGTCTTTGAATATCCACGCCGATGAGGACCTTTTGTCTCAGCTCGGACGTTTTACATCTA
The DNA here is from genome assembly GCF_040436345.1 of Pagrus major. Lineage (NCBI taxonomy): Eukaryota > Metazoa > Chordata > Actinopteri > Spariformes > Sparidae > Pagrus > Pagrus major. The sequence continues at coordinate 13,617,720 of NC_133231.1, read as the reverse complement.
ACAGCTTCTGACGTGTCGTCTTAATGAAATATCATCCTCTAAAAGTAGCTGATGGATGAGACATTACTTCATCCATCACACTAGATTTATTTTATATAAAAGGGTTCCAGTCAGAATATTTCTTTTTTATTTTATGACTTAGAAGAATCTCAGCTGTTATTCTCCCTGACCACTTTAAAGGGGAACCATATTATAAAATACAGTATGTGGAGCGGTATTGTTCCCTTCAGAGCAGCTAGAGTTTGACCTTAAATTTGGCATTTTGACTTTTACAGGGATAATTCAGTTTACTAGCATTTTTCCTACTTACCCAGACCCAATGTTGCCTTTTTTAAAATAATGTTTCTGTGTGCTGTTTAAAGCTGTATGAACAATGAGGTTAGCCTGTCATAGCTCAATTTGTTGCCTTAGGAAAAACAGTTGCTGCTTAAAACCGTCATATTAAAGGTCTTATTTTTGAAAATATAACTCTAAAAGTCATACTTCAGTGTAGCCTGAATCACCTTCAAATGAGTATTTGTTAAGCAATATGTGGTAAAACGCTGCAGTTATGATGGTTAAAAATGGCCGACCTTACATTGTTTAATTCGGTGTGACTCACATGGCATGTTTCTCTTGGTGTACTCTTGTTGTACTACTGTTTTCTGTGTTATGAATCGTTATTTGTTCTTTCTCATGTACAGAAAGAGAAATAGAGATCTGACACATTTTCCCTCTCTCAAACATTTTATGTGGATGTCTTAATATTTATTTGAGGTGAATTTATTGTAAGAATTGCTAATGGTGTCTGTCTGTGTGTATTTTTGCTCCCTCTAAACGAGAGAAGCAGATCCCAACACTAATTTTTTTTTTACCTCTGAACCACAATCTGACAGCTGGCAAAGTTCTGTCAGTGGCGTTTGGAGGTTTAACTCTTTGGTGTCGTTGGGTTTTTCCTCCTGATACGAGGTAACATCTTCTCTCTTCCTGTGTTTCCCCTCCCTCTCTCTCTGCCTGTTTTTGACTGAAGTTCAACAGGACTATGGGAATGAATACTGAGGAGCATTCTTCAACCATCCTCCTCCTCTCCTCCTCTTCCTCCTCGACTCAACTCGCTCCACTTCTCCCTCTGTGTCCTGTACATAAGACTAGAAACTGAGGAAATTGATAAATTATTCCTTCAAGGCCTCCATATTTCTCGGGATGGATAATTACTCCTGCCCCCGGTGTTTAACCTCTAATCCCTGCAGCAGCTGATTTTACATTTTGTTTCTCCAGAGACCTTCTTTGTACAAATTTCTCTTGCAACCAAAACTTCAATTGTTCATGATTTTCTGGAGAAAAAACAAATCTAGCAGCCTGAAAAACTTTATTAACACATTTTAAGTTTAAAAGCAACGTGACTCCAAAATAGAACAATCGATTTAAGGCAACTTTGTGCCCTCAGTTTGGTCCGGTGTACAGTTTTAAAAACACACCAGATTTTCAGTCTTCATGCACATGATGCTCTGTGATTCCTTACGAGTAGAAACTGGACTAATTTCAGTGAACTTTCTTGATAGAATTGGATCGTAAATCTGGCTGTGTCATCATTTCACAGTCTGAGAGACAAAAATAGATTAGCTTACCTCCCCACGAGACCAAACAAAACCCTGCAACGCTGCCGCGATGATCACCACTACTGATCCCAGTGCCATCTGTCAACAAATACTCGAGTACACAATGCTTTACTGCAGCATCCTCTTCCACTTCCAGCTCAAATCTCTTCAATGCTAATCTCATCTTTCCAAAGCTTGATGAATCAGCTAAATGGTGATGGATGCTTTGGTGCATTTGGCTGTATTCATATCCGTACATTTCATACACTGTACACTGGGCAGAAAATCTAAATTTTAACCCTAATGTGAGTCAGATGTGATCTTTTTATTTCAGATCTGGGAAATAGAGTGCTGTAGGAATGAGTCCTAAAACCGGGAAATAAGTTAGCATTTTTGCACTTCTGGTTCCCTCGTTTTGAAGTCACTGGAGTTTTTTTTACGGGTTTTCGGCTAGATGCCTGAAATAAGGTCTGTAGTTAACACACGCGCAAGAGATTTTGTTTTACAACTCAGAATACGTCAGTAAATACCCAACATTTGAATTTTATAGTGATAAGGTGTCACCTATTCACTGGTCCGTCTTTAGAACTGGACTTTATTTGCAAACTATTCTAACCCTAACTTTACAACTTGTAGTAAAGTTTGTAAAGTAGGAAGTTAGTGGTAGTGACGTTGAAGTCATGCGACAGCAATGTGGCTCATTAGAACATTAGCATTTTACTTTACTGGCAATGATTCAAATATCATAAAAGTGGCAAGATTATCTTGCTGAACATATCCTGTATGTATCATGAACTTGTGTTAACCACAGACCTTTATTTCAGCAACAATCCAAAATCCACTTGAAAAATCTTTTTGTTGTCTAGGGAACCAGGGCGATGCTAACTTCCAGGTTAGCCTACAAAAATATATCATACCCGCAGCACTCTATACGGGGTGGAAGCCAGATTTTTCTTCGATTTCATTAACCCACCGGAGGTCCACATCTGCTTGTGTGACTCCTGTTTGACTTGTTTTGCAACCCTTTAATACTGCGCTGCCTCCTTATTGCTTTTAATTGGTGGCATTTAAGGTGGTTGTAGTCGCAATGTCAGCCTTAACTTCGCTTCATGCTGGTGGTGGTTTTATGTTCGCTGCGGTGATCCAGAAACATTCACTCAAACTGACCCTGAATATTCCCACCACCTCAGTCCAACCCCTGCCTCACGGCGGCTACCAGCCCTACAACCAGCCCTACAACCCTGCTGCAGTGGCTTACAACAACGACCAAGGAGCTGAAGACGAGGAGGAGGAGGGAGAGGAAGAGCAGGACCCCTACTACCGTGGTTACCCCCCTCAGTACTACCCCCAACAGCCCTCCCAGCTGGCCCACAGCCACCACGGTTACCGTTCGGGCCCCACCCACTCTGAGGACATGGAGCTGAGGTCGCCAGGCGTCGCCAGGAGGTTTCCGCGTGACGTCGTCATGGAGGAGAGTGAGGAGGGAGGACTTTAGAAGAAGGATGGACTCACCTAAAGTGCTTGAGCCCTGCACGCCACAACACACACACTGATACACACACGTGGAAGCAAATCAGACACTGACATGCACACATACACATCGCCCCCATCTGAAACTGTGGTGAGAGCCCCCCTCCCTGTGTATCAGGTGGTTTACTCCACCAGGTGAAACAATGTAAATAGCCCTGTGGACTCTTGTACGATATCTCTGTAAAAGGGGGGTCCGAAAAGTGCCTGATCTATGTTAGCATCGTCCAGTGGTAATGTAAAGGTAAGACCTGTTTCTCTCATCTCACAGCTGATTTCAGGACTGAACCCTTGTTTTCGTGTGACGCTGCATGTCTCCTTTGAGCCAAACATTGAGTGTGTAACTGGACACGTGCATCTTGTTTTAGTTGTGTGTAACTAACAAGATTACTTTACAGTTCAAATCGAGGATGATGAGCCGGCAACATTTGTACAGGCTGCTTTTTATAATGATGAATTACGATTCCCCAGCCTTTATTTCACTGAGTAAAGGAATATTGAAATGTTTTTGAGGAGATTTTCTCCATACAGTGTTGTGTTTGCTTCTTTTTCCAACTACTATTTGAGCAGATGGATCAAATTTCTGTTAAGTTTAATTTTACCTTAACACTGTGGAACACAATCAAAATGTTTTACTTTTCAAATGTATTGTTTTTATTCATAGAAAATCTGGCTGCCATCACATTTTGTCCTGTGATATTTCATTCTGTTGCTTTAAAGATGGACCAGAGGCCTGAACTATGAAGCAGGATTTAGGGTCAGCAAGGTCACTTCAGAGTTATGCTGCATTCAGTTCAGTATTTCTGAGTTGGTATTCCCGACTTCCAATCTAAATGCGTCCCAGTGCGTTTGCCCGGGAACAAATGGATGCCCACAGCAAATGGATGCTGCTACAGCAGCTGATTTAACAAATTACAGCACTTAAAAAAAGACAGGAGTCGTTGGCTCCTACTGCATGGAAAGATTTCTATCAAGTATAGATCAACTGAATGGAAATGATAATGTCAACTACGAAGTTTTTACTTCACGTTTCACAGCACAAACACTACATAAAGGAAAAAGTGATGAAAAGATACAAGTCAATTGCGTCTGAGTTTACGTCTCAGTGAACGGTTCCAAGTGCAGTGGAATGCAGCATTAACCCTCAGGGTTACGACAGTGGTTCACTTTTTACCAGGGTACATCACCATGGTAACTTGTGCTACACAACTAACCTGCGCGTGTAAAAGCACCGCCTTCTGACCAATCAGTTCCCTGGAAAATTGCGTTATCATCAGTAGAAGTCCTTTTAACACTGTGGGGCTCTCAGCTGAAAGAATACAGCTAAGACTGTCATTGGCGCCATAAATATACAACTAAGCCACATAATTCATTTAATGAAATACAGAAATGTAATTACATTCAGAGCTACTCCTGCCCTAATGATGGGGCGGTGATATTATAAGTCTGTTCATTTACATGTTCACACAGCAGACAATATTTTGTCAGCTGTCCTTCTCCAGCTGTATTCGGCAGCTGCAACTGTGTTGCTTTGAGCCTGGATAATGTTGTTAAACTTCTTCCTCTATTTGTCTAATAGTTTGCTCTTCTTTATAAAATATCCTGCTCTGCTGCCAGTAGAATAGAATTGGTCAGATGCTGCAAACACCTCCTCTTTTATGTGAATGCGCTCATGGCTAGATGTGGAAAACCTGGGCTGACTTATCCACCTTCTTAGCATCACTTAGCACGATTGCGGTTGCCAGATAACAAAAAGATTTCCTGGTATGTTGAACTTGCTCCGTAGTGCAGGCCTCTGGTGAGTTAAGAAGACAAATCTGTCGTTTGTGTCTTGTGTTGCTGCCCCAGTTTGTTTCGTTCATTGTTCTTATGCAAAGTCGGGCCTGCTCACTGTGGAAGCGGTTTGCTCGCTGGTTGACCTCTGACCTTCCTGGAATGAGACCTGGATCCAGTTAATATTCCAAACAGTCAGCTGCCTCTCGGTGAAACCAATAAGGACTGAACCACACGTGTAAACTGAACCCCTCCTGCACTGCAGTCTGAAAAAACAAGCACTAAGGTAACTACGAGTTAAGCTGTGAGCTGGCCCTGGATTATTTGAGAGTTAAACTTGAACAGTCTTAATATGGAATGTGTCTCACCACTACGCCCCTTAGTACAATATGAACTTATTTATTTTATATTTTGTTTGCTTTTATAACCAATAAATCTGTAATGAGACTATAAAAGTGTGTTTTAGGTCATTTGTTGAACTTAAACGACATAAAAAAGTCAAACTTTAACTGGATCTTACAACATTTATATAAAAACACCACTTGACAAGAACAGGTTTATTAAATTGTTTATTAGCCTATTTTACAATGGAACAGAATTGATTTACACTTTAACAACACTGGAACTTTCTAACACACTGACAAGACCAGAGGCTCGGGAGTTCCTGACCAAAGTAAACATTTTCTCCTGAAACCACATGGATGGCCTGAATGTTGTCACAGTAACACATGAATTTGTTTCACCATGAAGCCTCAAACCTTCAAAGGGCACAATCGGCTCGAACAGATGTCTTATTTTAATGGGCTAGATCTGATCATTTCATGGTTGTATAATCAGAGGAAAACCCCCAGAATCTGATTCCCACAGAATCTGATTTTGTCTGATCAGAGCCGAGCCACATGGTAACATCTCAAGCTGTTCGGGTCTGCTAATGTGTACAGAGCAGCACAGAGTTGGTGTCAGTGCCGTGGCCTGGATTTGAACACAATCGTACTGTTTTTGTGATGTTTCATCTGAATAAAGAAATTCAGCGTTCAAAACGGACAACATCTCGGAGCAAATCCTATAAAAATGCCATTGTATGATATAATCGAGGAACCTGTTGCTTTCAGTGTAGAATTAATGTGATAGACTCTCAGCTCTGGTCGTGTCGGGCAGCCTCCATTTCATTTCATTTTGTAGTCTTCGGGTCTGTGGGGAAAACAGAAGACAACACATTAATATGAGGAGGCATAAAAGTCTGGAAAAGAACCAAAAACAACATAGAGAGAAAGACGACAGATGAGAAACCAGAAAGATTCTATCTTTGTTGCACCAAATCCACATTTTTGTGTTTTTTCTCTCTTTCATTTTGAGCAGCAGACAGATATTATCGGACCGTGCTGCATTGGTTTTGATACAAAGTGCAAAAAATGTTATCATCAATTGTAATAGCTCTGCTATCAACTACAGCAGCATGTTTGTGTTGTTGATTTTCTGTCTGAGTCCTCTGTGTGTGTGTGTGTGTGTGTGTGTGCGTGTGTGTGTGTGTGTGTGTGTGTGTGTGTGTGTGAGCGAGCAAGAGGAGGCGGGAGTGCCACATATCCAATAATAATCTTTTGCCTCAGCTCCAAGGTTTTCTGAGAGAATATTAACTATGTGTTTAATAAAGGGCAACGATTGAATCGCCCTCAACGACCTCAACCCCATCTCCCCTGACACACACACACACGCACATTTGATGAGTTAAATGAGTAAGACAGAGCATGAGTGAATATTAACTAGGCTAAGGCCCCGTCGCTTAAATAAACCAGGATTAGGTTGACCTTGGCGACCACACAGCGACAGGCCTGAACACACGCGCTGATTGGCTGAGGAGATTGGACCAGTAAACAAGAAGAAGTGGCTCATTTATCACTGCGCACTCTGACAGCAAAGCCGATCGTAATACAGACATGTTGTACGTGTGTGTAGTAGACGCGCACACACACACGCACACACACAATCACAGAGAGGACAGTAACTGAATGAAAATGGTCTTCGGATCAGAGCCCGCTGTGTTTCCACTATATTCAAACCAAATGTGGGTTATGTTTTGTTCAAATGTGTTTCAAGTACCAGATGGATGGTTTACCACATCAGAGTCATTGAAATGCTCTCAGGATTGCAGTAAAGTACTACTTGTAGGTTTAAAGGGTCAGTCCACCCAAATTTCCAACATACATTATCTCAATTGCCTGTGTGGTAACTAGTTATGCAGATTTGGTTTTAGTTGCCCAGTTTTGAGAGTCTCAGATTTTCTGCCGCCACCACACTATGACATAGCACTGAACTGCTCACAGTAACGGAGACTCCATTTATTAAAAGTTGTTGCTGCTGTTGATGATTTTTGAATGTAGTTTTTGTCCATTGTGTTGGTGTGGAGGCAAACATTTCAGAGGTTGAAACCTGGACAAATAAAACCAAAACTATTTTCATGGCTGGATAACTCTAGATATAAATGATGAAGTTAATATAATGGGGCTGGTTTTTTTTGTAATTTCGATGAAATGACTCTAATAGACTTAATCACCATGACGTCCTGCTAACAACAGTCACATCCAGGTAGACAACTGATAAAATAGACAAACTTGTTTATTGCGGTCGACATTTGCAGGTGTAACTGCATCGTGTCGAGACATATAGATCAACACGGTGATCCAACCTATCTGACGTTTCTGCGGTGTTTATTTCATGTACAGAGTTGGTTCACATCTTTGACAGCCTGTCTATCCACCTGTCCATCTCGGACTAACTGCTAGTTTGGGGTGAACTCAAGCTGTGATTTTCTTTAGTCCTTGGCCAGACATTTTCCAAACCAAAGTCAATGAAAGTGTTGTTAATGAGAATTGGAAGCATCAAACATGCCTTTCAGATGAATTAGATGTATACACTTTGAAATATCATGATGAGAAAAAAAGGAGTAAAATTGTATGTAAGTGTTCCTACCTAGAAGTTATTGTAAACAAACATTGTGATTCTGTCGTTAACTTGACAAATAATAACTGCTGTCTTCACATCCTGGTAATCATTATACATATTGCCATGTTGTTCCTGAAACATCATAATTACTGTTGCTCTAGGACCAATTAATTTCATAGCGTTGCAACTTGAGAGAAAGATAAGGAAAAATACACACATGGGAGAAGTTATCCTTTCTAGCTTGTTTAACATTGTGAAACAGTCTGTCTTCCATTTTTTCTTACACCTAAGTATTTTTGTGTGACCTAAACCTGACCAAACTGCGATAGAAAACTAAAGAGAAAAAAAGGAAAATAATAAGTGGACTGAAAAAAATAAGTAGGTATAACTCCTGTGTGAGTGTCCTGTGTTTAACCCTTTCAGGCACAAAGATTTTATTTGGACTCCCTTTTTGGTCAGTTGCAATGATGTAGCAACATTAATTACGACCAACATGGCAATATCAAATAAACCATTCTACCTATATAGTAATAACTATAACCAAGATTTGTGTTCAAATGCGCCTTCAACCCAAATGCAAAAACAACTCAAAACTGCATGTACAGCACATTATTGACGACGTAAAGAAGCTCATAAAAGTTGTATGATTGTGTTTCACAGTAGTCTGTTTACAAGGTAGTTACTGTGAAACAGAAACATGTTCAACAACCTGATGAGTCAAAGTAACAACAGCGTTATATTAGACTGTGATGCCACCACAAGCTAAACCTTTTTCTATTCACCACTTCATCTTTTCCCATGAGCTCACCAATAAAGAGGAACAGTGGGTGTTTCACCACTGCGTCTGCAGATAAGGAGGAGCAACCCTGACCTGGATAAACACCTAGAGGACAGACAGATAGATGGATAGATGGATTGATGGCCGATTGGGCTGGTGCTGAGCAGGTGGCGATGAAGATGCTCTCAGTTAACCTGTCAGGATGATGTTTACTACAGGTGAGGCCAGAGAGACGCAACAGGATGACATTATCATGACGGCAAACCCCGAGGTCACGATGTCAGTCTAATCTCCACACGGAAAATACTTGACTTAAAAAGCCATGAATATGATTATACTGAATAACAGATGCTCTCTCTCTCTCTCACACACCCCCACTGAGAAACCTTGTACGTCCCAAACAGGCAGGAAGTGGTGCAGAACAGCTGACTTTCCACACATGTGTTTGTGACATTTTAACATTTATATTCAAAGGTTTGGCACTAGTGAAGTCTTTGCTGCTGACACACATCTACAGAGTAAAAGCTGGGTTATATTGCAGTGCACTTCAGTGTTGTGTTGTTTGATGGCGTAACACTCAATGGCCTTAATTTATAACAGTTTTCAAGGAAACTCTCAAGGCACTCTAGCATGTAAGCACCAGAGCTAAACACAGCAATAACCACACAAAACTTTTATATAAAGTAAATAAAAATGTCAACTTCTGGAAATAAAGGTCATATATTTAAGCTCTAGGGCTGAATGCTGTAACAGAATTCACACAGGAGCAGTATGATGTGAGTTTTTAACAATAGAGAGTTTATTTCGATGAATCAAGTGGCCGCCCGTTGTTCTCTGTTACAGCCACATATGTTTGTAGTTACAATGAAAAAACGCTGCATCTTATTTGTTCCTGCACGAGTGAGAAGTGTTGGAGTCAAACTGGCCACAAAAACTGGGGCTGGCAAAGCTTTTGAATTGGATCTGTTCATGCGTACGTTGCTTAGTGAGACCACGAAAATAACACAGGACTGCACTGTTCACCGCTGACAACGTCTGAGCAGGGCGGGGAGGCAATATGTGACTATTCAATCCCCCCCGTCCTCATTAACATAAAGATTGCACTGCGCTGGTTCACGGCCACCTACTGTGCTTCTCCTCTAAAGTCAAGGTCGCCAGTTTGTTGCTACCTTCGCCATCTGCCTTGGATTTTATTTTGTGCATATATTTTATTGATTTTTATAGTTTCTATTCTACAAGAGTCAACGATACAAAGGGGGGAAGAAGGAAGGGGGAGAAGAGGGGCGATGCTCACTACAGTAACAGCATATTTATGGGTTTGGCCATTGGGACTTTGACTCTCACAAGCATGCTCAATAAAATCTATTTTAAGGTAATTTATATCACTGGTACAGGCAGAGTAGTGTATAAAATGTGTAGGTGATATCATTTTCAATATACAATATAATGTTATTTTATTTTTTTCTCCACAACCATCTGGCGATCCCTTGAAACAAACACGGCCCCAGGTTGAGAACCATAAAGATCCAGAAAGAGCCTCCATATCTTAACAAAGGTTTGAGAGGACCCTTTTGTCAGACATTTTTAAAACTGGATTTCTTTTGAATGTGAAATACAAAAACACACAGCTTTTTTTGACAGCTTGCTGTAGTCATTACAGGTGGTTGGTATATAAGAAAGTAGCATAAGTTCTCAGATCAAGATCACCCCCTTCTGGCTGTTCTTCATCAGTACAACACACAAAAAATATGACTGAGTGTGCGTGTGCATGTTGTTATGGTGTAAAGATCCTCAAAGGACAAAAAGATGAGGAAATTATTCCCAGGTGAGGTACCTTTAAGTGTTTGACCATTAAAAAAGCCATTTGGAGGTTGAAGTCAGGGGTTAGCTTAACCGTAACAGTTAAAATGCTTATTGCACTCAACTGAATACCAATAGTGCTTAATAGCAAGTATGCGTTTGTTTTTTCCTCTGCAGGAGATTTATTATGTTACATTTCACCTTGCAGCATCTGAACCACAAATACTTTAAAAACCTTTTGAGAATACTGCTTTAACAGCAGCGGTCAGTGATGTCAGCATTTTTACATCATCACACTGCACAATATAATCACCTCTCACATCTAAAATCATCCGCATCATTTACTGTGGAGACCTACCATATGATATGATATTGACAGAGAGACTTTGAACATGACACACCAGAAATAAAATACACAAAGGCAAACCAAGCCACTGGCAATTGGAGGAATGTCAATTGCATATTTTTAACTTGCATATCAACGCTAATTTTGGTGTAAAAACGGTTTAATACAATAGATGCTGCATTCATCTCCTTCCATCTGTGTTTGTGTTTATATTCAATGACACATGCATGTGCACTGTGTGTAAAGACATCGTCTGCATTTATACTGCCACCGGTGTGTGTTTGACAACAGACTGTTTGTACATACGGTGTCCACAGCCTGGGGAAGGTGTCGATCTCCTCCTGCGTGTACTCGCTGAGCTTCCTGGGGATTTCTCTGGGCTGAGGCAGCTCCTCCGTCAGGTTAGCTCGGATGTCTTCTGGCAGCTCCTGGTGAGGGGTGGGCAGAGGACACATTGAAATTGAAAAATGTCGGCAGGAGTAGAAATTCAAAGAGAGGAGAAGGAAATGAGAGAAGACAACGAACTGAGAGGAGGTGACATGAAAAAGAAGGTGAGAATAAAGAAGAAAAGTACCATTTAAACCCTTAAAGCAGCTCAGATACTCAAAGACTACAATCTGCAGTGTAGGCAGTTATTCTCATTAATATGCATTACAGGTGGGTGTGGGCCTGCAGATCATTTAAAGGAGCGAGCATACAGTTCAGACTCAGATCAGAAAACACCAAACTTTCCAAACACACAGCATTAACTCTGCTGGGGGATGTAAGTCAAGACCAGAATAAAAGACAAGTATCTGACTGTCCTTGCTTTAAATTCAAACACCCAAGACCTCATATATTACATTACAGGTCAAAACTCAAAGATTAGATTTTCTTCCTTTGCCATTTGTGGAATTAACGATAGTGTTCTGTTGCATGGATACAAATTACATCCAGTTATTATTTTGGCAGGCCGCCTAGGTCAATTAACAGTCAAGTACTCAATTTTTTTTTCTTTTTTCAATTCATTTCAGAAGCTGTGATGTGTGTCGCTGGTAGTTCTCGCCAACATCATCTAACACTATCACAATTTAATGCTGCCAAATGCCAAAAGTGTTGTCTGTGAACTCCAGAGAGAATAATTCTGCGCAGTAATGAGGCAGCGCAAGTTTTCTCTTTTGAATCAATAAGTAAGAGGGGACAAGTTGATACACTTGTAACGAAACAGAAATTTATTAGTCAGCCAATGTTAGAATGCAATCAAAGACGTATTCACTGATTTTTTTGGGTCATTTGGAGACAACTGAACAAGCTGCATTGTTCAACACAACGCAGAACCCT